>NC_090439.1:949598830-949910282 GCF_031143425.1 Pleurodeles waltl
AATTCACATCTGGTTTCTCTTTAATCTTTTTGGTTTTTCTGTTATGATAACCCTAATCTATTTCCTGGTGAAATCCCATACCTACTCCATAATTGGATGCTTTAAATCTTGTCTTCTGAGCTTCATTTATTAGCTGAATCCTAATCTTGCATATCTACGGCAACAAAATCCGGTGTGCAATAAATAACACAACATAACTTGCAAAGAAAATCCAACAAAGTTTACTGGCTTGAGTCACACAATATAAACTGGTGCTTATTTTCCATCTGTCCTATTTTAACAGGAGCATTTTAAAAGATTCCTACAACTTTGACTTATCTTTTAGAGAGGGGTTGGTTGGAACTTCCACAGAATGGACTGCAGAACTGTTAGGGTTTGTGCACAGCAAAGAGCATGTCCCCTCTCACTGCACTAGTGGGTTCTGTAGGCCATGTGTTAATTTAACTCATTTGCATAATAACTGAAACTCTGCACACCTTTCAAGAACATGTGCAGCATGTGAGGACCACACCCAGCTCTTCAAACCACACCCAGCTCTGCACACCTTTCAAGAACATGTACAGCATGTACCTCCCGCTTACCTGAGGACAGATCCCTCGGCGCTGGCACTCCTGCTCTCTACAGACTTTCATTGGCTTCAATGGGCGCAGCTGCTGGCTCTTCCTTCTTCCGGTTTCCGGTTCCTCCTTGCCTCAGCCTCTCTCCTACAAGCAACCTGCAAAAGAGAAAGAAGACAAGGTTAGACTGATCAGTATCTCTTGCCAGCAACAAGTAAGTGCAAAACTTTTATTACCTGAAAGAACTTTGACAACAATTTCTGGATTTGTGTATAGACAATTTGTAACAAGATACCTTCCACGAACATTGTGATTCAAACTCTTTGTTACAACAATACTTTGCGGAACTTTGTGAAGCAAACATTTTTTTATGGAACTTTTAAGAATTGAACCGTGGAAACCATTAACAGCAAGGCAAACAGTAAATCAAGGACTTGCACAAATTACATGCTGTATTTTGACGTAAAAGTACAGTATTTGTTTTATAAAAGATTCTGGAAAAATGGGAAAAGTGAGTCTGCTATTGGCAATTTAGGCTTTAGTTATATTAAGATGAATGTTTGATATTGATAATTCTGATAACGGTATTTGTTTAATGTTTTAGAAGCTTTAGAGTAATAGAAAGCACATCCCAGAGCAGTAACACATTCCAAACCTGGAAACTAGAGACCAGGATCCAAGAGGTACTTTTAGAAGAAAATTTATAATAAATAAAGGGATAGTCAGGAACCCAGTTAGGAATAGGATGTACTTATCTGTTCTTTGTTTATGTTTCATTAGGCACCAGTTTCTACCGAAGTCAGAGAGGGCCGCAGATTTGTGCAGCACTTCAACAGTGGAAACGCAAGAACGCTGTTGTCTCTTTATTTTATTTTATCCACTTCCCCCCTTCCCTTGAGCTTCTGTTCTTAGTGCACTGTTTTAAAAACTAGTGTGCTGGAACAAGCAGTTTCAGGGTGGGGTCGGATTGTCTTCAACCTCCATCAGAACTGAACAAGGACTCAGGTGAGCTGGGCTTTGACAAGAATGGGTAGGATCATATCAATCAGAAATGAATCAGGATGGCCACTGACTTCTCCTTCAATGTATGGATCACTTTTGTCTACCCTGAGAACGGTTCTTCATAAGTAGTCCCCCTCCTTACTCAGGCACAATCAATGTGAACTGCCTGCTACCATTTCATCAGTAAGAATCATAGCATTCTGTGGGTAACCTTTATTACATGGTATTTGATTTCTTAATTTACGTTACATTCCTGAGGCAAGTGGCATTACCATTCCAAAGTTTTCTGATTCTGCACCTTTTGTTCAAAATTCTGCCTATTGTTTCTCTGTATTGTCTTGAAACTTTTCTGGGTTTTGGTTACATATTCTTTTCAGTGCCCCACCCACCCACAAATATGACAAGATATATACCTTTTCAACATCTTGGCATTCCCATTCATTCCATTTCTCAGAATATTCCTATTTGAACCCACTCGATTCATCAATCCCTTTTCAAGTTGTTCCTTTGAGGAACCATCAATTTTTCTTTCAATTTCTTTTGTTTTTCCTCAAGATGACCATTATGGTTCTTTGTCAATTTCAAACTCTCATTATTACCATTTATCGACCAACATAATTCATTCTATTGAATATGATTTCTGATCTTAGTCCATTCACAAAAGGTGATACAAAACCAACCTTCAATAGCATCTTTCTCTGGAGTTTCAACTACGCTATGTTTTTTTAAACATATGCAGCAATCTCTCACAATAGGAATATACTGAATTCTTAGGTTTTTGTGTCATTATAATATTTATTTTGCCAATTTATATCCCTCTCAAATATTTTTTTTTCAATTGCTCAATCATTACCTTGTATTCCCTAGCTGCATCTGCAGATGGTGTGTTATTAGGATCAAGTCTAGCTGGTTACTGTGCTGGCCAACTAACTGCCACCTAGCACTCCAACTACAAATCACCAGGAACAACAATTTCAAATAACATTTATTTAAATCGGTCTACAGCATTGGTGAAAGGTGTATCAGCTTATGAATGTCATCATACTACATTGTTGGATCTTCTCTCTACTTCAAAAACTTTTATGTAAAACATACAGATCTGCCCTTGTCCAAGGGACATGCACCAAATTCATTACATGTACCTCCCTTAAAGGAAACTCAGCTATGAGTCATGTTCCTGCTTTGGAATCATCCAGGCGATGCTGAAATATGGTTCCATGCCCTAGAACAAGTTAAGGACACTCAGAGACGGAGTAACAGAGAGCTAATGTTGAGGAAAGCTGAAGCAAAACGGATAAGCAGACTTTAAAGTATTGAATATGGACACAATACAATATAAAGGTATGCATATGGGTAAGGATATACAGTTTGCCATTATTCTTTGCAATCCGTGGGGCTTGTAAGATTGATGTTGAGTATCGATATTGGATAGATTGTGAAGTATAACTAATGAAATCTATGTCTTCTAGTATAAGGGGGTCATTACGAGTTTTAAGTTTTTGGGGGAAATCGGCTGTGGTGGTGGCCGCCAAAAGACTGCTATGATGGCCGTCATATGACCGCTGTATTACGAGCCTCACTTTGAGCTCAGCCAACACAACTGCCAAATTTCTGAAACTGCCAGGACAGTGGAGGACAGAAAAGTTGCAGTCCCACCACCAGCACCACCAGCCGGACAAAAATCCTCCCATCAGATTACGATCCACAAATCATGACAGCGGTTCTTCCATGGTGGAAAACAATTGGCAGAGTGAACCCTGGCAGTCTCAACTCACTTCTGGCAGAACACCACACCACATTTGATAGTTTGAATACCCCATACCTGATAACCATCCACACACCTGGCAAACCTACTCACTCCATTATATAACACACCTCTTCACAACACAAATCCTTTGGATCCAGAATGACATTTGCATACACTGAGAAGCCAAAATAATAGATTTTGCTCTTTTACACAATAGGCACACATACACATTTCACTCACCCCACATCAGCACAATATCACAATACACACATCACTAACACACACAATCCGCTACAACGGTCATCCACTCACATCTGAGCACCTATACTTCACCATTTACCAAACACTGCACCCTTTCACTTACAATACCCTCACACACCATCTTCTCAACCAATACAATGTCCCTACAAAAACACCCATGTTTCACTGATGACAAGTTGAGGGTCATGGAGCATTAAATTGTAATTGTAGAGCCACACTTGTTTGGAGCACAGGCCCAACCAACATCTATTGCCAGGAAAATTGAGGTGTGATAAAGAATAGTCAACAGGGTTAATTCTGTAGGCAGTTATCCATGCACAAGGGAGGACATCAGGAAGAGTTTGAACAACCTCAGGGGGGAGGTACTCTCCATGGCATCCAGGTACCAGCTAGCCGTACTGAAGACTGGCGGTGGGTCCCCACCTACTCCCCCTACTTTTATATCATGGGAGGAGAAGGTTTTGAACATGACAGGAGTACCTAGGAGAGTGGACTCTGATAAGTACCCACAAGATTCATGTCACACAATTGTCTTGTCCTACATGCTCCCTCACCACATAAACCTGGCCCAATTAACATTGAACCCACTGAACAGCTGTCTAAATCACCTAATACCCCTCACTGGCATGCCACATCTCCACTAAACTCATCTGGCCTCACAGCCCTTTCAAATGGCACATGCATTACTGGCAAATCACATCACTACAACTTCCAGAATGCACTATCCCATCAATGTGAAAACCTACAATGTGCACAAAATAGCATGTCATGCATGTTTAAGAAATGAACTTAAACATTTAAGTTTAAACATTAAACATTAAGTTTTGATTGTTCTAGTGTGGCACAGTACATGGCAATGACAGCAATGCAATGGCTCACTCACACTAGCATCCTAAGCAAAACACAGCTATAGCTGAGTACCCTTTTATAATGGCCTCAGATGAAAGATCCCAAGCCTGAAATAGACACACCTGGGTTGGAAAGACAGATGGCTGATTCAATGTACATGCAATACATCCAGCTACAGGGCAATGTCCATTGTGTACCCAATGTGTATTGTATAGCTCAAATTAGTGCTATTTAGCATGCCAGGCAGTTCACTAGGTAACAGTGGTGAAATGCCATGTCTATAATCAGACAATATCAGATGCCATCAGCACTATGATAAATACCAACCTAGTCTATCAACTCTTTACATGGAGTATGGAAAGCTAGTCACAGAGTTGTATGTACAACTAAATTATGCTGTGCAGCAGCTGTCAATGTCATTGCTGGGAATCTCACACAAATGCAACGATACACCCATGTTAATCTGAATGCTGTGTCTTACTCCAGTGCCAACATGGAGAGGATACCAAAGACTGTCACTCCCTCTCTGAATGAAGGCCTCAGTGAGGACAACGCTCTTGGATGTCTGGACACTGTTGAAGAACCTGGCCCATCTGGGACACCTAGTCAGTCAAGACTCTCAGCCTTACCCTGTCCACATTAACTACTCCCAGCCCCATTGCATTAACATCATAGGAAACCATGCACCCCAAAACCTGTGTCCCAAAGTCCGTTTCATCTCTTGTGTGCCCCACAGTACAGGTACCTGGGTCTGACCTCACCACCCCTGACAATGATGGCCTGCAACCACTGGGAGTGGGAACACTGTGCCAGGGGCACAGGCACATAGGGGTAGGGGGTGTGGCAGGGGATGCTGTGGGCCAGAGGATGAGCCTCAAAGGGGCACAACTGACCAGGAAACCATCTCCTAAGTCTTGTGAACCTACCAAAGTTCCCAAGGCATGATGGGCCAAGTCATCACCATGTTGGGGAAAATTCTAACTCTGCTGAGGGACCACCACCAGGAAGAAATAGTGCAGTGGCAGGCACAAAATGCTCACCTGGCTTCCATTGCAGTGGTGATTAGGTTTTGTTACCAACATCTGGCCCCTTCCACTAGCAATGAAACATCAGCCCCTTCCAAATCTGCGTCTGTTAGTAGAATGGAAGCTCTGCCTGGGGAAGGGCATACCTCAGAGACCACTCCCTCCATACTTGAAGAACCTCCCTGCAACCATAGACATCCACCCAGACATCCAGCACAAATAGATAGCAAGACCAAACCCACTGCCAGGAAGTGAACCTCTCCTGAATTGTTCCCCTTGTGTGGAAAAGATACACCCTGTTGACTGTTCTGAAATCTATCTCCATTTTCTCATGGTACATGGACACAGGACTTGTGCATCCAAAGTGTGTAGCAGCTACCCTGATGATTTCATCCACCACAACTTCACCCATAAATTTTTTGTTAATTACTTTCCTTTTATAGTTACAGATATTCTTCTTATATTCATAATAAATCACACTTAAACACAGGTCCTGTGTGTTTGTCTTTTATCATCCATGTACAACAGTTATACATGCAAATCTGGGCTGATTATGTCCCTCTGTATTGTACATCCATTGCCATGGACATCGAATGGGGACTCCATCAGCAGGAGACTCATTACAACAGAAATGCAACAGGACATATTTCTAAGAAGTTGAAATCTACTTCTACACACAATTATAGGTATAATTGCAAACAGCACATAGAGCATGACTGAGAGTAGGTTCTCTGTAGCACCTGGTATGGCCTTATCACATACCCATACCATAGCTTCAAAAGTACATATCCCATGTAACATCCAAAGATAATTACTGAAGTACCCAGTCCTGAAACCTTACACTTAAATTGTTCTCATACCTGTAGGATTGTCACTCACCCATGTCAGTCTACAGTGAAGTGACATGCACAATGATCTGCAAAATAAGAATACAATGACAGCAAGGTCCAAAGTAGATTACAAACAACTCCACCCACTGTGATACGAGAAGCTATGATCCAACATTTACACATGAGCCAGACACATCTCCAGAAAAAAGATACACCATTGGGCAACCTCCTGCACCTGACGGTATAACAATCTAGGTCACACCCCACTTAAGCAACACTAACATTACCTGATTTCAGTCATGTCCACTTCTAATTTCTGTCAGCAATTCCCATCTGCTTCTGACACTGGCTTTCAATTGCCAAGGTTGCTGAGCCAAACAGGATCTAGGCAAATCTGTGAGTGAAAGGGAAAGGGGATAGGGCATAGCAGGATACATTCCTCACATCAGAGAAGTCATGTCCACAAGTGTAAGTTTGCATCTGCTGTTTCATTACAAGATACTCTAGACTACCCTGTCCTGTACACAATACAAACGTTCAGTCTGCATTCACCACTCATACATTGACATTGGAACTTTCTACACCCCCACAGATGATGCAAGAAAGGAGGTGACATGATAGCCATCAACATCTAGTTGCACAATTACATCACAGTTTGCATACGTATTAGTCAGTTGAAGTAGTGATTGATGAGATCTATCCTAGAGTCTCCTGCTTTATCTTCCCCTGGCACTTCATCACTTGGCATATCTGCATTTTCACCTACAAGTTCTGCTGCCTCACCCTCATCTGGTATATATGGTATCTTACGTCTCAGGGTAAGATTGTGGAGCATGCAGAAAGCAACTATTATTTGACATAGCTTGTTGGGTGAGTAGAGGAGGGCTCCTTCTGATACATCCAAACACCTGAATGTTGCCTTCAGGAGCACAAAAGTCCACTTAACTACATGCCTTGTCCTCCTGCGGACTTCCAGCGGCGTGGTTGGGTATCTCACTGGTATCAACAGCCAAGGACAGTTTGGATAGCCAGAGTCACCTGAGAACAAAATGGTTCAACAACACAAACATGTATGTGGGACATGCAACATTGTGATGGTTGGAGACATACATTGAAAACACACGTTTCCGATGTAACTTATCAACCAGCCAGGCCCTCTCTGTGTAGAGTCGTGTCATTAGCAGTGGGACATTGCTGTCCCGCATGATAAAGGAACTATGAACTGATCCTGGATACTTTGCAGTTACAGGTGAAATGTACTGGTATGCCAGACACACCACTTGAATGTTAACGGAGTGGTTGTTTTTCCTGTTCCTATACACCTGTTAGTTGGCACTGGGGGGGATCAAGGATACATGGCACACCCATGACTCCAACCATATGTGGAATGTGTCCCATAGCATAAAAGTCTGCCTTCACATAGGCCAATTCCGCTGTTTTGAGAAATTTGATGTAGCTGTCCAGGTCTTTCAACAATGCACACAGTACATCCTTTAAAACCAGACTGAACATGGGCTGAGACATCCCTGCTGTTAGAACCACTGTATTCTCAAAGGCGCCAGTGGCTAGGAAGTGTAGCACTGACAAGACGTTAACAATGGGAGGTATGTTATAGGGATTGCGAATGGCAGGCATCAGATATGGCTCCAACTGGTTACAGAGATCCATGATAGTATGACAATTCAGACAATATATCTGTACATAATGTCTTTCCTCCATGGTGTGCATGTCTACTAGTGGACAGTAAACTTGTGGTTGTCTTCCTCTATTCATGGCAGAGTAACTATTTGAAAAGATGTAAACATAGTATGTGACACGACCACCAGCCCATGCGCCATCAACCACCTCAAGTGCATCCTGGTCAACGCTCGATCTGTCCACAAGCACGCCGTTGAACTCTGGGACCTCCTGGACTCCACAGCACCGGACGTCGCCTTCATCACAGAGACCTGGATGAACGCCTCTTCGGCCCCAGACATCGCCACCGCCATCCCCGAAGGCTACAAGATTTCCAGAAAAGACCGCACCAACCAACTAGGAGGAGGTATCGCCATCGTCTTCAAAGACTCCATCAGCGTCACCACCTCCACCGAAGACACCCCTCTCGCCGCTGAACATCTGCATTTTCAGATTCGCACCGACCCCAGGACCACCCTCAGAGGTTCCCTCGTCTACCACCCCCCCGGACCGCGCGCCCCTTTCAGCGACTCCATCGCCGACTTCGTCTCCCCGCACGCCCTCGCCTCGCCGGACTACATCCGCCTAGGTGACCTCAACTTCCATCTGGAACAAAACAACGACCCCAACACCACCGCCCTGCTCGCCAACCTCGCCAACCTCGGCCTCAACCAACTGGTGAACACCGCCACCCACATCGCCGGACACACGCTTGACCCTATCTTCTCCGCCAGCAAACACGTCTCCTTCAGCCACACCTCCGCTCTACACTGGACTGACCACAGCTGTGCCCATTTCACATTCCGACGCGAGACCCGCCACCTCCACACTCAACCCATCCCTCGTCGACAGTGGAACAAAATCCCCGAAGAGCAACTCTTCTCCGCATTTTCTGTCAACCAACCTACCCTCACCACCGACCCCAACGACGCAGCCCTCAGCCTCTCGAACTGGATCTCCAACTGCGCAGAAAACCTTGCTCCCCTCAGACGCACGCATCAACAGGCCATCACCAAAAAACCTCTCTGGTTCTCTGACACCCTCAAAGAATCGAAGAAAACATGTCATGCCCTCGAGAAGGCCTGGCGCAAGGACCACACCGCCGACAACATGACCGCCCTCAAAAACGCAACCCGCGAACACCACCACCTGATCCGCGCAGCCAAAAGGAACTTTTTCACCGACAGACTGGACAAAAACAGCCACAACAGCAGAGAACTTTTCAGCATCGTCAAAGAGTTCTCCAACCCCAACACCAACGCCAACGCCGTCACACCCTCACAAGACTTGTGCAACTCCCTCGCCACCTTCTTCCATCGCAAGATCAGCGACCTCCACGACAGCTTCGGACACCAGACCCTACCAAGCATCACCGAACCCACACCCCCGGCCATCACCCTCAACGCCTGGACCCACACCAACACTGAAGAAACCAAAACCACCATGAACTCTATCCACTCTGGCGCCCCATCGGACCCCTGCCCTCACTTCATCTTCAATAAAGCCGACGACATCATCGCCCCGCACCTCCAGGACGTCATCAACTCTTCATTTTCTTCTGCTACCTTCCCAGAAAGCTGGAAACACGCCGAAGTCAACGCCCTACTAAAGAAACCTACGGCTGACCCTAGCGACCTGAAAAACTTCCGCCCCATCTCGCTCCTCCCCTTCCCTGCCAAGGTAATAGAGAAGACCGTCAACAAACAGCTTACCACCTTCCTGGAAGACAACAACCTGCTCAAACCAGATTCCGAACCAACCACAGCACTGAAACCGCGCTCATCTCAGTCACAGACGACATCAGAACCCTGATGGACAACGGTGAAACAGTCGCCCTCATCCTCCTCGACCTCTCGGCTGCCTTCAACACCGTCTGTCACCGCACCCTAATAACCCGCCTCCGCTCCACCGGGATTCAAGGCCAGGCCCTGGACTGGATTGCCTCCTTCCTCTCAAACCGCTCTCAAAGAGTTTACCTCCCACCGTTTTGCTCAGACCCCACCGAGATCATCTGCGGCGTACCTCAAGGCTCATCGCTCAGCCCGACACTCTTCAATGTCTACATGAGCCCCCTCGCCGACATCGTACGCAAGCACGACATCATCATCACCTCCTACGCCGACGACACCCAACTTATACTCTCCCTCACTAAGGACCCCGCCAGCGCCAAGACCAACCTACAAGAGGGCATGAAGGACGTCGCAGATTGGATGAGGCTCAGCCGCCTAAAACTGAACTCTGACAAAACGGAAGTCCTCATCCTCGGCAACAGCCCGTCCGCTTGGGACGACTCCTGGTGGCCCACGGCCCTTGGCACCGCACCGACCCCCTCAGACCACGCCCGCAACCTCGGCTTCATCTTGGACCCTCTCCTCACCATGACCAAGCAAGTCAACGCCGTGTCCTCCGCCTGCTTCCTCACCCTCTGCATGCTCCGCAAGATCTTCCGCTGGATCCCCGCCGACACTAGAAAAACCGTGACCCATGCCCTCGTCACGAGCCGCCTGGACTACGGCAACACCCTCTATGCTGGGACCACCGCTAAACTCCAAAAACGCCTGCAACGTATTCAAAACGCCTAACCCCGCCTCATCCTCGACGTACCCCGCAACAGCCACATCTCCGCACACCTGAGACACCTGCATTGGCTCCCAGTCAGCAAAAGGATCACCTTCCGACTTCTCACCCACGCAAACAAAGCCCTCCACAACAAGGGACCAGGATACCTCAACCGTCGCCTCAGCTTCTACGCCCCCACCCGTCTCCTCCGTTCCTCTGGCCTCGCGCTCGCTGCCGTCCCTCGCATCCGCCGCTCCACGACGGGTGGGAGGTCCTTCTCTTTCCTAGCAGCCAAGACCTGGAACACCCTCCCCACCAGCCTCAGGACCACCCAGGACCACTCCGCATTCCGGAGACTCCTCAAAACCTGGCTTTTCGAGCAGCAGTATCCCCCCCTCCCCCTAGCGCCTTGAGACCCGCACGGGTGAGTAGCGCGCTATATAAATGTTAATGATTTGATTTGATTTGATTTGACATGCAGCACGCACACATTAAGTACAGTTAATAAGTTACTCACATATAGCAGCTGTTGAGGACGGCTTCTTCCTCTGACATATACAGTACAGCACTTAGCTATGCATCCAAAGACACCCTCCTTGGTGCACATTGCCTCAAAAAAACTATGGAATTACACTTATGAATTGAACTATTACTGTACATGTTTGTAAGAGCAATCATCATGACATGTTACACATATATTGCTGGACATTATCGACAATTTTGAAACTTATAGGACCTCAGGGTCGTTGTACGTTGCCATCACCACATGTCCTCCAACAACACAGCATTGACAGCACAGACAAACAAAAAAGTCACCTGAAAATGAGGGCAGTACTTACAGATGTATAGCACAATGATGGGTAGACTTAATTACGCAGATTACTAAACACGTACATACATGACATGTACCCAAAATGGCAGCCTCCTGACCTATTGTACTGGTACTGACCTAAATCCACCAGTGGAAGTCGTCATGGCGGTAGGCGGTAACAACCATGAGGTCATTTGTCATTGGAGCACATTACTGCCATTGGCGGGTTAGGGCCAAAGGCAATGTCCGCTGGCAGTGACGGTCTTGTACGTGGCCAACGTGACCACCATCTTCTGCAGTATTACTCACTTGACTCCTGACACTGCTGCTAGCAATATCTCCACAACCTGAGCTGCTCTGAACTGCCTCTGCGCGATATCATGCCATGTCCTGCAGGTGATAGGGACCCTGCCTTCAGGCCTGGAGAGCTGGAGAAGCTAGTAGAGGAGGTCCTACGCCTGTATGAACAGCTATATGGTGCACCTTAGGAGCAGGTGAACCCAATGTCATACCAATGTGTGATAGGTGTGATATATGAAGGTGTACCATTAATATAAGCTAGTGAAGGTGTTGATGCATGCAGGTGGTATAATGTGAAGGAGTGTGAGCTGAGATGATGGGAGTGTGTGCCTACTTACTGTTACTGATGTGTTCGGTCCACTACTATTGGTATGGTGCATGTGGACATGACTTTCTCCTTTTGTCTGTGTCATCCATGCAGGTCAACACCCATCAAAAGAAGGGAATCTGGTGTGCTATCGCAAAGCAACTGCAAGCCCTGGGGGTCCACAGCCGGCAGAGCACCCATTGTAGGGAGTGGTGGAAGGTCCTGAGAAACTGGTCCTGGAAGGCCACGGAAGCCCAGCTGAGGATGTCCTCCAAATGAGGGAGGGGTGCTCATCAGGCCTTAACACCCCCAATGGCTTGCATTTTCACTGTATCCTATCCTCAGGTGGATGGCAGTTTGAAGGCAGTAAAGCAGCCACAAAGGGGAAAGTACTGTCAGAACCCATGTACTTTCCTCTGATAGTTTAGTGTATGCTGTTTAAGTATTGCAGCTGTGACAAAGTTGTGGCTGCTACAGGTATGTTGACTTCTGAGAATACATGGCACTCCCGTTGCCAATATACAGACACAGATGTGGCCATTGTAATGTCCATGGAAACGTGATGATCACCTGTATGTAGCAAATAGTACAACTGCATGTAGAGATGCACATGTGACTGAGTCATATGTGTGAATCTACTTTTGTTACCTGCTGTGTCATCCTTCCCATCTATTGTCCCCATTTCCATTCATCCAACTGGTGAGTCATGTAGCTCTAAGGTGTCTGACCACTCCTATTTCACATGATCTAGTCTGTGTGCAACATTGGGTCTTACAGATGAGTTACAGGGCCAAGTACTGAAATAGTTGAAACTTCATGTAAGGCTGTCATCCAAATCAGGTTTTTGCTATGGCCAAGTTAGTACTGTCCCTATGAGGTTTGAGGACATGTCCCCATTGTCATGTCATATTCATTCAATGAGAAATATGAAGTTTGATAAGGGTGGACATCCTACAACGTGGAACTCATGTTGTCTATTTGCCCTTCACATTTCATGGCATTACATTGACATGTGTAAAAAACTTGTATCCCAATGTGTTTGTTGAAGAAAAGGTAAGTGGCTAGGCTGCTTAACCCTTAGCCCATGTGTATTTTCCATGCTAGATAGGCCAATGCTATACCTATATGAATGCTATATAATGCTATTTGCTACCTACATCAAGTGCCAATTCATGCTTTGTGTCTGATTATATATTGAAGCCTAATTTTTCTCAAACTTACCTTAGCTGATCTGAGGATTTTAGGACAGTTTTAGTTATGGCTCTGCTCATTTCTGCCTGAATTAATTATGTTACACCCGATGAGGCAGACCCAAATAACCCTTAGTCCTGGGTAATTCAATAATAAATACAAAAGACTAGCTTGTGTGACTACTTTTAGTCCAGCCAGTACCGAAATTAAGAAAATTGTTACACAACACTGAGTTAGTAAAAGATCATCTTTCAATACAAGATCTCCTCCCTTTTCTCTTTTAAAAGAGGAAGGAGTATAAAGGACACATTGTTAAGGGCCTCATTACCTCAAACATCTAAAATGACACATAATACGCTTTGGGGTCTCCCGGCTGAACTAGGACATTATAAATGTGGTTTTTGTTCAGCATGCAAATTTAGGGGGTCATTCTGACCCCGGCGGTCAGAGAACGCCGGGGCCAGGGTCGGCGGGAGCACCGCCGACAGACCGGCGGTGCCCCGCAGGGCATTCTGACCGCGGCGGTTCGGTCGCGGTCAGATGCGGGAAACCGGCGGTCTCTCGCCGGTTTCCCGCTGCCCTGCAGAATCCCCCATGGCGGCGGAGCGCGCTCCGCCGCCATGGGGATTCTGACACCCCCTACCGCCATCCTGTTCCTGGCGGGTCTCCCGCCAGGAACAGGATGGCGGTAGGGGGTGCCGCGGGGCCCCTGGGGGCCCCTGCAGTGCCCATGCCAATGGCATGGGCACTGCAGGGGCCCCCGTAAGAGGGCCCCAAAAAGAATTTCAGTGTCTGCCTAGCAGACACTGAAATTCGCGACGGGTGCTACTGCACCCGTCCCACTCCAGCAACTCCGCCGACTCCATTCGGAGCCGGCTTCATCGTTGCTGGGTCTTTCCCGCTGTGCTGGCGGGCGGCCTTTTGGCGGTCGCCCGCCAGCACAGCGGGAAAGCCAGAATGGCCGGTGCGGTCATTTGGCGGTAACCGCATGGCGGGCGGCGACCGCCGCCCGCCGCGGTTAAAATCAGGCCCTTAGTCTCAATACAATGGATTTTTGTTATGGTGAAAATGTTTTTAAGTTGTCTTCATTCACAAATAGCAATACTCAGGATGTTATATATGCAATCTGGTGTCCTTTTGATCTTATATATGTGGGACAAACAACACAAAAAATGAAGTGCAGGATTTTACAACACAAGAGTAGAATTAAATGCAGAACTGCAGGAGCACCATTGGTTGACCACTACTCAAAATACCAACATAATAATGAAGATATCAGATGGCAAGTTATTGAACAAGTGACCTTGGTTCTGAGAGGACGTGACAAGTTCAAACTTCTGTCTAAACGTGAACTTTATTGGATGGAGAAGTGTGGTATTATAAATTATGGGCTGAATAATTTGGAAGATTGGAAACAAGCCTCGACATTTTGATTGGATTGCTAGTGGGCATATACCTAACACACACAATATCTACAGCACGTGTTACAAAGAAGATGATGTGATCAATGGCATATAAATAATCTAATTGTATGTAACCTGATGTGTTAAAACTATAGGAGTGATGAAAAATGATGTTAAGCTCGCAGGGTCGAATCAATTGGAAAAGTTTTGTTTTCATGCCAATAGAAGATAGATTTGTTCCCTTGAATAGCTCAAGTATTGGGTTTCATAGGATAATAAGTTTTATTTTAGTGTCATTTTGATAAATTATTTCTCTGAAAAATAGAAGCACATTATTGTGATAATGGAAGATGCCTTGGAGAATACGTTAAATGAATATCTTAAACTCTATATGTTCTATTTGTAAAAAATATTTAGTCAGATCTTCAGATGAAATGAAAGCGCAGTTGGTCAGTATGACTCATGCCACGCAGACCTGTAGTTTATAAAACTGGTCTGCCGTGGCGCGCACGGCAACATACGAGCCATGTCTACTCTCAAAGACAGAGGAGTTACGTGACCCTCTGCACACCCGATAAAGTAAGTTTAACTCATATCGATACTTTGTAATCAGATTGGTGTGTTTAAAGACACATGATCTAATGGAAAGGGAGTTCTTTGCTACCGTTGAAATGGACAGGGTGAAGAATACAGTTAATTAGTTTTGTTTTTTTAAACAAACGCTTGTAGACTACGGGAAGGCGTCTCGCAAACGTATAAATAAATCAATTAAGTGTAACTTGGTATCTAAGTTAATATGAAGACTCAAAAAGTTTAATTAACTAGGCTTAGAGACAGATTTTGTTTATATCTTAGCACTCTGGAAAGGATTTATATTTATATTTTTTACAGAGCGATATTACATGGAATATTGACACTTAGTTATGTGACCTCCAGCTTAAGAAGTTTGACCAATTAGAGGACCATTTGCTGTTAAATTCAAAATGTATGTGAGTAATGAGATAAAATTTTCGAATCTATGAAAAAAACCTAATGACTACAACAAATAATGTTAATTATTCTTGAAAATGTAGATAAAAGAGGAATGGTCTAGGCAACAATTGGTTGCTAAGTTGCTATGGACCAACAAGTGCAAATGAGACATCTAGCAATTGTTAAATAATTGAAAGTTATTTGATTTAATTTTGTTTCAGAAAAATGGTGATGTGTTTGCTCTAAACCACTGAGAATCATTTATGCAAATCCGTGTTTCAAACCCTGAACAATAGGTGAGTGAGGCCCATTGATTCTGTGATTATATTTAGGTGCTACCGATATAAAGAATTGTTCAGTCCTGATGATGACCTGTGATTGATTTATGTCTTTACACAGGGTCGAAACGTTGACTATATTATATGTAGATTAAATAGATAAGGTGACTTCAAGACACCTGGATTAAAGGGGTCTGGTTGAAGTTCACTTTTTTGTATATTCTTAAACCACATTTTGTAAATATTGTATATAAACACTCTGGCACTCTAATATCACACTAATCACCTTCACTGCACCGTTATTTTAGGAGCAACTATTTTAAAAATATTTTTGAAATGTTTTAGTTATGTTTTGCATGTAAGGAGATAAATAATAAATCATTTTTGTTGTGGCCAAAAAGAAATAAAAGAGATATGAACCGCACCAAGGATATTATATCCAGTTTTCAAATATTTATAAGTGTCATGGAAGTTTAGACATTTACTTCCCCAGAGTGACCAAGTTTGACTTAATTATGTAACAGATGTTCCATATCACATACACCTGCTGGTGTTGTGGGATATGTTGTCAGTAAATTATCTTTCCTCTAGGTGCTTGTTTCGTTCATGGGTACGTTGGAAATCAGTGTTAACTCTGGACTTAGGTAGTGAGAATCACGTCAGGGCAGTTGTTAGTAATGTAGGTGTTGTCATGTAGAGGCTTCTATTCAGCATGTCTAGTGCAATGGTATAAGGCCTTCAGGCACAATGTATGTTGTCCATTGTTTTGTTGCTGCAAGTATGCTCCCTGTGGTTGTCTGTGGATGTATCCGGTGTGTGCTAGGTAGCCCCCAATTGCAGTACATAGAGTTGTTGTCTATGTGACAATGTATCTGCTTAGTGTGTCCTGAAACTCCTGATGCATCTATTACTAGTATTTAGATAAATGTTTCCCAGATATGTACTGTGAATTAGTGATGCCCACTTTATGGGAATGTCACATGTACTGAATTCATCAGAGATTTTTACCATTGTGTAAGTAATGTACAGAATGGTCCGTTAGGCATGTGATTGGAAGGCAAGATGCTGTGTCGTATGTGAAATATAATGACTTACCTTCCATGGAACATGACTTTTTGGTGATGACCTGGGCAGGTGTGGAGTCAGAATAGGCATGACACTGTGTTATCAGTCACCTTAATTTCCATCGACTGATGTTATGATGGGCAGTGATGAGCTGTTTGGGGATAAATGTTTTGGTTTAGCCAATCCATCTAGTGCATGATGCTTTTGAGTAACAGGTGATTTGATGGGATGGTTGAGTAGTGGTCAGATGGTTGTCTTATGTTATCGGTGAGACTGTTGTCAAATGGGAAAGTTGGAAGTATCTTCTTGTGACATGATGCATGCTATGAAGTGTGTTAAAAATGCGGTCTTTGGTTGGCAGTCAGGTTACCCCCTGTTCAAGCAAGGACCCTCCCTCTAGTCAGGGTAAAGGAGAATCACCCTCAGGTAAGCCCCGCTCATCCCCTTGGTAGCTTGGCATGAGCAGGCAGGCTGAACTTCAGAGTGGTAGGTGTAAAGTATTTGTACTAACACACACAGTAACTTAGTTAAAACGCTACAAAATATAACAACACATGTTTAGAAAAATAGAAAATATTTATCTAAACAAAACAAGACCAAAACGACAAAAATCCAACATACACAAGTCAAGTTATTAATTTTAAAAGCAAAAGAGTCTTAAATCCTTGAGAAAATAGTAAAAACACTGTTAACGGTGAAAAGTACCTGGGTAGCTTCAAAATAACACACACGGGTGGTTGTGCGTCGAAAAAGGTAAGCAGTGCTTCGATTTCTCACCCACAAGCAAGACCCCGCAGGGGAGCAATGCATCGATCCGGGCAGCACTCGGGTCCAGGCAGGCATTGCATAATTTTGCCGTGCCCAGCAATGTTTGCATCGAAAATCCTACTGCACGGTATCAGCAAAACCGCCCAGTCAGCGGGTGTTGTGCATCGTTCTTCCAGCTAGATGCGTCGATTTTCCATCTGCAATGCCGTTGGAGTGTTGATTTCTGCAGCAAAGCCGGCTGCAAATCGTTTTTCAGCCGTGTCTCGGAAGGTGCATCAATATTTTCCCTACACGACAGTCTGTGCGTGGATTTTCAGTCTTGGTCTGCCAGCTTCACCTTCCAAGGCCCCAGGAAATGGATAGGCCACCACTTGACAGGGCAGTAGTCTCAGCAGAGAACCCAGGTGCTGGCAGGAGAAGTCTTTGATGGCCCTGAGACTTCAACAGCAGGAGGCAAGCTCAGGTCAAGCCCTTGGAGATTTCTTCACAAGCAGGAAGGCACACAAAGACCAGTTTTTGTTCTCTTGCACAGGCAAAAGCAGCAACTGCAGGATAGCTCCACAAAGCACAGTCTCAGGCAGGGCAGAACTTCCCCTCAGCTCTTCAGCTCTTCTCCAGGCAGAGGTTCCTCTTGATTTCCAGAAGTGATCTAACGTCTGTGGTTTTGGGTGCCCTTCTTATACCCAATTTCCCCTTTGAAGTGGGCATACTTAAAAGGAAAGTCTCTCTTGTTTGTGAAATCCTGCCTTGTTCAGGCCAGGCCCCAGACACACACCAGGGGGTTGGAGACTGCAATGTGTGAGCGCAGGCACAGCCCTTTCAGGTGTAAGTGACCACTTCTCCCCTCCCTCCTAGCACAGATGGATCATCAGGATATGCAGGCTACACCCAGCTCCCTTTGTGTCACTGTATAGAGAGAGGTGCAAATAGCCCAACTGTCAAACTGACCAAGACAGGGAATCCAGAAACAGGCAGAGTCACAGAATGGTTTAAGCCAGAAAATGCCCATTTTCTAAAAGTGGCATTTTCAAACACACAATCTTAAAACCAACTTTACTAAAATATGTATTTTTAAATTGTGAGTGCAGAGACCCCAAACTCCACATGTCTATCTGCTCCCAAAGGGAATCTATCCTTTAATCATTTTTAAAGGCAGCCCCCATGTTAACCAATGAGAGAGATAGGCCTTGTAACAGTGAAAACCGAATTTGGCAGTATTTCACTGTTAGGACATATAAAACACATTCGTATATGTCCTATCTTAAACATACACTGCACCCTGCCCATGGGGCTACCTAGGGCCAACCTCAGGGGTGTATCACATGTAAGAAAAGGGAAGGTTTAGGCCTGGCAAGTGGGTACAGTTGTCAAGTCGAATTGGCAGTTTAAAACTGCACACACAGACACCGCAGTGGAAGGTCTGAAGGTCTGAGCCATGTTTACAGAGCTATTAATGTGGGGGGGCAAACCAGTGCTGCAGGCCCACTAGTATCATTTGATTTACAGGTCCTGGGCACTTCTAGTGCACTGTACTAGGGACTGACCAGTAAATCAAAAATGCCAATCATGGATACCCAATCAACATTACAATTTACACAGGGAGCACATGCACCTTAGCACTGGTTAGCAGAGGTAAAATGCTCAGAGTTCAAAAGCCAACAGAAAAAGGTCAGAAAAAAGAGGAGGCAAGAGCCAAAAAGATTAGGTATGACCCTGCATACGTAAAAAAGTCCAACAAAGTGTTTTAGACTGGGCCTTTCCTAGCAGATGTATCGCTACTGTTGTGCAGGTTGTAATGTTTTTGTGTGTGAAGAATGTGATGCCTCTCTCTCTCTCTGTTTGTGTGCATCAGCAACGGCAGGTGAAGGAGATGGGGCACAGACAAGTGAGGAAGCTGCCAGCCACAGGACCCGGAGTGCTGAGATCCCCAATAGCGAGGGTCCCAGTGGCCCAGAGGGCGAGGGGAGTGTCACGGAGATACAGGATCCATGTCGTCATTCTCAGAATCCTCCTCAAATGGACACTCCTTGGTAGTGGCAGACCCATCTGGGACCACCCCAGCACCATCTTTGTCTGCCACCCCCCTTTCTACCACCTCCCTCCCTGTAGATCCCCACACAGTTGGCAGTGCCCTCTCACCCAAGAGGGTGGGTGTCTCCTTTGCCTGAGGCACCTCTCCCCCTGCTCCTGACAGCCCTCCTGCCCTCAGTGAGGAGGCTATTAACTTCCTGAGGTCGATCTCTGTGGGTCAGTCGACCATCATGAATGGCATCCAGGGACTTGCAACTCAAGTCCAACAGAGTAATCCGTTCCCGGAGGGCATTCACGGTGCACTGGCTAGCCTACAGAGATCCTTTCAGACTCTGGCCTTCACACTGATGGCAACCAGTCACCCTTTGTCTTCTGTCCCCCCATCATCTTCCTCTTCACAATCCCAAACCTCTCTTCCCTGACCCAGCCGAAGCACACAGACAGACAAGCATGCATCCACCTCATCATCCAAGGGTAGCTCTGACAAACACAAGCACCTGAAGACACAACAACAGTCACATTCTGCCCTGACACCACCACCACCCCAGCATCACAGACTTTACATCAGACACACCTGCAGACACCAAAGCAACATTCACAGATCCAGCCACTTCACCTATCTTAACCCCCAAACAGCACAACAGCAGACCCTCAGACATCCACCCCAGTCACTACATCCACAGACACCACAACCACAGACACGCCAATATGTAGCACATCCACCATCCTGCAGTCACCACCCCAACACTCACCGACCCACCATGCATCTCCTAGTACCTCCTCACAAGACACATAAACGCCCACACTCACCCATTCAACAGACACCACCACCCACAAGCAAACCTCGCACAAAGATCCACCCAAGACATCCACACCAACACCTCAGATATCCACTCCCTATTCCTCCACACCTAAACCCTTTTGCTATGACCATCCCTGTGTGTCTAAAAAAGCTTTCCTTTTGGAATTTGCTTTTTTCCCTACTCCTCTCCCACCCCATGAGACCCCTAATTGTCCTGTGTCCCTACCCACGTCCTGCCCTTCTACCTCCAAGAGTGCCCCTGCTGCAAGTACGCATGCCCCTCCCACACCAAGAAGTCAACCCCTCCCAAGAGTACCCATCCCACCCCTAAGCCTAGACCTAACCCCCCTAAGATCAAAGCCAAAAATCCCCCTCCCAATCCAAAGCCAAAACTGTCACTCTGTCCCGCCAATTCCTGAGGTGCCTGCCTGCCCCCTTGATGCCCCTACCTGTACAAGTTACATGGCAGTCAGGAGTCAAGTTGGGGGCACACACATGTGCATTGTGCGCACATTGCACATTGTTATCTTGGACTGGCTTCTGGCCTTGGGAATTTTTCAATTATGTATTCCTTTCATACATATTTGGACCAACCAGTTGTTGGTTTCCAAGTTACATCTTTGTCCTACCTTTCTTTTGTCAGGGCAGATTTGTTCCTGGCTGACATTGTTTGTGTGTGAGCATTTGTGTTTGTCTGTAAGTGGTGGTTGTGCTACCTGTTTTGTCTGGGCAGCATGTGAGGTTGTGGGCAGAGCATTTGTTCCCCAGTGATGGGTGTGTGTTGTGTGATGGGCATGTGTATGTTGTGGACATGTTGTTGTTATGATATTAAGTGGTGTTTGGGTGTCCATGCGTTTGTTGCAGTGTTGTGTGCCTTTGTTTTCTTGGACTGTGTGCATGAGTGTGTGTGGTGAATGGTATGTCAGATATGCTGTAATATGTGTTTGCAGGAAATGTCGAATACTGCATGGTATAGTTGTGTGATAGTGAATGTTCTTTCCTTGGTGGTGGTACATTGTGTGTATATGTGAATTGTCAATGGGTAGTGTTTATTGTGGGTGCTTGCCAATGCGGTTGTGGTGTTGTGGTATCATTTGGTGGTGTTGTGTGTTGTTGTATGTGACTGTGCCTATGCTGTGATTCTGGGGGTAGGTGTGTGTTATTCATGTGTCTGTGTGTGTGTGAAATGGCTGTAGTGTGTGTAATGTGTATATGCATGTGGGTATGTGGCTATCTGTGAGTGTGCATGTCAATGTGTGGGTATGTGTGTGTTTCGCCCTCGCCACCCGTTCCTGATTGGTTTGTTGTGTGTGAGTAGGAACTTGGCCATTTTACAAAAGTGACAGGTAAGTGTGTTGCAGGTTCTGAAGCTGAGCAAGTAGAAGCAGCGGCAAGATGTGTAGTTCAGGTTCCATGGTAGCTCCGGATGAGTATGGCTTCCTGAAGGTGAGTGTCTCCTTTTATACAGTTGGTTTCCGCCTGGGTTCACATGGTGGTGCGACCATGGAGGACACCTTGGCGGTGTGCAGCATCATAATCTGTCCTGTCTGGTGGAAACATGGTCTCCTCCATCCTGCAAGTGGCTACTGTCGTCCGTGGCCACCTGACCACAGTGGTGGTGCCGGTACTGCCAAGGTCAGAATTTGGCAATCTTCTCTGCCAGCCTGTTGGTGGTATGACTGCCACCACCAACATGGCAGTCCAAAAACCGCTGACTCGTAATTAGGCCCTAAGCCTTTTAGAAGGTTACAACCAGTTTCTTGATTAAAATCATAAATTAATACAGCTGAATATCTTTATGAGGCGTTGCTTGAAGATGAGCTTTATATCAACTGGGTGGACTTGTAAGCAAAGCTCCTGTTTGATATCACAGATAAATATATCTTAATATTATATCAGATGGTACTTGTAGATAAGACTTGGACCCTTTTTTCATATGTCATATTGACAGTTTGAACAGCAACAACAATGACTATGTAACTGATACAAAAAGATTTCCGCATGAGACATGAAGAATGTGGTGAAGAAATTGATCCTATGAAAAGGCAAAAGTACTGATTTACCATTGGAATGTCAGATTTTCTGTTAGAAAGCTGCAGGCTAAAGTGATTGTTAATGTTTTAGGATAGTGCCAGTGGATACGATTGGGGTCCCTTTCTCTACCCTTATTAGCCAATTGAAGTTAGGTAGGCAAGGATGCGTATGGGGTGGATTAAAGATGGCACACATGTAAGATGTGCATAGCACATCAAGTGAGGAGATATGTCTGGACTTGTAAATGGGTGAGAACGCCTTAACATTTTTGTATGGGACTCTTTGCACTTTTTTTTAGAGTACTAATAAGAGTGTTTTGTTCTGAATTAGAAACTTGCAGGCTAAAGTAGTTGTCAACAGTATAAGATGGCACCTAGAAATGTGCCTTAGGATATTTTTCTATGTTTATGAAGTCATTGAGGTTAGAAATGAAAATCTTAAAATAAAAGGGACTTCAAGATGATGCCTGTGTAAGACACAGAGAGCACACCAAGCAATAAGATGTGTTGGGATCCGGAAATGGGTAGGGGCACCTTAGCTACAATTTTCTGAATAATTTGTTTGTTTTTTTTGCACTTTTTGAGAGTTGTAATACAAGTGGCCTTCAAAGGGGATGGCTTGCTCAACTAATGAATAATGTGTAGGTTGACTTGGACTGAATATACTGAGTGAGGAAATATGCTGGGACCCATAGATGGGTGAGTACACTCAGTGGCAACTGTCTAAACACTGAGTTGGAAGCTCACTGCACTTTAGTCCAGGAAGCTGATGTAGGAGAAGCAACTAAAAGGGATGGTGTAATTTAAATTAGTAATGAACTATGTATGAGTTGATTTGGAATAATGTGGTACATGCATATACACAATCAGTTAGCAAAATGTATTTTGAATATTCATAATGTGCCATTTACTCACTATAGCACAACATCCTCTGTAACTCAACTCATAGAAGAAGCACAATCAAACAGGTGTGATCTTACATTAGATCTTGCCTGTGGGGTACCTCGAATTGATATATGATCTGCCAGACTAAGGAAAGGGCTGCTTGGGAGGAATTTCTATAATGGAAATAATTGAGGTGTATCATATGTAAGTATTCCCCTGGTGATAAAGGATATGATAATTTCACTGTATAAGAGATGGCATTTATCTAAAAAAAAGTCATCATTTTGCAGTTATCTACACTGCCTTTTTAATTATAGATTTGAGGTCCCAACACGTATAGCCTGATACCATACAGATATGACTCATGAAGAAAGTGTACTTCATGTATCATATCAAGAAATTGAAGGTATATTGAGGTGCAATATTTTTTCATGATATTGGTTTGGATGAGGTCTCCTTATCATGAAATGTTTATGATTTGTGACAGCTATTTATAGTCAGGTTTATACAGGGAATGACAATAAATCTGGTGGATGCTTTATATTAACAGATGCCAAACTCAGAATCGGACTAGTTTTGAATGGTCCTCTTTTGATGTAATTGAGAAATCACTACATGATAAGGTATAAGAATTCTTTTGGAGGGTGGTTATAGTGCTTAATGATATGTATTCTTTATAAATGATATATACAGGATGACTATGGCCCTCATGTCTATGGCCCTCAGGTAAATCCCGCTTACCGCCGTGCTGACGGCCACCAACATACTGTGGCCGTGGTGGAAATCTGCTACAGGTATTACGACCCACATCTCGTAATTTGCCACTATACCGACACCCACACAAGTCCGCCACACCAAAGGTCAGTGATAAACTGGCGATACCAAAACCTACACCGTCACGCCAACAGGAATACGCCAACACTATCACGACCCACAAATCAACACAGCGGTCTTTCAACTGCGGTAATCCATTGGCGGTACACACCGCCGCACTCAAAATACACACACATTTACAAAACACAACCACATTGGACAATTCAAAATACACACACCTGATACACATACACACACCACACCCACACACCCACACCACTATAAAACACACACCCACATTACCCACAACCCCTTACAAGGACATTTTTTTGAAGACGCAGAGAGAGAGAGAATAGCAAACACAACACCAGATTCCACAGGCACACAACACCATCACTCGTACACCATCCACGCACCTCAAAGAACACACACCAACACAACACATCACACAGCACAACAAACAGCACCTCACACATCACCCACACCACATTCTGGCACTCAAAGACACCCAGGTTTTCTGAGGAGGAGCTCAGGGTCATGGTGGAGGAAATCATCTGGGTAGAGCCACAGCTTTTCGGATCACAAGTGCAGCAGACATCCATTGCTAGGAAGATGGAGCTGTGGCGGAGAATTGTCGACAGGGTCAACGCAGTGGGACAGCACCCCAGAACACTGGATGACATCAGGAAGAGGTGGAATGACCTATGGGGGAAGGTGCGTTCCATGGTATCCAGATACCAGGTAGCAGTACAGAGGACTGGCGGTGGACCCCCGCCTGCTCCCCCACAACTAACAACATGGGAAGAGCAAGTCTTGGCAATCATGCATCCTGAGGGCCTCGCAGGAGTAGCAGGAGGACTGGACTCTGGTAAGGCAAATCTTCACTACTACATCCCCACCCCACCTGCATGCCATCACATACCCCCACCCTCACCCTCACCCCCATCACTCCAACACCTCACATATGCCCCACCATCATAACCCACCCGTCCCAATACCAAGCCCTGTATGCAACACCTATGCATGCACCCCCATCACCAAAGCATGTCCAGTACAGATACCCACCCAGACCCCAAAATCACTAATCACACAAGGGCAAACACAATAATGCAAGCACAGGAGTAGAGGGTAACTCACCCATTGCACAAGATGGCACACACAGATACAATAACTATGCATTTACACCCCAACAGGACCAATACCCAACGTCACCAGACAGGAGGTGCCAGACATATCCAGTCCCCCCACAGAAGAGGCCCACAGTGATGACAGCAGCTCTGCACGCCTGGATCAAGATGACCAGTCCGTCCCATCAGGGACCTCTGGACAGTCGGTTCCCCTGCCAAAGTCACAAACCACCATTGAACCTCCTTCTCAGGAAACACCACCACAGCACCCACCCAGCGGGCCCATCCCTCTCTCCCCAGGACACGTCAATCAGCAGTGTGTTCACCACTACAGGGACCCCAGGCAAACCCACCAACCCAAGACAATCAGGGACCTGGGGTCAGTGGCAGTTGGCACACAGTTCAGGGGACAGAGGCACAGGATAACAGGGAACTAGGAGGACTGCTGTGCGACAGGGGGAGGACAGGCCCAGGGAACCCACTCTCCATGAGGCACTCTCCAACATCATGGGAGCATACCATAATTCCCAGGAGACCATGGGCACGGTAATGGCCAAGTTTCAGGAGACCCAGCGGCTGCAGGAGGAACACTACCTGGGGATCAAGGAGGACTTGAAGTCCATCAACACCACCCTGGTCACCATTGCAGGGGTGCTGGCAGACATGGCCAACACCATGAGGGGCACAGTGGCACACAAACGGGCCCCTGACACTAGCCTGAACAATGAACAGCCCTCCACCTCCACCGGCGCTAGTGGACAGGAGGTCCCGCCACAGAACCAACAGGCCACCAGCACCCCATCCCCTGCAGAATGAGAACAAGCCCACAAATGGTCCCGGAGATCCAGGAACAAGACAGAGTACATTGCCAAGACCCCCACCAGGAAATAACACTCTCCTGAGTGTCACCCTTTTTTCCCACTATGTCACCCTGACAACTTTGAACTGCCATTACTCCACTTCCTATGCCTCCTTGGACGATGCACCTGTGATACCAAGAGACTGGACTCTACCATGGACATTCCTCCACCATCACCCCAGCCCATTGCACAGCCCCCTCCACTTATTAGCACATAAACAAACACCCTTGAATCACAAATCAATCTGGAGTCAGTCTGTACTTTCACAAATGTGTAATTGCAACCACTCAGAAATATAGCAATGTCAATGTTCATGTTCACATACCAATGTTCGACAGCTGTGGGGCATCAGTAAACGTAGCAGAAGGCAGAAAGTGTGACCCAGATCTGTGAAATGGAAAGCCAAAGTGACATGTCAGGGTCCATAAACAGAGGTAAAAAGGCAGATTCAGGCAATGTCCAACAGTAGTATGATATGAGAGGAGCAGTGCTGTGTCTCACTGAAAGTATTGCATGATGATGTTGTTTCGGTTGTCTATATCTTCTTCTTCTGCCTCCTCTTCTTCACTGTCCACAGGCTCCACAGCTGCCACTAGACCAACATCAGACCCATCCTCCTGTAGAAAAGGCACCTGGTGTTGCAAAGCCAGGTTGTGCAACATACAGCATGCCACGATGATCTGGCACACCTTCTTCGGTGAGTAGTATAGGGAGTCACATTGAGGCACCAGAATCTGGCCTTCAGGAGGCCGAAGGTGCACTTTATTATTCTCCGAATTTGCCCATGTGCCTCATTGTAGCATTCCTCTACCCTTGTCCTGGGATTCCTCACTGGTGACAGGTTGGGGTAACCAGAGACACCTGCAAATATTGAGGGACAAATGTAAGACATACACCAACCCTCAGGGACTCTCCCACACCCTGACACCTATGTCAACTGTGTTGGGACCTTGGGCTCACCTATTAGCCACACCCAGTGCCTCTGGAGTTGCCCCATCACATAAGGGATGCTGCTATTCCTCAAAATGTAAGCGTCATGCACTGAGCCAGGATACTTGGCATTCACATGGGAGATGTACTGCTCTGCAAAACACACCATCTGCACATTCATAGAATGGTAGCTTTTGCAATTTCTGTACACCTGTTCATTCCTGCGGGGGGGACAAATGCCACATGTGTACCATCAATGGCACCAATGATGTTGGGGATATGTCCCAGGGCATAGAAGTCGCCTTTCACTGTGGGCATATCCTCCACCTGAGGGAAAACAATGTAGCTAGGCATGTGTTTCAGCAGGGCAGACAACACATTGGCTGTGACATCCCTGATGCCATGACCACTATTGTTTGAAAGGACCTACTGGCCAAGAAATGGAGTACTGACAGGACCTGCACTAGAGGGGGGATTCCTGTGGGATGGTGGATAGCTGACATCAGGTCTGGCTCTAACTGGGCACACAGTTCAGGGATTGTGGCACGATCACGTCTGTAGGTGATAATGATGTGTCTGTCTTCCATTGTCGACAGGTCCACCAGGGGTCTGTATGCCGGAGGATGATGCCATCTCATCACTTGCCCCAGCGGAAGTGCCCTATGGAGGAGAAGGGTGAGCAGAGGGTCATACACCACATAGGTTTCACAAGGGTGTTTACAACAATTGTGATGTAATCGGTGTGTGGCGCTGTCTGTCCGTATTCCTGGCCAAAAGTGCTGTGACGCAGTTAGTTGCCCTGCCATGTGCCCCCTGAAATGACAGCTGACTGACCAGTAAGGAGGGACAAGGGGAAATGAGGTAACTGCGCTGGCGTTCTGCAGCGTCGCCGTAGGCAGTCGAAGACCGCGGCACAAATCAGCATTGGTTATCATTGGGCCCTATGGGTTCCAGGAGCTAATGACGATGTACGCCGGCGGTGACTGTCATTTACTATCTGTTCACTCACTTGATACCTGACCTTTAACAGGAGAGGACCTACACTGCAAGTGCTGCTGTGACCTGAGTCTGGAAGTGACAATGGCTACAGTGTATGGGGAAGGGCCCCTGCCTTCACCGAGGAGGAGTTGGACAAGCTGGTGGCTGGGGTCGTCCCCCAGTACATGCCACTCTACGGTCCTCCAGACAAACAGGTGAGTACACTGTGAGCATGATGCATGGCACATGAATGTATGGAGTGGCGTGGATGGAAGATACGGGGGCAGAGGTCAGCATATGAGGATGGTCAGTGTATGTTTTTCTGGGCCAGGGTGAGAGGTTTGTGGCCAATGAGTAAGAAGAACCGGATGGGGGAGTAACATCCATTCTTACTTCACTTTTCCTCTAGGTCAGCACCCACCAGAAGAAGGGTATTTGGGGTGCCATCGCCAAGGAAGTGCAGACCATGGGGGTCTACCATAGACGGAGCACCCACTGCTGCAAAAGATGGGAGGACCTGTGCCGCTGGACCAAGAAGAGGATGCAGAGGCCTAGCTGGGGATGGCCTTCCAACGTGGAAGGAGTGCCCGTCGCACCATGACCCCCCTGATGTACCAGATCCTGGCGGTGCCATATCCTGAGTTGTATGGGCGCTTGAGGGCATCACAGCAGCCACAAGGGGGTGAGTACAGTCTCGCTCAGCTGACTCTGCACGCTTTATGAGGTTTCTGGGTGGGGAAGTGGGCTGTGGGTCCCCTAGGCCAGGGAAAACGCGCCAGGGTAGATCCATTGTTTGGCAGGCTCAGTGGCACTCCAAACCCAAAAGTGGTAGTGGCCCTCTACACCTAGTCAGGCTCCTGTGAGTTCCAGGTGTGCATCAAATGGGTCTAGGCAGAGTCCCCTATGGGCATGTGCTTTTCCCCTGAACTGTTAGTGCATGGGCTAGTGCATAGGGCTGCTCCCTGTGTGTTGTGTCCGCCAACTGTAGTGGTGTTGCTGGCATTGACCATGTGTCTCTTCTGTCTTTCCTCCCCTTTTTGTTTTGTCACCCTGTCCTTGTGTGCATTAGCATCATCTGGCGGAGGAGCATTGGCACTGGAGCAGGAGGGAGCTGCAACCCACTTGTCCCTGGTGGGTGAATTTACAGAGTCATAAGGCACCAGTGGGACGGAGGGCAAGGGGAGCTCCACGACATGAGGAGACAACAGCGACAGCGACTCCTCCTCTGATGGGAGCTCTCTTGCAGTGGCGGGCACCTCTGTGCCCACCGCATCAACAGGTACAGCCGACTCCCCCCTACCAGCACCGCCCTCCCAGCAGCCCCTCAGCGTGTTTCCCGTGCCCGCTCACCCAGGATAGTGGGCATCTCCTTCGCCCCAGGCACCTCAGCCCCTGCCCCAGTCAGCCCTGCTGCCCTCAGTGAGGAGGCTATTGACCACCTGAGATCCCTCACTGTTGGGCAATCAACCATTTTGAATGCCATCCAGGGTGTCCAGAGGCATTTGTAGCAATCAAATGCATACCTGGAGGGCATCCATTCTGGCATGGCAGCCCAACAGAGAGCATATCAGGCTCTGGCCTCAGCACTGATGGCAGCCATTGTCCCTGTGCCCAGCCTCCCCCCTCCAACTTCCACTACCCAGACCCAATCCCCTGTACATCAGCCTATCCCAAGCACACCATCAGACCAGCATTCACACTCATCAACACACAAAAGTGGACATGGCAAACATAAGTACCACACATCCCACAGGCACTCACACAAGCACCATCTCCATGCAGACACGCCAACATCCACTGCCTCCACTGTGTCCCCCTCCTCCACATCCTCCTCCTCCCTCCCAGTCTCGTCTCCACTCACACCTGCATGCACTACATCCTCAGCCACTACCTCCATCACCAGCACGCCCATCACCACACACCACTCATGTGCAATTACCACCCCACTACCATTCACACATCCCCTGTGTCCTCTCCCAGTGTGTCTGTGAGCCCTCCTCCCAAACTACCCAAAACGCAGGTACACACCCCCTCAACAGCCATCCACCTCACAACAGCCTCCAGCCCGTGCACCCTCAACCAAACTCAGCAGATGTACACCTCCTACAACCACTACCTCTTCCTCCACTCTCAAACCCCCTCTGTCTTCCCATCCCAGTGTGTCTAAAAAACATTTCCTGGCTAACATTGACCTCTTCCCTACACCTCCCCCCCGTCCTTTCCCTAGGGCCAGGATGTTCAGATCCCAGCCCAGCACCTCAGCCACCCAGCCAAATCCTCCAGCACTGTGGTCCCTGCAAGTCCAGTAACACTGCTGGTGGCACCCATCAGGGCTGCCAGTGTACCACCTAGCAAGGCCAAGGATCACCCTATTCAGCCACCTGCCAAGGTGAAGAAGGCGCCGACATGCCATAGTGGAAAGCTGCACCAACCACCCAGCATAGCCTCCTCCAAGACAAAAGAGGACAGTAATAAGGTCCCAGCAGCGACTTCCAAGGTGGGGAAGGGACACAAGGCTAAAGGGAAGTCAGCTCAGGGCACAGAGCCTCCGGGTGAGGGACTCGTGTCACCCCTTCCGCCAAACAGAACAGCAATCTGTAAGGCGGTGGACACCACCACAACCACCGCCACCTGCACCGCCACCTGCACCGCCACCTGCATGTCTGCTGCCTCAGCAACAGTCCCCAGCATCATCCCCAGTGGGCAGCTGTCTGAGGCTGCAGGAGACGTCCTGCTGTGTCCCTCCACAGGTGCTGACACATGCACCACCGGCAGCATCTCCGCCACAGACACTGCCGCAACCACTGCCAGCTGCCCCGCGACGTGCACAGACAGTGCCACCACAGCCGACATGGACAACATTCCCAGTGGGCAGCCGTCCGAGGCTGCAGGAGACGTCCTGGACTCTGCACAGACTACATGAGGCACCACAACCAGCACTGTTAGTACCAGCAGTTGGCAGGCAAAGTCGCATCAGGGTGGAGTGTGCCTCTGACTCCATGGAGTATCATGCTACCTGTTTCCAGGAAATCTCGTGGCACACACACACCCAGGTGAGGTAATGGGAACTGCCACACAGCATGTGCAGCACTCTGGGCACCATGCCCCCTCCAGAACCATTGGAGAGATACATCCCCTCACCCAGTCCTCGGCAGGATGAAGTACTCTGGACACTAAGCCCCCTCCAGAACCAGTGGAGAGATACATCCACTACCCCAGTCCTTGGCAGGATGAAGCACTCTGGGCACAAAGCCCCCTCCAGAACCAGTGGAGAGATACATCCACTACACCTGTCCTTGGCAGGATGAAGCACTCTGGGCACCAAGCCCCCTCCAGAACCAGTGGAAAGATACATCCACTGCCCCAGTCCTTTGCAGGATGGAGTACTCTGGACACTTACCCCCCACCAGAACCAGTGGAGAGATACATCCACTACCCCAGTCCTTGGCACGATGAAGCACTCTGGGCACTAAGCCCCCTCCAGAATCAGTGGAGAAAAGCATCCACTAGAGAGACCGTGGCTTTGCACTCCCCAGGACCAATCAGTGTGCAACCCACCCAATTCAGAGACTTGTGAGACTGTGGCTTTGCACTCCCCAGGACCAATCAGTGGGCAACCCACCCACTTGAGAGACTTGAGAGACTGTGGCTTTGCACTCCCCAGGACCAATCAGTGGGCAACCCACCCACTTGAGAGACTTGAGAGACTGTGGCTTTGCACTTCCGAGGACCATTCTGGGGGCATGGAGCACCCTCGTGGAGCAGTGGTGTTGTCCCTTCATCTGGCTGAGGTGCCCCCCCTCCCCTTCCCCCTGAGGTGCCTGTTTATTTTCGAACTGATGCCCCAGCAGTGTTCTCCCCGTTTGGAGGCAGGTATCATGTGTGGGCTTCGCCCATGCATTTTGGGGCCACTGGTCCACAGACAATGAATGGAACACTCTCCGGACTTGTGTAGTTGCTGTACATATTTGTATATAATGATCTGTTACAGACCTGTTTCCATATCTGATTTTTCGATCATTACACTCGTTACAATCATTTCCTTTTGTCCTTGCATTCTTCCAGAGGGTTACGGGGTGTATATGTAATGGTGCTGCATGTATTTGTGTGTATGGTGTTGTGGGTGAGGGTGGGGGTGGGGGTGTTGCATGTGTGTGTCACTCTCTTTTTCCTCCCCCTATCCCCTGTGTGCTAGGTTCAGTACTCACCGTGGTCATCGCCGCCATCTTTGCTGCTCCTGGGAGAAGAGGAGGTAAACCAACATTGGTAGCACCTGTAGCTCGGGGTCCATGGCGTCCTGGTTCCTCGTAGGGTGTAGAGAGGTGAGTGGTTTCCTTTCCAAAGACTGTTTCCGCCGTGCTTTTGATGGCGTTGGTGCCTTGTAATACAGTGGGCGGTACATTGTGTTCCGCCTGTCTGTTGGCAGTTACCACTGCAGTGTTTGTTTCTACCGCCGTGACGGTCGGAATGTTAAAGTGGCTGTCTGTGTTGGCGGTTTCCCCCTTGGTCGTGATTCAATTCTTTTTCTGCCGGTCTGTTAGCGGTATTACCGCCGCTTTAACACTGACCGCCAGGGTTGTAATGAGGGCCCATATCTTCTTCTAAATTTTGTTTATAGAGGTTTTTAATCATATACTGAATGTACATGTGGATTTTATTCTATCCCTGAAGAAGTCCCCAATGAATGAAACGTATTCTTCAATAAAGAATGACATGTTATCTTAAATTGTGGACCACTGTGACTTGTTTAGAGACTTTATATAATACTTGGGTGTGTTACGTTCATCACCCAATAAAATTGGACATTCTATGCTGAATTGTTAGGAGAGTATCCTGAGATTAAATAAAACAGACTGCCTGGCTATTTTGTCTAAGTATTTCCGATCTTTCTCAGCTAAGATGGAGGTGTAATGGTTGTTTTCCTTGGACTCCTTGCATCTGATGTAAATTAAAATGATACCAGTTGGTGACAGTGGCATGTGCATTTATTTTCCATTAAGCCTCAGCCATTTTGGTGAATCTTTTATTGTGCTATATTTCTTGCCCCTTTTCGTTCATTGCCCTTCACTCTTTTATTCACTGTTACTTATTATAATTTACCTTAATATTTCTTTATTTCTCCCCAATCTCGAGTATTTCTCAATCAAATCTTTAATATGGGAACTCAAAGTAATGAGACCCATCTCTTTAAATTATTCACGAATGAAATCCATTTTGTGATTTTGTTTTGCATTTTTTATTTTATTAATTTGAATCTCTAATCAGTCAATTCTTCCAATGTATCATGAGCGTCATTTCCAAATGTGGCTGCTTCTTTGATAAAATATCTCATTTCATCAGCATTGTGGGTCAATAGTCTAAGGCCACATTTTCTCTTAATGTCTCTCGAAATGCTATCTTTAGGATTCCAATGCAAATGTCTTTAGAAGATGGTTCTACCACCTCTATCCTTTCAAGATTAAACTGTACCTGGTCCTCTTGTGCCCTAATCTCACTCATACCAGGAACTGTCATTGTAACTAAAACATCTGATGGAGCACTCTGTATAGCCCCAGCAGGAACTAGCACCAATTCAGTATCTCCCCCACAATATCTACCAACACCAACAGTAGTCTAGGTTGGTTCCATCCATTTATCAGTATATGGAGGTTGTCTTGAAATCAACAGTTCATTTATAAATTTGTCATCATCATCATGTGATACCTTATTTTCTATTTGAATTTATCTTGTTCAGTTTCTTTATCTATACCAGAAAAGGGTTTATCTCCTCCACACGTAGCCTTGACAATCCAGTTTATCTTCTAACCAGCTCCTGCATGACTTTCTAATTCTACATGTCATTTCCCTCTCTTTCTCTGCTGCCACTCTGTTCAATGTATTAAGCACCCCAGACAGTGTAGTTTGTGCTCTAGTTCCATGTCATACATTGTTTGTCTTAGGATATCTAATGTTCTAATATTCAAAGCACCCTCCATTGACAACTGTTAAGTCTCCTGCTTTTTATATTTATTCCATTCAGGAATCTAGACACACATATAATACCCAACCACTCCCATAATTTAATATGCTGGTGTGACCTCACTCAGCAATTTCTGTCCCTACATAGTTATCCCCTATTTATTAGGTTATGTGAATACTCCACTCATCTTCAATGCTTAAAAAATTCAAAACTGTCAAATAAATCAAACAAAATCAAATTTCCATAAACAAACAACTTAATGAACAACCACCAATAGCAGTATGGCTCTGCCAAATGTCAACTTATCAAAGTGCAACTATACTGGCAGTCAACCAATCAGAACACAACTAGTGGTGACTTCACACCAATTCCAGTGCAGAACTCTGTCTGAGCAACAAATCACAATGAAAGTTCTTTGTGAACAAAAAAACAATTGCACAACCACATTAATTCACATTAAATCAATAAATCTTTGCCATTCCCCCAAGAAAGGTAGAACAAAGTCAGTTCCTTGCTTTCTATCAAGAAAACAACAAAACAATCCAAATAAGCTCTGACTAGGCAATTTCTGACCAGTAGAAATCCATCTCCAAGTTATGGCACTTCACCCTGTGCACTCATGCTAAGCACACTATCCCAAGTTAGACCCTCACATCTAGCAAACAAAAATTCATTAATTCAGAATCCCTACCGATGTGTAGGTGGTGCCTTGCTCTACACACCACAATACAGAGAAATAAACAATATCTAGAGATTATGGATTTTTTGCAAAATCCAATAACCAACTCAATTCTATCTAAAGGAAAGAATACGACTTCAAATGGGTTAACAAATATGAATAACACAGCATCACAACAGTAAACAATCCACCAACTGCGCCCATGATCATCATCACATACCAAAACAATACGACCGGGTTCAGAAATTCATCACCATATTTTATGACATGACTCATTCCCAAACTTAGTTTCTCCCTGTTCAAACTTACACTCCTAGTTCATTCAGGACCACACAATATCACAGCTTGTCACTTCTCAAGAGGGCCCAGCACCCCGAAAGTTGGCAATTGTCCCAAAACGTCTTTCTCCTTCAAAAGGGATAAAAATCATCCAATACCAAAAATACTATAAAATCTTAAATTATGGGATCCCTTGAATAGGAAGTATCCTAACACAAACCATCCTCTGCTACAAAAACTTTGTGGGAGCCGAACCACAATAATCATCTGAACATCAATGTTTGAACACCCCAATTTGTACCTACAAAAGTCAGCTCTGGAATCTTTGAAATATTTTGCAGTTGCAGATAGAAACTACATTCCTCATCAAAGATACAAAGATATACAATTTAAGCAGAGTAAAAAAATGAGGGAGTGATAATAACTGGGTTCTAAATAAAAAATAAGGCAAAAATAGTTTGATTACAGAAAGTTTTACTAAAGGCAGAGCAGAAAATAATTGCATGAAATTCCATACAAGCTCAAAACAGCAATACAGAATCAAAAACCTTGGCCCTGACTAAACAGGTCAGGCATAAAATCCCAAGTCAAACTCATGAAGAGCATTGACAACAATCCCTCAGGAAATGGAAATAAAAATATCAAAAATCCTCCAGCGACAGCAGCGCACAAAATGAAGAAGCACATGAACAATAAGAAGCCAATCAAACTAAAGCCCAAGAGTTTTTGTGCATGAATCACACATTCTATCAATGGATTCTGCAAATTCACCATGGTATCATTATGATGAAGGTTTCATTAGCAATTCAGAAGCAGCAAAGTAATACTTTAAATCTTTACCACCAACACATTTCTTTAGTTAAGAAAAGTCCCCCACCTACTCTCTCAGCAACTGTACTCCAGAGATCATCTGCACAAAATGAAACATTTCTTAAACAATGGCTCATAGAATTAACGCACCTTCAGCAGAACTTCCAGCTGAAGTCTTTGAATATGATACTTTGGGTACACAATAGAAGCTTCATTCATAATACACACTTCATAACGGAATAGTTCATTGTTTAATCCTTGACATCATTCACTTGGTGCTCCAGAGGAATGAGAGGAGAGATGGTTTGCAGCAGGATAGTGATTGGGAGAAGGAATGAGCAGGAGGGCGATGAGCAGAGCACCAGAAACGGCCTCCAAATTAAAATAAGTGACATCTCACATATATGCACACTCATTTCAATTTAACCCCTTCTGTGCCCAGGACGTAATGGTTACGTCCTGAGGCACAGTGCTGCTGTGCCCAGGACGTAACCATTACGTCCTGTACACAGAGCCCAGAGGGAGCGCTCTCGCTCCCTCTGTGGGGTTCCCCCCCACCCCCCAAGTCAGGGATGGAAGGGGAAGCCCTTCCCCTCCCACCCCCGACCCCCCCCACCCCCCCGTGACGTCAGCGCGCGAGCGCGCGCTGATTAGTCACAGGGTCTCCCCCATCGCGTTGGAAGCAGAGCTTCCAGCGCGATTGAAAAAGAAATGCTTTTGCATTTCTTTTTCAATCCCATGGGGGAGGCCCCGAGAGGCTTCAAAGGGAAGGAAATGTATTTCCTTCCCTTTGAAGTCTCTCACAGGTTTCAAAAGCCGGATTGCTTGCAATCCGGCTTTTGAAACCCCACTAGACACCAGGGATTTTTTTTTTTCTCTTGAAATTGGCAAAAGGGAGCGACCCCTTGGGCAAGGGTCGCTCCCAGGGGGGCATTTTTTTAGGAAGGCCTTTTCTGCCTCCCCTGGGGGCAGATTGGCCTATTATTAGGCCGATCTGCCCCCAGGGGGGGCAGAAACCTCTAGGCACCAGGGACCTTTTTTTTTTTTTTTTTTTTTTTGTGAACAATTCTTTTTTTTTAGGTGGGGAGCGATCCCTTAGGCAAGGGTCGCTCCCCTACGGGGCAATATATATTTAGGCCATTTCTGCCCCCCTTGGGGGCAGATTGGCCTATTTTGATAAGGCCAATCTGCCCCCAAGGGGGGCAGAAACCATTAGACACCAGGGAGTTTGTTTTTGCGCGCGAATGTCACGCAACAAAGCGACCCCTTTGGCAAGGGTCGCTCCCAGGGGGGGCAATTTTTTGGGAAGGCCTTTTCTGCCCCCCCTGGGGGCAGATCGGCCTATTATTAGGCCGATCTGCCCCCAGGGGGGGAAGAAACCTCTAGGCGCCAGGGCAAATTTTTTTTTTGTGTTTTTTTTTTTTTTTTTTTTTTTTTTTTTTAGAGATGGGGAGCGACCCATCAGGCAAGGGTCGCTCCCCTGGGGGGCAAATTGTATTTAGACCATGTCTGCCCCCCTGGGGGCAGATTGGCCGATTTTAGGTCAATCTGCCCCCAAGGGGGCAGAAACCACTAGGCACCGGGGATTTGTTTTTTGGCGCCAATGTCACGCAGGGGGAGCGACCCCGTAGGCAAGGGTCGCTCCCGGGGGGGGGTGGGGGTTGGGGGGGCAAATTTATTTTAGGCCATTTCTGCCCCCCCCGGGGGACAGATCGGCCTATTATTAGGCCGAACTGCCCCCGGGGGGGGGGCAGAACACTCTAGGCGCCAGGGCAATTTTTTTTTTGTGTTTTTTTTTTTTTTGTTGTTTCTTTTTTTAGAGATGGGGAGCGACCCATCAGGCAAGGGTCGCTCCCCTGGGGGGGCAAATTGTATTTAGACCATTTCTGCCCCCCTGGGGGCAGATTGGCCAATTTTAGGTCAATCTGCCCCCAAGGGGGCAGAAACCACTAGGCACCGGGGATTTGTTTTTTGGCACCAATGTCACGCAGGGGGAGCGACCCCGTAGGCAAGGGTCGCTCCCGGGGGGGGGGGTGGGGGTTGGGGGGGGCAAATTTATTTTAGGCCATTTCTGCCCCCCCGGGGGACAGATCGGCCTATTATTAGGCCGAACTGCCCCCGGGGGGGGGGCAGAACACTCTAGGCGCCAGGGCAATTTTTTTTGTGTGTTTTTTTTTTTTTGTTTCTTTTTTTAGAGATGGGGAGCGACCCATCAGGCAAGGGTCGCTCCCCTGGGGGGGCAAATTGTATTTAGACCATTTCTGCCCCCCTGGGGGCAGATTGGCCAATTTTAGGTCAATCTGCCCCCAAGGGGGCAGAAACCACTAGGCACCGGGATTTGTTTTTTGGCACCAATGTCACGCAGGGGGAGCGACCCCGTAGGCAAGGGTCGCTCCCCTGGGGGGGCAAATTGTATTTAGACCATTTCTGCCCCCCTGGGGGCAGATTGGCCAATTTTAGGTCAATCTGCCCCCAAGGGGGCAGAAATCACTAGGCACCGGGGATTTGTTTTTTGGCGCCAATGTCACGCAAGGGGAGCGACCCCGTAGGCAAGGGTCACTCCCGGGGGGCGTGGGGGTTGGGGGGGCAAATTTATTTTAGGCCATTTCTGCCCCCCCGGGGGACAGATCGGCCTATTATTAGGCCGAACTGCCCCCGGGGGGGGGGGGGCAGAACACTCTAGGCGCCAGGGCAATTTTTTTTTTGTGTTTTTTTTTTTTTGTTGATTCTTTTTTTAGAGATGGGGAGCGACCCATCAGGCAAGGGTCGCTCCCCTGGGGGGGCAAATTGTATTTAGACCATTTCTGCCCCCCTGGGGGCAGATTGGCCGATTTTAGGTCAATCTGCCCCCAAGGGGGCAGAAACCACTAGGCACCGGGGATTTGTTTTTTGGCGCCAATGTCACGCAGGGGGAGCGACCCAGTAGGCAAGGGTCGCTCCCGGGGGGGGTGGGGGTTGGGGGGGCAAATTTATTTTAGGCCATTTCTGCCCCCCCGGGGGGACAGATCGGCCTATTATTAGGCCGAACTGCCCCCGGGGGGGGGGGGCAGAACACTCTAGGCACCAGGGCAATTTTTTTTTTGTGTTTTTTTTTTTTTTTTTGATTCTTTTTTTAGAGATGGGGAGCGACCCATCAGGCAAGGGTCGCTCCCCTGGGGGGGCAAATTGTATTTAGACCATTTCTGCCCCCCTGGGGGCAGATTGGCCGATTTTAGGTCAATCTGCCCCCAAGGGGGCAGAAACCACTAGGCACCGGGGATTTGTTTTTTGGCGCCAATGTCACGCAGGGGGAGCGACCCAGTAGGCAAGGGTCGCTCCCGGGGGGGGTGGGGGTTGGGGGGGCAAATTTATTTTAGGCCATTTCTGCCGCCCCGGGGGGACAGATCGGCCTATTATTAGGCCGAACTGCCCCCGGGGGGGGGGGGCAGAACACTCTAGGCACCAGGGCAATTTTTTTTTTGTGTTTTTTTTTTTTTTTGTTGTTTCTTTTTTTAGAGATGGGGAGCGACCCATCAGGCAAGGGTCGCTCCCCTGGGGGGGCAAATTGTATTTAGACCATTTCTGCCCCCCTGGGGGCAGATTGGCCGATTTTAGGTCAATCTGCCCCCAAGGGGGCAGAAACCACTAGGCACCGGGGATTTGTTTTTTGGCGCCAATGTCACGCAGGGGGAGCGACCCAGTAGGCAAGGGTCGCTCCCGGGGGGGGGTGGGGGTTGGGGGGGGCAAATTTATTTTAGGCCATTTCTGCCCCCCCGGGGGACAGATCGGCCTATTATTAGGCCGAACTGCCCCCGGGGGGGGGGGGCAGAACACTCTAGGCACCAGGGCAATTTTTTTTTGTGTTTTTTTTTTTTTGTTGTTTCTTTTTTTAGAGATGGGGAGCGACCCATCAGGCAAGGGTCGCTCCCCTGGGGGGGCAAATTGTATTTAGACCATTTCTGCCCCCCTGGGGGCAGATTGGCCAATTTTAGGTCAATCTGCCCCCAAGGGGGCAGAAACCACTAGGCACCGGGGATTTGTTTTTTGGCGCCAATGTCACGCAGGGGGAGCGACCCCGTAGGCAAGGGTCGCTCCGGGGGGGGGGGTGGGGGTTGGGGGGGCAAATTTATTTTAGGCCATTTCTGCCCCCCCGGGGGACAGATCGGCCTATTATTAGGCCGAACTGCCCCCGGGGGGGGGGGGGCAGAACACTCTAGGCACCAGGGCAATTTTTTTTTTGAGTTTTTTTTTTTTTGTTGTTTCTTTTTTTAGAGATGGGGAGCGACCCATCAGGCAAGGGTCGCTCCCCTGGGGGGTCAAATTGTATTTAGACCATTTCTGCCCCCCTGGGGGCAGATTGGCCAATTTTAGGTCAATCTGCCCCCAAGGGGGCAGAAAACACTAGGCACCGGGGATTTGTTTTTTGGCGCCAATGTCACGCAGGGGGAGCGACCCCGTAGGCAAGGGTCGCTCCCGGGGGGGGTGGGTGTTGGGAGGCAAATTTATTTTAGGCCATTTCTGCCCCCCCGGGGGGCAGATCGGCCTATTATTAGGCCGATCTGCCCCCGGGGGGGGGGGGGCAGAAACCTCTAGGCGCCAGGGGAATTTTTCTTTTTTTCTTTGTTTTTTTTTTTTAGAGATGGGGAGCGACCCATCAGGCAAAAGTCGCTCCCCTGGGGGACAAATTGTATTTAGGCCATTTCAGCCCCCCTTGGGGGCAGATTGGCTGAGTTTAGGTCAACCTGCCCCCAAGGGGGCAGAAACCACTAGGCACCGGGGATTTGTTTTTTGGCGCCAATGTCACGCAGGGGGAGCGACCCCGTAGGCAAGGGTCGCTCCCGGGGGGGGGTGGGTGTTGGGGGGGCAAATTTATTTTAGGCCATTTCTGCCCCCCCGGGGGCAGATCGGCCTATTATTAGGCCGATCTGCCCCCGGGGGGGGGGGGGGCAGAAACCTCTAGGCGGCAGGGGAATTTTTCTTGTTTTTCTTTTTTTTTTTCTTTGGTTTTTTTTTTTTAGAGATGGGGAGCGACCCATCAGGCAAAAGTCGCTCCCCTGGGGGACAAATTGTATTTAGGCCATTTCTGCCCCCCTTGGGGGCAGATTGGCTGAGTTTAGGTCAACCTGCCCCCAAGGGGGCAGAAACCACTAGGCACCGGGGATTTGTTTTTTGGTGCCAATGTCACGCAGGGGGAGCGACCCCGTAGGCAAGGGTCGCTCCCGGCGGGGGAGGGTGGGGGTTGGGAGGGCAAATTTATTTTAGGGCATTTCTGCCCCCCCCCCCCGGGGCCGGCTGAGCTACAGGCCAAACACCACAGGTAGGCACCTTGCAAAAAACACCTCTGTTTTCTGTGAAAAAATATGTTGTGTCCACGTTGTGTTTTGGGCCATTTCCTTTTGTGGGCGCTAGGCCTACCCACAGAAGTGATGTACCATTTTTATCGAGAGACTTAGGGGAACGCTGGGTGGAAGGAAATTTGTGGCTCCTCTCAGATTCCAGAACTTTCTGTCACCGAAATGAGAGGAAAAAGTGTTTTTTGGGCCAAATTTTGATGTTTGCAAAGGATTCTGGGTAACATAACCTGGTCAGAGCCCCGCAAGTCACCCCATCTTGGATTCCACTGGGTTTCTAGTTTTCAAAAATGCACTGGTTTGCTAGGTTTCCTCAGGTGTCGGCTGAGCTACAGGCCAAAATCCACAGGTAGGCACTGCTTTTTATAAAAAAAATTGATGTGTCCACGTTGTGTTTTGGGCCCTTTCCTTTCGTGGGCGCTAGTCCTACCCACACAAGTGAGGTATCATTTTTATCGGGAGACTTGGGGGAACGCTGGGTAGAAGGAAATTTGTGGCTCCTCTCAGATTCCAGAACTTTCTGCCACAGAAATGTGAGTAACATGTGTATTTTTAGCCAAATTTTGAGGTTTGCAAAGGATTCTGGGTAACAGAACCTGGTCCGAGCCCCGCAAGTCACCCCTCCTTGGATTCCCCTAGGTCTCTAGTTTTCAGAAATGCACAGGTTTGGTAGGTTTCCCTAGGTGCCGGCTGAGCTAGAGGCCAAAATCTACAGGTAGGCACTTCGCAAAAAACACCTCTGTTTTTTTCCAAAATTTAGGATGTATCCACGTTGCGCTTTGGGGTGTTTCCTGTCGCCGGCGCTAGGCCTACCCACGCAAGTGAGGTATCATTTTTATCGGGAGACTTGGGGGAACGCTGGGTGGAAGGAAATTTGTAGCTCCTCTCAGATTCCAGAACTTACTGCCACAGAAATGTGAGGGACATGTGTTTTTTTAGCCAAATTTTGAGGTTTGCAAAGGATTCTGGGTAACAGAACCTGGTCCGAGCCCCGCAAGTCACCCCTCCTTGGATTCCCCTAGGTCTCTAGTTTTCAGAAATGCACAGGTTTGGTAGGTTTCCCTAGGTGCCGGCTGAGCTAGAGGCCAAAATCTACAGGTAGGCACTTCGCAAAAAACACCTCTGTTTTTTTCCAAAATTTAGGATGTGTCCACGTTGCGCTTTGGGGTGTTTCCTGTCGCCGGCGTTAGGCCTACCCACGCAAGTGAGGTATCATTTTTATCGGGAGACTTGGGGGAACGCTGGGTAGAAGGAAATTTGTGGCTCCTCTCAGATTCCAGAACTTTCTGCCACAGAAATGTGAGTAACATGTGTATTTTTAGCCAAATTTTGAGGTTTGCAAAGGATTCTGGGTAACAGAACCTGGTCCGAGCCCCGCAAGTCACCCCTCCTTGGATTCCCCTACGTCTCTAGTTTTCAGAAATGCACAGGTTTGGTAGGTTTCCCTAGGTGCCGGCTGAGCTAGAGGCCAAAATCTACAGGTAGGCACTTCGCAAAAAACACCTCTGTCTTTTTCCAAAATTTAGGATGTGTCCACGTTGCGCTTTGGGGTGTTTCCTGTCGCCGGCGCTAGGCCTACCCACGCAAGTGAGGTATCATTTTTATCGGGAGACTTGGGGGAACGCTGGGTGGAAGGAAATTTGTAGCTCCTCTCAGATTCCAGAACTTTCTGCCACAGAAATGTGAGGGACATGTGTTTTTTTAGCCAAATTTTGAGGTTTGCAAAGGATTCTGGGTAACAGAACCTGGTCCGAGCCACACAAGTCACCCCTCCTTGGATTCCCCTAGGTCTCTAGTTTTCAGAAATGTACAGGTTTGGTAGGTTTCCCTAGGTGGCGGCTGAGCTAGAGGCCAAAATCTCCAGGTAGTCACTTTGCTAAAAACAGCTCTGTTTTCTGTGATGTGTCCACGTTGTGTTTTGGGGCATATCCTGTCGCGGGCGCTAGGCCTACCCACACAAGTGAGGTATGATTTTTATCGGGAGACGTGGGGGAACGCTGGTTGGAAGGAAATTTGTGGCTCCTCTCAGATTCCAGAACTTTCTGCCACAGAAATGTGAGGAACATGTGTTTTTTTAGCCAAATTTTGAGGTTTGCAAAGGATTCTGGGTAACAGAACCTGGTCCGAGCCACACAAGTCACCCCTCCTTGGATTCCCCTAGGTCTCTAGTTTTCAGAAATGCACAGGTTTGGTAGGTTTCCCTAGGTGCCGGCTGAGCTAGCGGCCAAAATCTACAGGTAGTCACTTTGCTAAAAACAGCTCTGTTTTCTGTGATGTGTCCACGTTGTGTTTTGGGGCATATCCTGTCGCGGGCGCTAGGCCTACCCACACAAGTGAGGTATCATTTTTATCGGGAGACGTGGGGGAACGCTGGGTGGAAGGAAATTTGTGGCTCCTCTCAGATTCCAGAACTTTCTGCCACAGAAATGTGAGGAACATGTGTTTTTTTAGCCAAATTTTGAGGTTTGCAAAGGATTCTGGGTAACAGAACCTGGTCCGAGCCACACAAGTCACCCCTCCTTGGATTCCCCTAGGTCTCTAGTTTTCAGAAATGCACAGGTTTGGTAGGTTTCCCTAGGTGCCGGCTGAGCTAGAGGCCAAAATCTACAGGTAGTCACTTTGCTAAAAACAGCTCTGTTTTCTGTGATGTGTCCACGTTGTGTTTTGGGGCATATCCTGTCGCGGGCGCTAGGCCTACCCACACAAGTGAGGTATCATTTTTATCGGGAGACATGGGGGAACGCTGGGTGGAAGGAAATTTGTGGCTCCTCTCAGATTCCAGAACTTTCTGCCACAGAAATGTAAGGAACATGTGTTTTTTTAGCCAAATTTTGAGGTTTGCAAAGGATTCTGGGTAACAGAACCTGGTCCGAGCCCCGCAAGTCACCCCTCCTTGGATTCCCCTAGGTCTCTAGTTTTCAGAAATGCACAGGTTTGGTAGGTTTCCCTAGGTGGCGGCTGAGCTAGAGGCCAAAATCTACAGGTAGTCACTTTGCTAAAAACAGCTCTGTTTTCTGTGATATGTCCACGTTGTGTTTTGGGGCATATCCTGTCGCGGGCGCTAGGCCTACCCACACAAGTGAGGTATCATTTTTATCGGGAGACGTGGGGGAACGCTGGGTGGAAGGAAATTTGTGGCTCCTCTCAGATTCCAGAACTTTCTGCCACAGAAATGTGAGGAACATGTGTTTTTTTAGCCAAATTTTGAGGTTTGCAAAGGATTCTGGGTAACAGAACCTGGTCCGAGCCACACAAGTCACCCCTCCTTGGATTCCCCTAGGTCTCTAGTTTTCAGAAATGCACAGGTTTGGTAGGTTTCCCTAGGTGGCGGCTGAGCTAGAGGCCAAAATCTACAGGTAGTCACTTTGCTAAAAACTGCTCTGTTTTCTGTGATGTGTCCACGTTGTGTTTTGGGGCATATCCTGTCGCGGGTGCTAGGCCTACCCACACAAGTGAGGTACCAAGTACTATTGCCCCTTGTCTTTCTCTACATTTTTTCCTTCCAAATATAGGAGTGTGTGTAAAAAAGACATCTATTTGAGAAATTCTCTGTAATTCACGTGCTACTATGGTCACCCCGGAATTCAGAGATGTGCAAATAACCACTGCTCCTCAACACCTTATCTTGTGCCCTTTTTGGAAATGCAAAGGTTTTCTTGATAGCAATTTTTTACTCCTTATATTTCAGCAAATGAATTGCTGTATACCCGGTATAGAATGAAAAGCACTGTAGGGTGCAGCTCATTTATTGGCTCTGGGTTCCTCGGGTTCTTTTTGAACCTACAAACCCTATATATCCCCGCAACCAGAGGAGTCCAGCAGACGTAACGGTATATTGCTTTCGATAATCTGACATTGCAGGGAAAAGTTACAGAGTAAAACGTAGAGAAAAATTGATGGTTTTTTCACCTCAATTTCAATATTTTTCTTTTTCAGCTGTTATTTTCTGTAGGAAACCCTTGTAGGATCTACACAAATGACACCTTGCTGAATTCAGAATTTTGTCTACTTTTCAGAAATGTTTAGGTTTCTGGGATCCAGCATTGGTTTCATGACCATTCCTGTCACTGACTGGAAGGAGGCTGAAAGCACAAAAAATTGCACAAATGGGGTATGCCCCAGTAAAATGCCAAAATTGTGTTGAAAAATTGGGTTTTCTGATTCAAGTCTGCCTGTTCCTGAAAGCTGGGAAGCTGCTGAGTTTAGCACCGTAAACCCTTTGTTGATGCCATTTTCAGGGGAAAAACCACAAGCCTTCTTCTGCAGCCACTTTTTCCAATTTTTTTGAAAAAAACTAAATTTTCACTGTATTTTGGCCAATTTCTTGGCCTCCTTCAGGGGAACCCACAAAGTCTGGGTACCTCTAGAATCCCTAGGATGTTGGAAAAAAAGGACGCAAATTTGGCTTGGTTAGCTTATGTGGACAAAAAGTTATGAGGGCCTAAGCACGAACTGCCCCAAATAGGCAAAAAAAGGCCTGGCGCAGGAGGGGGAAAAGGCCTGGCAGCGAAGGGGTTAAAGATCATGAATTCATCAATAACAACTCTATTCATTAAAACCATCAGCTTTCAAAAATAATTTTCACCCATCATTGCACTTATGAACATTTGGTAAAAGCTACTGCAGGTGCTAGCTTGAGATCGCAACAGGTCGGTAAAAGTCAGTCAGCTCGCCGTATAGCGTGTCATCCACTGCAGGGAACCGCCGACCTTCATTAACTACTAATTGCCACGTTAAATCTGATTAGGGAAGTGTAGCATATGTATCTTGGTTTCACTTGTATTTGTCTGTGCTTATTATGTATCTTGTTTTATTTGATTTACCTGTGCTTATTTGTTCTTACCTGGTTTCATGCTTTACTTATTTATTGTTATTCAACTTAGTTAGTTCCATACCGTTGGGTTAACAGAACCTATCTGCTTAGGTTCTGGATTCTTGGGTGGGCAGTTGTAGACTGACTTTCATCGTGTTCAGTCGTATGTATGCCTGCCGTGGATCCTCTAATAAACTGTAGTCTTGGAGAACCAACTTAACCTCCTCTGCGGAGGATTTCTTCTGCGTCCCCTCTTTCCATTCTACAGGAAGAGAGTGAGAGCTGACAGCTCTTCAAGAGGGAAGGGCAAAGCAACGGTCATAAAAACATTTTGGTTGAGTCATTGTCGATCTAGAAAAGAAAGTGACCTGAGGCGACATTATCAGTACTTGTTAAGCCAGTAGGCGGAGAGTACGAGATGGTTAGTCGTAGAAGAAAGCTCAACAGATCAGCGAGGGTATCATGGCAAGCCTAGTTGGCTTCATGCCAAGGAAAGAAGGAAAGCCCAAACTGCATGAATTGAAGAAGGCGCAAACGGAAGTTGACTGCCAAGACACTCTTAACCAGTCATGATGCTTCCTGTGATAAAATACTTCTTACTGCGTCACAGCGATGGCTGTGTGTGCGTTTTTGGCACAGCAAAACATTGTTTGAAGCATGTTTCAGGGTTACACAGAACAGGCAGTAGCAAGTCCACTCTTAATAGCTTAATAGATTTTCAGAAATGTTAGCTTCTCCGCACGTGTACAGTAACTGTGGCAAGCAGAAAGAAACGCAAGGCCATCTAGTTAAATAGTATATGAAAGACTCAAGACAGAAAATGCTACTGCCTATCAAGAACAGCATTGGTAAATATGTGAGATGACGGAATACTAAGTCGAAGGTGTTATCACTCCCAGCTATAATAAAATGTAATGTGTGCTCTTGTAACAGTATCCACCCGAATTAGGATGGGAGGAAATTCAGACCAGTATAATGCTGGCTCAATATATATGTATATTACAGCTTTACAAATTGAATTGCCTTAGCAAGTTTCTTTTACAATCATCCAGAGCCAGATTTCTCTAAAAATGACATGCTGAATTATTAGGCAATTTGTGTTTTATTGCAAAGAGTTCCAAGATGCATAGTTTAAGTGCATTTGAAAAGAATGAGAATGTAGCAAATCTATAATGACAAAATCAATTTTATAAATTAGATATTGAAAGGGCCTAAAAAATGTAATCACGACTTTCAACTAAAGACAATTAAATCACTTCCTGTGAGGATATGATATTTTGTAAAAGTTACTTTGTCTTTCCTTTTCAAAGTCGATAAAATGGAGTGACTATGGAATAATCCTAATAACACCCACTGCGCCCCTGTAGCAAGTAATACTGTTTTGCCGAAGTGATACGTTTTGAAGTTAAAAAGCCATTTGAAACGTACAAGACTGTTTTCATGACTAGCAAAAGTATAAGCGTAAAAGAAAGTTAAGAGAGACCTTTCCTTTTCTGTGCGCCCAGGGTTATTGTTCTCGTATGTACCATGTAAAATTAGTTGCATGTCAGTCCACTGAATCAAAGTGCTGTAAGTTTTTTTTTAATTTTTTTTTTTTTAAATACGGGAGTTTATTTTGGAGCAGTATACAAGCCAAACGCGTAGCATGGTAACAGCATCAACATTTTTAGGTCTCACTATAGACGGCTTCAGCTATCTATCGGAGACCTCACGTAGCCGATACACTAATAAATATGTTCATGTTGTACAGTAGAATTGTATTTAGATCAGCCCCCTGCAACTACTAGCTACTGGCATTTTTTATAAGTTTTCCATCGTGAGGCAGTGCTGAAAGATACACGTGCATCCAGTTGTGCAGTGAGTGATTTCCATAAAATACCAGTGCTTTAAAAGAAAGCATTTTGCATTGCGGTCCACCTTGCCACACAAGTTACGACATGGCTGAGTTTGAATGCAGTCATACTCCGTGGCGTAACGCAAAATGATTTGGCACCCTGCAAAATGTGATGGGGGACTACGAGTCTCCCATATCTCACAGTAATCCATTGGCATTTGGCTGAATGGGGCCACTGTGAACGGTCGGGGCCCCCCTTCCGCCATTGGAGCTGCAGGGGCTTGTGTAACACCCCTACTCTCACTGAGATTGGCATAGTAATAGTATGAATTTCATTCTCTAAAGTCGATTTTCAGCTGACCTCAATTGCTTACACGTCAATAACTGAGCAAACATGCAGCATCTTTGGACACATTTCTCAAGAGCTCAGGGACTGACAGAAGAACCCTTTCTCTGGAAAAAGGAGGGGTATGCATCACAGATGTACAGCCAGTGTGGGAAAGTAAGGAGATCCCGGTGGTACTGGAGCAATTTTAAGAGTGGAGGTGCTGCCATCAATGTTACATCAGTTAAGTCGCAGGGACAGAGAAAAATCCAAGCAACACACAAAGACCAAGGCCTATATTTATACGTTTTTTGCGACGCATTTGCGTAATTTTTTTAAGCAAAAGCGTCGGAAACTCACAAAATACTATTATACTTTGTAAGTTTGTGCCGCTTTTGTGCCAGAAAATTACGCAAATGCTGCTCAAAAAAAGTACAAATATGGGCCTAACTGTGCAAATAAGCTACGCCCACTTGGCAAGAGTGGTATGTAGCTTTTGATGTCTTTTGAAGTATTCTTTCACAAACAAAATAGTAAATCATGATTTGGTTGCCCCTCGTCATTAAAGTAAGCATATTTTCCATTGAAATTATCACAAAATTGGCTCTGACTTGCAGTCTTACTGATAAAACTCTCAGCACACAAACAATAATGTATGGAAATTGGGTTTCAGCAAATATTTGTCATTTGCACATCACTGAACTAAAGTGTTTTGCTTTGTTCTGAGCCTATTTATAGAAATTTACATTTTGTTGTGCAATAGAACAAAATGACCTCCTACAGCTGTTTCTTTCCCACCAGCAAGGTTGTCACAATGTATTACTTTATAAACTCTCTGACTTTGCAGCAGGAGGAGGAAGTAAACACCAGCCTGCTTGTTTAAAAGAATATGCAGCAATTTGTCAGAAGAGCCAGGGGAGGTCCCTCTGTTGTGGCGGAGGAGCGTCGCCCCACTGCTGAAAGGTTGCAGAAAGCCGAAAACTAAAATCATAATAAAACTATTTTACTTTTCACTTTCAAGTCAGTCAGTATAGGGTGGAGTGGGGCCATCCTCTGCGTCAGCAGCAGGGAGGAGCAGTGGTAGGTGCACTCTAAGGGCTAGATTAACAAGGCCCTAGTTTCAACAGAGTGTAACTTTCAGTGATTCTCCGGTGTTGCTTTTCACTGCCACATATTTACAAGAAGGCTTAAGCCACTTTTTGTGGCGTAACGTCTCCTTGTAAATATGGACCCCTGGGCCCCTCTGATGCAGTTTTCTGCAGCAGAGGTGCGTGCAATGGGTGTTGCTGTGGGCATTCCACTGCAACACCAATTACTTTTGACGCTGCCCCAGATTTACACGAAGGCATAATTCTGATGCAGCGCCAAAAACTAACGCCACCCCAGGGATGCCGTTAGCATGGCACAATGAGGAGGAATACTTTTATTCCCCCTCATTTTGTGCTCTTTTTATGTGTGCTACATTCTTCCACACATATAGAAGTGCCAAATTGTTAATGTAGATTGTTTATGTGCAGGAAGGGACACCTTACTGCGCATAATCAATCTATCCTCTTAACGCAGACACCCTTGCACTATAGTGTAAGGATGCCTGCGTTTGCGTAGGTAGCTTAATTCAGCACTGGTGCGGGGGAAACAAAGGGGTGCACTGTATTCCTGTAAATATGGCACATCCCTGCGTTTCAAAAGTGACTCAGCATGGCACTGCTATTTTTGGTGCAGCGCACCACTTTGGCATAAATCTGGGCCTAAGTGTGCAAGTCAGTTTGGCCAGCCTAAGTCATGCGCACTTAGAACTCTTCGCCCTGGCTGTGTTGCACAGCCAGGTGGAGAACCAGCGCAGGCTCCCAGTCCCTTACACAGTGGCCTTTTAGCCCACTCAGACAAATCCCAGCGCTTTTCTCATGCTGGGTAACAGCATGAGAGAAGCGTCTGGATTGGGTGGCGAGGGGAGCAAGCAGAGAAGCACTGAGGTGGCCAGGAACACCCAGGTGGCATGCAGCAGGTTAGATCGTTTATTATATATTTTATTGTTCCCGACCCCCGCATTCTCCCACATGCACGCTCCACCCCCGCGTGTTACCTCTTCTAGCGTAAGTGCTAGCAGCCGCCACTGCAAAAGACTAGACCTACATTTCACCTCTGCTTGAATGTGCAGCAAATGTGACACAATAAAATCTAAATTTAATAGAACGTTTAATGCTCATTCACCTTTAGTAATCCATCACCCTACCTCCAGCGCCTATGGAGGATCATGTCAGATTCTGGTTCTGACAGCTATTTCTAGGTCGGATATAGGACCTGGGTCACAGGGAAACATGCTGAATTTGTCTTGTTGGTCAACCTGTCAAAAATACTTTTATTCCGCTGTTTATCCATAAAAAGACACATTACAAAATAATATAATACATATTAAAAAGAAGTAGAAGAAAATGTACATAAAATATTCAAAATGCTTAAGATACTCACTCCACTACCTAGAAGGTATAAAACCTGTTTATTTCACAAAATAATTCAAGACATATACAAATATGATAAAAACAGTTCATACATACTTATTTGCCCTGTTGTCATTTTAGCAGCTCCTTTATGTTGGTTGCATTCCGGTTAGTGCAGCAATGTGCAGGTAGTGAGAGGGCTTTCTTATTTTCACTTCATGGCAGAAACAAAATCCAAGTATCATCCTGACTGTGCATTATCAGGAACCTAACACCTAAATGTCAATGCAATGAAAGGAAACAAAGGTGCACAGGATATTATCACTATACAAACACTTAAGAGAAACTATTGGAGGCAGGTTTTTCATTTTGTTCACCTCCCTACGTAAGAGATGTGCATGCATTGTAAGAATGCACAATGAGTCTGTCTGTTTGAGTAATTACATAATTACGTATTTAATTCTTTTATAGCGCTACTCATTCCAATGTAGGTTGTCCGAGCATTTCACATCACACACAGAGGCACAGTAAATCATGCAAGTGTGTAAATGAATGAACACAAAATGCTGTAGAATTGAATGAGGATTTATATAGTGTAGCTTTCACATATCCATTGTTGTAGACATTATGGGCCTAATTTTAATATAAACAGCAAAAACACAAAATGTACAGATCTAAACTCACAAGGGGTTATTGGGTTGCCTCTTAACTCTTTATCTGATTTAAACATAGCTAGCCAGGTCTTTCTCTGCCAGGGTGTCAGAGTATTTTACTCCGTCACCCTGGTGGAGACCTCAACAACCAAATCTGGAAATGTCTGTCGGGCCGACAGAGATTTCTAGCATTCACATCACAGGATCCACTGTCAATGCAGTTCCTGTGAACGAAATGCAAATTTGATGTATGGCTCTATCAAACATGACGAGCTCTATGGAAAAGTTTTAAAGTATTTTTTTTAACCTCTTTAAAGCATCGGAGGGCTCTAAGCCATCCAACGACATGGTACTCTTGTCTGTGCAAGATGGCTCCAAGCTGTCCTCACACATGAGACAGGAAATCCCTCTGGTGTGGGCATCAGAGGGAGTTTCTGTTCCTAAAAACAGCTTTGGTGCTGGGAAAACCTTTCCGTGAAATGACGATCAGAGGCATGGTGCGCTGACGTCATTTTACTGAAAATGAAAGTGAAATCTGCCTCATTTCACTTTCTCTGCTATCTCAGCCCCACTAGCACTGATTCAGATGAGAGACGTATTGTTGGAAAGGGAAGACTCCACTTTGCAATGGTTCCCTTCCCTAGTGGATCTCTGCTTAGAGATTTCCACAGGAGGGCAATCCCCAAGCAGGAATCTGCCCACTAGACAGCAGGGAGGGGGAGCGGCCCTTTGGGCAAAGACTCTTGCTCCCCCAAGCATTTGTTTAGAAAGTTCAGTCTTTCCGCTCCACCAGAGATGGGGGCAATGACCACAAAACAACTTTTTTTATTTTTTTGATGGCATAGTTGTGGGGACTGCCCAAAAAGGAGCGTGGCATTACACCACCCCCCCAAAAAAAACAAATAGAAGCATTCTTTTAGCCCACCCTGGGTAGCATATGGGGGTTAGTACTGCTGATCTGCCCTCCGAGGGGCAGAAAGCCCACTTGGCACCAGGGATCCCATTGGTTGCTTTTATCTGATGGCCTGGGGTGGGGTGGGGGCTGCACAAAATGGGCAGGCCAATGCCCCAAACCCCAAAGATGAATGAGAACAACCTTTCCCACCCCGGGGGACATATGGGTGTTATTCCCACAATTTGTCCCCCGGAGGACAGAAAGGCCACTAGGTACCAGGGATCACTTTTGTTTGCTTTTTTTATGATGTCACAGTGGTGAGGGCTGCTCAAAATGGGCATGCCAAAGCCACCTCCCGCTAAGAACAAAAGAAAACAGTTTTTCTGCCCATGGGGCAGATGGGAATTATTACCCACTATCTGCCCCCAGAAGGTGAAGAAAGTTCATTAGACCCTAGATATTTTATTTCTATAACAGGGGTGGGGGCTGCCCAAAATGGGCATGGCCATGCCCCCTTCCTAAATAAATGGGGACTAAAGTATTTCTGCCTGTGCTGGGGGGCAGATCGAAGTAATTGCCATTGATCAGCCCCCCGGGAATGCAGACAGCCCACTAGAGGCAGGTGGATTAAAAAAAAAAAACAGAGGCAGCAATTTTAGTGGCATAGGTGGGTGGTAGGAATTTTGAGGAATCCTGCATATTACAGAAGTTTCTATCACCAAAATGTAAGGAAAATGTTTTATTACAGGCAATGTTGGAGGTTTGGAGGGCATTGTGGGTAAACACACGTAATGGGCTACACACAAGTCATGCATTCCTGGATTCTGTGGGTCTAGTTTTAAAAAATGTACAGGTTGGCTAGGTTTCCCTAGGTGCCGGCTGAGCTAGAGCCCAAAATTGAAAAAAGGAGGGTCAGTATTTGGTGGAAAATGTGCAGGCGTCCATTTGAACTTTCGGTCATTTCCTGTCTTGGACACTAGGCTGACCCACGCAAGCGAGGTACCATTTGTATCAAGAGACTTGGGGAAATGCCAGGTGGAAGGAAGTTTTTTGTCTCTCTGCGGATTCCAGAACTTTCCATCACAGAAATGTGAGAGAATTATGCTTTCTTTGTAAAGTTTGAGTTTTGCAAGGGATTCTGGGTAACAAAATGTGGTGAAAGCCCACCCTGGACACCCCTAGGTATCTAGTTTTCAAAACTGTACAGGTTTTCTTGTTCAGTGCCAGCTGAGCTAGGGTCCAAAATCTAGTGCTACCCACATTTGAAAAAGAGGGTCAGTTGTGGATGGAAAAATGCACTGCATCCAAGTTGCATTTTGAACCATTTCCTGTTGCAGGCACAAGGTCTACCCATATAAGTGAGGTACCAATTGTATCGGGAGATTTAGAGGAATGCTGGGTGGAAGGAGGTTTGTGGCTCCCCGCAGATTCCAGAAGTTTCCATCACAGAAATGTGAGGACAATCTATTTTTTTAGTCAATGTTTGAGTTTTGCAAGAGATTCTGGGTAAAAACATCTGGTGAGTGTCCCATAAGTCAAACTGTCCTGGATACCCCTACATATCTAGTTTTTAAACATGTACAGGTTGGCTAGGTTTCCCTAGGTGCCAGCTGAGTTAGGGTCCAAAACCTAGAGCTACCCACATAGGAAAAAGATAGTCAGTTTTCAGTGGAAAAATGTGATGCATCCGTGTTGAGTTTTGTGACGTTTCTTGTCACGAGTACTAGGCCTACGCATGCAAGTGAGGTACCAATTTAGCAGGAGATTTGAAGGAGCATAGAATAGTAGAGTATTTGGTATTACCAATTGGATCTTGCTGCATTTGTGCCATTCAAATGTAAGCCAGTGTATAAGAAAGATGACATTTTGAAAAATACCCTCCAAATTATACACCAGTACGGGTACCTCCAAATTCATAGATGAAGAAATAACTACTACTTCTAAACTCTATATCTCATGCTCATTTCATAAATACATAATTTTCCTTTATACCTATTTTTCACTCTGCCTATTTCACTTCAAGAATTGGTCTATACTCGGTACTCAATTAAAAGCCTTTGTGTCTTGCAGCTCAGTTGTTTGCGCTGGGTTCCTTGTGTTCTAGAAGAACCTACAAATCATGTATATCCCCACAACCAGAGGGGTCTAGCTGACGTAACAGCATACCACTTTTCTCAATTGGTCATTGTGACAAAAAGTTACAGATGAAAATGTTGTCAAGAATGATTGTTTTTACTACTCATTTTGTACACATATGACCCCTTGCTGATCATTTGTAATTTTGCCTACTCTTTGAGAAATCTATAGCATGGGTTTTACACTGGTTTCTACCACAAACTGGAAGTAAGTTATTAGCATAAAAACTCGAGAAAATAGGCTGCCTGTTAGAACAACGCCAGAATTGTGGTTCACAATTAGGTTTTTTGATTCAGCTCTGCATGTTCCTGAAAGTTGGAAGACGGTGACTTTAGTGTAAGAACTCATTTGTGAATGCTATTATTAAGTAAACAAATGAATACTTTTATCTGGAACACTTTTTCCCTATTAAAAAAAACAAACCTCAAAATGTTGCTATATTTTGCCTATTTTTCTCGGTCGTCTCCAGGGGAATCCACAAATGCTGGGCACCCTATTGGAAAAAAAGGACATAAATATGGCATGGATACCTAATGTGGACAAAAGTTAAGGAGACCTAAAGGAAAACTACCCCAAATTGTCCAAAAAGGGGTCAAGACATTGGGTGTCCATGGGAAGGCCTATCAGCAAAAGGTTTAAGAAAACCCCAAAATTATATTTTGTTTTTGAAAATAAAATAAAACAATCCCCCCTTCAGCATGGGAGTCATCTCCCATGGCACGGGTTTAAAAAAATATATTTTTATTGCCCTTTACTGCCAGGGTTTTCCTGGTGGTGACTGGCAGTGAAAAAAGTCTATAGGTCTGCTCTTCTAAATTGGGCAGGCAGGCATACAGCCAATCCTCTGACGCCCATTACTCCATTAAGTCATTTGGCCACGTCGGAGATGGCGTTGAATCTGCTCTCCGGCAAACTATTGGCCACTTTATGTGCTATTTTTTCGTCAAATATGAGATTGCACTAAAAAAACACAGAACTCTCACAAGACTGTTAACAACTAGATATCTTACCACTATTATAATCCTCTCAAATTGCTTGCCACAAAACGACATCTGCAATAGAAGTCTTACCCCTGTAATGTATTTTCAAAGGCAGGCAAGTTCACTGTTAGAATCTGCTTTTGCCCCCAAAGTGTGAATTTTTAGGTCAAGTTTGGCAGTGTGCAATGCTGTGTACAAGAAATGTTGTATTCAATATGGGCTTTCACCACGCCGACTCTTGGCATTTATTCTTTGTTCTGCTGGTCCTAAATACTTTACTTTTATTGGTGCATTTTGCTAAATGTCCCTCCTTTTGTGTGCTAAGTTCCCACTCAGGGGGTTTCACTAAAGAAATTTTTTGTTGGCCACCACACAATGGCCATCATTATGACCCTGGCAGTGGGTGATAAAGTGGTGGTAATACTGCCTACAGGGTGGCGGTAATTACCGCCAAATTATGACCATGGCAGTGATATCTCCCATAGACAGGCAATGTACCACACCGACAGCCAGGAAGGAAACAACAGTCACCACGGCGGTAGCTGACTACAGCCAGGTGGAAGACAAAGTACCGCCCACCATATTTTGACAAAGGAAACCACCTCCTTTTCCGGGGAGGTACCAACGCCATCAAAAGCCTGGTGGAAACAGAGCTCAAAAGTTAAAGGACTCACCATTGGAGACACAGGGAAGAACCACGCCACCATGGAACCCGAACTGCAAGTCTTTCCTATGATCTTCTACGTTATGCTCCACCTGGAACACCAATGCCGGTGAAGACGACGACAGTGAGGACATCCGCCTAGCACACAAGGGAGGGTGGGAGGAAAACAAGAGTGACACATACACATGCACAACACACACCCGACACACACAAACCATACACACAACCAGCTGCATTACAAAAACAATTAGACCCCAAAAATGTGCAGAATAATGCAGGGACAACAGGAATTTATGAAAGTGATTGTAATCAGTTCAACAAAAAAATCAATAATCTGATTTGGCCATGAAACAGATATGTACACTTGAATAAAAAAGGGACACTGCCCAGTCCATAGTTCAAAGGGCCCACATGGCCACAGGACACAGTCCAAGGCCCAACTCGAATCCTGCAACAATCCGGATAGAACACTGCAGGGGCATCAGTTGTCAAATAGGCAGGCACCTTAGGGGGAGGGGAGGCACCTCAGCCGGATACTGGAACAAGCCCATTTGTTCTGGAGGGGGCAACATGCCCATTGCTTTGTCCTGGGGAGTGCAAGGCCACAGTCTCTCAGATGGGTGTCTTGCCCACTGATTCTGGAGGGGGCAACATGCCCTGTGATTTGTCCTGGGGGTTGCAAGGCCACAGTCTCTCAAGTGGGTGTCTTGCCCACTATTTCTGGACGGGGAAACATGCCCTATGCTTTGTCCTGGGGAGTGCAAGGCCACAGTCCCTGGAGTGGGTGTCTTGCCACTGGTTCTGGAGGGGGCAACCTGCCCTGTGCTTTGTCCTGGGGAGTGCAAGGCCACAGTCCCTGGAGTGGGTGTATTGCCACTGGTTCTGGAGGGGGCAACCTGCCCTGTGCTTTGTCCTGGTGTTAGAAATTGAAGTACTGGGTTTTTCAGAACCCAGTGGTGCCAGGGAACACACTCTAAGACTTCGAGTCCTTCCTGTTTCAGACTACAGAAACACAGAGTCTTCTTGGTGAAGTCAAAGATCTTGTTTATTGGCTGCAGCCAGCAACAGGTATCCTAGAAGTACAACACGGTGTATATTCTCAGGAGACTGCTCCCTTTGCAAAGCTAACCTTCTCTTTTATACAAAATATTATGCTTTAGGCAAACATTCCTTATTTTACAGTTGATCATTCACATATTTTCACTACAAAGAAATAGCAGGTTTATGATGACAAGCCCATATTTCAGTTTGTCCAGCCCTCAATCAATTACCCGGCAAGGCTTAGTACTTTCATCAGATATCGACGGACCCCCAATATAAACGGGCACCTCCTCCTTGTAAAGCAAGTCATAAAGAAGAAACAGGGACAGGTGTGTGTAAGATTAGGCATGGTTTGTGTGTGATGAAAGGTTTTATGATGTGTTGTGCCTTGATACTAATCTCATTTGGCCACTGGCAAAGAAACTGGCCGAACAGGTTTGGCTTCAGGCAGTGGAGTCAGCTTGCCCAGGTCACAGAGGAGTCAGCAAAGGTGTACGTGTCCTTCAGACTCGTTTTCAGCATTAGACATTGGCCTATGTGAGGGCAATCACAAAATGGCTGTCGTTTAAATGGAACACGAGGGTTCAGGACGGAAACTCTGATATTCGGGTGATTTCGTTACCCGAATATGAATACAATGCTTGTGCATACTATTCTAATCATTCTCGGTGTGCTGATACCAAAATCGTTGTGATACGACGAAGCTTATAACACGTGTCCAGAATTTTTAGTACCACAAAATGGGGTCTTTAGTTGGCAGTCAGGTTACCCCCTGTCCAAGCAAGGACCCTCACTCTAGTCAGGGTAAGTCGCACACAATCCAAATGATCCTCTGCCCACCCTCTGGTAGCTTGGCACTGAACAGTCAGGCTTAACTTAGAAGGCAATGTGTAAAGTATTTGTGCAGTAAATAATACAATCACACAATGTAGCACCACAAAAATACACCACACATTGTTTAGAAAAATATATAATATGTATCTGGATATTTGCAGGTCAAAACGATCCAAGATGTAATAAGTAAATGCAGAGATATCACTGAGAAGTGATATAAAGTGTCTTAAGTCTTTTTAAAGCAAACAAAGTCTCTTTCAAGCACAAAGTACCTGGTTTGAGTAGAAAATCTCTGCAAAGGGCCGCAGAGGAGGAGAAGCGTGGAAACAAAGGGGGTGTGCGTTGCTTTCTCGGGCTGCACTTGGCAATGCGTTGTTTAGTTTCCACGCAGGGACGGCTGTGCATCAATTTCAGGTGCTCGGTCGTGGATCCTCTTCGGGTTGCGGGGTTTTCAGACGCCCGGGGTCTGTGCATGGAATCCTAGGCTTGCGGAGTGAGGTCACAAGCGCTGCATCATTCCGGTGGGCGTTACATGGAAGTTTCTTCCGCACGGCTGGCGCTGCATCGATTTCCCCTCTGGAAATCTGGCTGTGTCATCCCAGGTCAGCTGTGCGTCGATCCGGTGGCCCGTGCGTCGAAGTTCTGGTCGCAACGAGGCGCTGTGTCGATCTTATCCTTGCAAAGTCATGCTGCCTCGTTCCGGTTTGACGTGCAGTGAATTTCTCACTGCGGGGCAGGCTGTGCGTCGGTTTTAGCAAGCTGTGCATCAAATTTTCACCACACAAGGAGTTCAGTTGCAAGAGAGAAGTCTTTTTGGTCCTGAGACTTCAGGGAACAGGAGGCAAGCTCTATCCAAGCCCTTGGTGAGCACTTCTTCACCACAGCCAGAGAGCAGCAAGGCAACAGGTCAACAGCAAGGCAGTAGTCCTTCACAGAAAGCAGTCAGGTGAGTCATTTGGGCAGCCAGGCAGTTCTTCTGGGCAGGATGCAGGTTCTGGTTCCAGTTATCTTCTCCAGGAAGTGTCTGTGAGGTAGAGTGTCTACCCCAAGAAGTGTTTAAAGTCTGTGGGTTTGTTTTGGTGCTCTGCTTATACCCATTTTGGCCTTTGAAGTAGGCTTACTTCAAAGGAAAGTCTCACTTGATTGTGAAATCCTGCCTTTCCCAGACAGGTCCTCAGACACACACCAGGGGGTCGGAGTCTGCATTGTGTGAGGGCAGACACGGCCCTTTCAGGTGCGAGTGGCCACTCCTCCCCTCCCTCATAGCACAGATGGCTCAATGGAATATGCACGCTACACCCCAGCCCCCTTTGTGTCAAACAACCCAACTGTCAAACTAACCCAGACAGGGAATCCACAAACAGGCAGAGTCACAAAAATGGTTCAAGCAAGAAAATGTCCACTTTCTAAAAGTGGCATTTTCAAACACAATCTCAAAACCAACTTTACTAAAAGATGTATTTTTAAATTATGAGTTCAGAGGTCCCAAACTCAACATGTCTATCTGCTCTCAAAGGGAATCTGAGCTTTAATCATGTTTAAAGGCAGCCCCCAGGTTAACCTATGAGAGAGATAGGCCTTGCAACAGTGAAAACCGAATTTGGCAGTATTTCACTGTCAGGACATATAAAACACATTATTATATGTACTACCTTAACCATACACTGCACCCTGTCCATGGGGCTACCAAACAATTCAGATTAATGAATATCAGCATCTAATTAGGAAGTGCTACGATTTGGGATGGGATGGGTGAGGATAAGAGTGCACTGCTTTAGGAGCGTACTGCTTATTGAACAGTGGTGTCTCCTCCTTGTGAAAGGTGCGGGGCAATGGGGTGAGGAGCAGTGAGGGGAGTGCACGGTGCACCCCCTTCACTGTGCATGTATGTATTGCTGGCCGTCTCAGGCCAGCCAAACATACATGTGCAGTAGGCTCTCTCCAGCCAGACAACACAATTGCAGGGCTGGAAAGAGCCTGCACAGGCTCCCAGTCTGCCTGGGAGTGCCCTGGGTGGGCACTCCCAGCCAATCCTGATTATTGGCTGCAGGTCAGGCTGGGAGCATATGCCTGCACTGCAAGACGGAAGACGGAAGAGCGGTGGTGAGAAGCTGAGCAGAGGTACGTTTATTTAATTATTTTTTATTAAAATTCCTTCATCCAGCCCCCCCGCACCACCCCGCCCTGCCCCCCGTAATCCTGGCGAGCTGCGACTGTTATTGAAAGGTACAGAATACATGCCACCTACACGTGCACAGGTGCACAGTAAAGGATGAGTAAGGAAAACTGTTGTCTGGCACTGGTGCTCATGCATAGGTGTGACAGACGGGACACCATCTAAATTATTATAGTTACATTGGGAATTAAATGAGTTGCTCCATTCGTTTTGGGTTGAATTTCACATTGTGTATTTTATGCTTAGTTGTGTTAAAATTGCCATTTTCAGTCAACATGATACAGTGAACAGTGGCTGGTCTGTATGTATTTCTTGGTCACAAAATCCAGACTTAAAATACTTTATGGAAAGTACTGAATTGCGCAATATATTTTATCTGAGAGCACACATCTCCGAGCCAGCGCATAATGAGATTCAGCCTATCAGCTTCCCAGGTTAGTTGAACTAATTATCGGATGAAAGAGTTCAGACCTGGTTGGGCAGGTAAACATCCAGACGATGATGTCTTCTGATTTTGAGGAAAGTTGCCTTGTTGAATTCCACCTAGAATACTATGCAATAATGGGACAGGGAATTGACTACTTCCTATTGTGACAGTATGGAGTGGAAGAATAGTCTGTCATCACTAGATTGGGTGGATGGCTCACCAATCACAGAAATTGGTGTTACTCTTCCAAAGCTCTTGAGAAGTCAAGGAGAGCTAAAAAGGAGCTATAGAGTATAGAGGACAGAGTAGCAACACAGTGAACCTTGACAAGAACACAGTCCTGTTGGAAGTTGCCACCTTTTGTGGGCTATAATACCAGATTTTTGCCTTGACTGTTTTTGCTGGCTGTAGAACTCTGTTCACTTTAAGCATGTTAACCAGTGGTAAAGTGCCTGTTTCCCCCCTTTCAGAATGATGACAATGAAATTGACATACTCCTGTATGGCATATTTGACCCAAGATTGGCATATTTGACTTACCTTTAAGACCCAAGTATTTTGTACAAAAGTATAGCCATGGCCTTTAAGCTACATTTTGCAAGTGGACTGTGGCATCCATTGTGCCATCGACTACAGTAATAGTGCAAACATCACTGCAGGCCTCCCATTTGTAACCTGGCAGTGCAGGATTGAACTGCAAGTCCAGTCTATCAAAACATCATTTTAAATTGTAAATATTCATAAATCACCCGTAAGGAAACCTTACTACCCATAAGGTACTATGCATTGTATGTAAAAGTAGGGCATGTAAACATTTAGGCCCTCATTACAACCCTGGCGGTCGGTGATAAAGCGGCGGTAATACTGCCAACAGGCCGGCGGTAAAAAATTGGAATCACGACCATGGCGGAAATGGCCAACGCAGACAGCCACTTTAACATTCTGACCGCCACGGCAGTAGAAACAAACACCGCGGCGGTCACCGCCAACAGACAGGCAGAAGACAATGTACCGCCCACACTATTACAAGGCACCAATCCGCCAGCTTTTCCGGGACGGTATCAACGCCATTAAAGGCACACAGAAACAGTACACAGAAGGAAAACCACTCACCTCTCGACACCCAACGAGGAACCAGGATGCCATGGAGCCTAAGTTACAGGTCCTGCCCATGTTGGTTTACCTCCTCATCTACCAGGAACATCAAAGACGGTGGCGACGACAACGGTGAGTACTGCACCTAGTACACAGGGGAGGGGGGGGAGGAAAAAGAGAGTGACACACACATGCAACACGCAGCACCCACACCCACAACAACATACACACACACACATCCAATAACATACACCCCGTCACCCCCTGGAAGAACGCAAGGACCAAATGAAATGAGTTTAAAGAGTGTAATAATCGAACAATCAGGTAGCCCAAGATAACTTTAAATCATCAGTATGTACAAATATTTACAGCGAGTACACAAGTCCATACACTGTCCCATTAAATGTACGTGGACCAGTGGTCCCAAAAAGCATGGGCAAAGCCCACACATGACACCTGCCTCAAAACGGAGAGAACACTGCAGGGGCATCAGGTGGAAAAAAACACAGGCACCTCAGGGGGATGGGGAGGGGGGCACCTCAGCCGGATGATGGGACGACGCCACTGCTTCTCGAGGGGCCTCCATGCCCACTGCTTGGTCCTAGGGAGTGCAAAGACACAGTCTCACAAGTCTCTCAAGTGGGTGGTTTGCCCACTGCTTGGTCCTGGGGAGTGCAATGCCACAGTCTCTCAAGTGGGTGGTTTGCCCACTGCTTGCTCTTGGGGAGTGCAAAGCCACAGTCTCTCAAGTGGGTGGTTTGCCCACTGCTTGCTCCTGGGGAGCGCAAAGCCACAGTCTCTCTAGTGGGTGGTTTGCCCACTGCTTAGTCCAGGGGAGTGCAAAGCCACAGTCTCTCAAGTTTCTCAAGTGGGTGCTCTGCACACTGCTTGGTCCTCGGGAGTGCAAAGCCACAGTCTCTCTAGCGGATGCTGTTCTCCACTGGTTCTGGAGGGGGCCTGGTGCCCAGAGTGCTTCATCCTGCCAAGGACTGGGGTTGTGGATGTTGTTCTCCACTGGTTCTGGAGGGGGGCCGGTGCCCAGAGTTCTTCATCCTGCCAAGGACTGGGGTAGTGGATGCTGTTCTCCACTGGGTCTGGAGGGCACCTGGTGCCCTGTGATGCTGCACCAGCAGTGTGGCAGTTCTCATTCCCTCACATGGGTGTCTGAGCCACGAGATTCACCGGTAACAGGTAGCATGATACTCCATGGAGGCAGAGCCACACTCCTCCTTGCGATGACTATGGCTGCAAACTGCTGGAAGTGCCAGTGCTGGTGGTGGTGCCTCATGTAGTGTGTGCAAGGTCCAGGACTTCTCCTGCAGCCTCGGACACCTGCCCACTGGGGATGCTGCTGATGTCCGCAGTAGTGGCACAGGTTGGGCAGGTCGCGGGGCAGGTGAAGGTGGCTTCGGCGGTGTCTGCGGCAGAGATGCTGCCGGTTGGTGCAGGTGTCTGCACTTGTGGAGGGAGACACCAGGCCATCTCCTGCAGTCTCGGAAGGCTGCCCACTGGGGATGATGCTGGTGACTGTAGTTAAGGCAGCTGCCGTGCAGGTGGCAGTGCAGGTGGCGGTGCAGGTGGCGGTCATTGGGGTGGTGCCCATGGCGGTACAGGTTGCTGGGCTGTCTTGCGAAAGGGGTGACACCAGTCCCTCACCGGAGGCTCCGTGCCCTGAGCTGACTTCCCTTTGCTCTTGTGTCCCTTCCCCACCTTGGAAGTCGCTGCTGGGACGTTGGCACTGTCCTCTTTGGTTCTGGAAGAGGCCTTGCTGGGTGGTTGGTGCAGCTTTTCTCTTCTGAATGCTGGCCCCTTCTTTACCTTGGCAGGTGGAGGAATAGGGTGGTCCTTGGCTTCACTAGGTGGCACACTGGCAGCTCTAGGGGAAGGATGATGGGGGAGGTGTAGGGAAGAGGTCAATGCTAGCCAGGAAAAGTTTCTTAGACACACTGGGATGGGAAGATGGAGGGGGTTTGGGAGTGGAGGAAGAGATAGTGGTTGTAGGAGGTGTACGTCCGCTTGCTGAGTTTGGGTGAAGGTGCATGGGTTGGAGGCTGTTGTGAGGTGGATGGCTGTTGAGTGGGTGTGTGCCGGCGTTTGTGTACTTTGGGAGGAGGGCTCACAGACAAACTGGGAGAGGACACAGGGGACATGTGAATGGTAGTGGGGGTGGTGATTGCACATGAGGTGTGTGTGGTGATGGGCGTGCTGGTGATGGAGGTAGTGGCTGAGGATGTAGTGCATGCAGGTGTGAGTGGAGACGACCATGGGAGGGAGGTGGAGGACGTGGAGGAGGGGGGCACAGTGGAGGCAGTGGATATTGGTGTGTCTGCATGGGTATGATGCTTGTGTGAGATCTTTGGGATGTGTGGTGCTTATGTTTGCCTGAGCCACTTTTGTGTGTTGATGTGTGTGCATGCTGGTCTGATGGTATGCTTGGGATAGGCTGAGGTAGAGGGGATTGGGTCTGGGTAGTGGAGGGTGGAGGCTGAACACGGGGGCAATGGCTGCCATCTGTGCGGAGGCCAGAGCCTGAACTGCTCTCTGTTGGGCCGCCACATCAGAATGAATGCCCTACAGGTATGCATTTGTTTGCTGCAAATGCCTCTCTACACCCTGGATGGCATACAAAATGGTTGACTGCCCAACAGTGAAGGATCTCAGGAGGTCAATAGCCTCCTCACTGAGGGCAACAGGGCTGACTGGGGCAGAGCCTGAGGTACCTGGGGCAAAGGAGATGCCCACCCTCTTGGGTGAGCAGGCACGGGAAACATGCTGAGGGGCTGCTGGGAGGGCGGTGCTGGTAGGGGGGTGGGTGGTGGCTGTACCTGTTGTTGCGGTGGGCACAGATGTGCCCGCCACTGCAAGGGAGCTCCCATCAGAGGAGGAGTCGCTGCCGCTGGTGTCCCCTCCTGTCCCCGTCGTGGAGCTCCCCTCGCCCTCCGTCCCACTGGTGCCTTCAGATGCCGTACATTCACTCTCCCGGGCCATGTGGGTTGCAGCTCCCTCCTGCTCCGGTGCCAATGCTCCTCCGCCAGATGATGGTAATGCACACAAGGACAGGGTGACAAAACAAAAAGGGGGGAAAGACAGAGGAGACACCACTACCATTGGCGAACACAACACACAGGGAGCAGCCTTATGCACTAGCCCATGCACTAGCAGTTAGTGGGAAAAACACCTGGCCACGGGGGACTATGCCTAAGCTTATTTGCTGCATACCTGGAACCCACAGGAGCCTGACTAGGTGTAGATGACCACTACCACTATTGGGGTTGGAGTGCCACAGAGCCTGCCTAACAAGGGACCTACGCTAGCAAGTTCGCCCTGGCCTAGGGGAACCCACAGCCCACTTCCCCCACCGAGACACCTTTTAAAGTGCGCAGAGTCAGCTGAATGAGACTGTACTCGCCCCCTTGTGGCTGATGTGATGCCCTCAAGCACCCATCCAACTCCGGATATGCCACCTCCAGGATCCGGAACATCAGGGGGGTCATGGTGCGACGGGCACCCCTTCCACGTTGGGAGGCCATCCCCAGCTGGGCCTCCGCCGTCTTCTTGCTCCAGCGGCACAGGTCCTCCTATCTCTTGCGGCAGTGGGTGCTCCGTCTATGATAGACCCCAAGGGTCTGCACTTCCTTGGCGATGGCATGCCAAATACCCTTCTTCTGGTGGGCGCTGACTTAGAGGAAAGGTAAAGTAAGAATGGAACTTAATCCCCTGTCCAGGTCTTCTTACTCATTGGCCACTAGTTCCCACCCATTCCCTGAAACACATACACTGACCATCCTCACATGCATTCATGTCCCATCCATCATGCTCACAGTGTACTCACCTGTTTGTCTGGAGGAACATAGACTAGCGTGTACTGGGGGAGGACCCCATCCACCACTTTGTCCAACTCCTCCACGATGAAGGCAGGGGCCCTTTCCCCAGACACTGTAGCCATTGTCGCTTCCAGACTGAGGTCACAGCAGCACTTGCAGTGTAGGTCCTCTCCTGTTGAAGGTCAGGTATCAAGTGATTGAACAGATAGAAAATGGCGGTCACGTCTGCGGCAGTGCGCACCGTCACCGCCGGCGTACATCATCATTGGCCCCTGGAACCCATAGGGCCCAATGATAACCAATGCTGAATTGCGCGGCCATCTACGACCGTCTACCGCGACGCTGCACAACGCCAGCGCAGTTACCTCATTTCCCCTTGTCCCTCCTTACAGGTCAGGCAGCCGCCATTTCAGGGGGACACGTGGCAGGGCACCTAACTGTGTTACAGCACATTTGGGCAGGAATACGGACAGACAGCGCCACACACCGATTAAATCACATTAGTGCAAAACACCCTTGTGAAACCTATGTGGTACATGACCCTCTGTTCACCATTCTCTTCCATATGGCACATCCGCTGGGTGCAGATGATGAGATGGCGTCATCCTCCGGTCTACAGACCCCTGGTGGACCGGTCGACAATGGAAGACAGACACATCATTATCACCTACAGACTTGATCGTGCCACAATCCAAGAACTGTGTGCCCAATTGGAGCCTGACCTGATGTCAGCTATCCGCCATCCCACAGGTATCCCCCCTCTAGTGCAGGTCCTGTCAGTGCTCCATTTCCTGGGCAGTGGTTCCTTTCAAACAACAGTGGCCATGGCATCAGGGATGTCACAGCCAATGTTCTCTAACGTGTTGACCAGAGTGTTGTCTGCCCTGCTGAAACACATGCTCAGCTACATCGTTTTCCCCCTGGTGGAGGATTTGCCCACAGTGAAAGGTGACTTCTATGCCCTGGGACATATCCCCAACATTATTGGTGCCATTGATGGTACACATGTGGCATTTGTCCCCCCCCCCGCAGGAATGAACAGGTGTACAGAAATCGTAAAAGCTACCATTCCATGAATGTGTAGATGGTGTGTTTGGCAGACCAGAACATCTCTCATGTAAATGCCAAGTATCCTGGCTCTGTGCATGATGCTTACATTTTGAGGAATAGCAGCATCAATTATGTGATGGGCCAACTCCAGAGGCGCTGTGTGTGGCTAATAGGTGAGCCCAAGGTCCCCACACAGTATGATTAGGTGTCTGTGTATGGGATAGTCCCTAAGGGTTGGTGTATGTCTAACAGATATCCCTCTACATTTGCAGGTGACTCTGGTTACCCCAACCTGTCATGGCTACTGACCCCAGTGAGGACTCCCAGGACAAGGGCAGAGGAATGCTACAATGAGGCACATGGGTGAACTAGGAGGATTATAGAGCAGACTTTTGGACTCCTGAAGGCCAGATTCCGGTGCCTCCATTTAACAGGTGTCTCCCTATACTACTCACCAAAGAAGGTGTGCCAGATAATCGTGGCATGCTGTATGTTGCACAACCTGGCTTTGCGATGCCAGGTACCTTTTCTACAGGAGTATGGGCCTGATGTTGGTCTTGTGGCAGCTGTGGAGCCTGTGGACAGCGAAGAAGAGGAGGCAGAAGAAGAAGATATTGACAACCGAAACAACATCATCATGCAGTACTTCCAGTGAGACAGAGGTAAGAGACTGGCACTGCTCCTCTCATATCAGACTACTGTAGGACATTGTATAAGTCTGCCTATTTACCTCTGTGTATCGACCCTGACAGTTCACTTTGGCTTTCCTTTTCACAGATCTGGGTACCAAATTCTGCCTTCTGCTATGTTCACTGCTGCCCAACAACTGTCATACTTTGGTATGTGCAAATGAACATTAACATTGATATTTGTCAAAGAGGTTGTAATAACACATTTCTGAATGTACAGACTGACAAGGGTGTTTATTTAAGTGCTAATAAGTGGAGGAGGATGTGCAGTGGGGCTGGGTGATGGTGGAGGAATATCCATGGTAGAGTCCAGTCTCTTTGTATAACAGGTGCATTGTCCAAGGGGGCATAGGAAGTGGAGCAATGGCAGTTCAAGGTGGTCAGGGTGACAGAGTGGGACAGAAGGGTGACAATCAGGGGAGTCTTATTTCCTGGCGGGGTCTTGGCAATGTTCTCTGTCTTGTGCCTGGATCGCAGGGACCGTTTGTGGGGTGGTTCTCCTTCTGCAGGGGGTGGGGTGTTGGTGGCCTGTTGGTCCTGTGGCGGAACCTCCTGTCCACTAGCGCCGGTGAACGTGGAGGGCTGTTCATCGTTCGGGCTGGTGTCAGTGGCCTGGTGGTATGCCACTGTCTCCCTCATGGTGTTGGCCATGTCTGCCAGCACCCCTGCTATGGTGACCAGGGTGGTGTTAATGGACTTCAAGTCCTCCCTGATCCCCAGGTACTGTTCCTCCTGCAGCCGCTGGGTCTCCTGAAACTTGGCCAGTAGCGTGCCTATGGTCTCCTGGGAATGGTGGTATGCTCCCATGATGTTTGATAGTGCCTCGTGGAGAGTGGGTTCCCTGGGCCTGTCCTCCCCCTGTTGCACAGCAGTCCTCCCAGCTTCCCTGTTGTCCTGTGCCTCTGTCCCCTGAACCGTGTGCCCACTGCCACTGACCCCAGGTCCCTGATCGTCCTGGCTTAGTGGGTTTGCCTGGGGTCCCTGAAGTGGTGGACACACTGCTGATTGATGTGTCCTGGGGATAGTGGCATGGGCCCGCTGGGTGGGTGCTGTGGTGGTGTTTCCTGAGGGGGGAGGATCAGTGGTGGTTTGGGACTGTGGCAGGGGAACCGACTGTCCAGAGGTCCCTGATGGGCCGGGCTGGTCATCTTGATCCAGGCATGCAGAGCTGCTGTCGTCACTGTGGGCCTCTTCTGTGGGGGGACGGGATATGGCTGGTACCTCCTGTCCGGTGACGTTGGATAGGGGTCCTGTTGGGGTGTAAATGCATAGTTATTGCATCTGTGTGTGCCATCTTGTGCAATGGGTGAGTTTCCCTCTACTCCTGTGCTTGCATTATCGCCTTGGCCCTTGTGTGAGTGGTGATTGTGTGCCCTGGCTGAGTCTCTCTACTGGACATGCTTTGGTGTTGGGTGTCCATGCAGGTCTGTGATGGGTGTCCATGCATTGTTGTGACATGCAGGGCTTGGTATTGGAATGTGTGGGTTGTGATAGTAGGGTATCTAAGGTGTTGGGGTGGTGGGTGTGAGGGTAGGGGTAGGTGTTTGTGGTGGCATGCAGGTAAGGTGGGGGATATAATAGTAAAGATTTGACTTACCAGAGTCCAGTCCTCCTTCTACTCCTGCGAGGCCCTCAGAATGCATTATTGCCAAGACTTGCTCCTCCTCCAATGTTGTTAGTTGTGGGGGAGGAGGCGGGGGTCCACCACCAGTCCTCTGTACTGCTACCTGGTGTCTGGATACCACGGAACGCACCTTCCCCCGTAGGTCGTTCCACCTCTTCCTGATGTCATCCCGTGTTCTTGGGTGCTGTCCCACTGGGTTGACCCTGTTGACAATTCTGCGCCATAGCTCCATCTTACTTGCAATGGATGTCTGCTGCACCTGTGATCCGAATAGCTGTGGCTCCACCCTGATGAATTCCTCCACCATGACCCTGAGCTCCTCCTCAAAAAACCTTTGGTGTGGGTGATGTCTGAGGTGATGGTTGATGTGATTAGGCTGTGATGTGTTGGGGTGTGTTCTTTGAGGTGCATGGGTGGTGTAGGAGTGATTGTGTTGTGTGCCTCTGGATGCTGGTGTTGTCTTTGCTATTCTCTCTCTATGCTTCTTCCACAATTGTCGTTGTAAGGGGTTGTGGGTGATGTGGGTGTGTGTTTTACAGTGGTGTGAGTGTGTGGGTGTGGTGTGTGTATGTGTGTCAGGTGTGTGTAGTTTGAATTTTCCAATGTGGTTGTGTTTTGTAAGTGTGTGTGTATTTCGAGCGCAGCGGTGTGTACCGCCAGTGAGTTACCATGGTTGAATGACCGCCGCGTTGATTCGTGGGCCGTGATAGTGTGGGTGTATTCCTGTTGGCGTAACAGTGTGGTTTTTGCTATCGCCAGTTTTCACTGACCTTTGGTGTGGTGGACTTGTGTGGGTGTCTGTATTGTGGCGGATTTCTAGATGTGGGCCATAATACCTGTAGCGGACTTCAGCCGCGGCCACAGTATGTTGGCGGCGGTCAGCGGCCATTAACACCAGGGTTGTAATGAGGGCTTTAATGTTAACCAGGTCCCAAGAGTGAAAAAAGCCTTAAAAGCTATTTTCACTGTAGCAGAGTTAGCAGTTACATAAGAAAGCGCTGGGATCAAATATTACATGCAATATTGTTATCTCTGGATAGGAAACAATTACAAAGTTATTTGTTTTTATTTTTAAAATATGTATTAGTAATCCAATTTATTAGTGAAGTCGAGATTGCAAGAAATATTTTGGAAATATACTTTTAGAAAGTGACCTCTTCCCTGCCGAAAGCCTCTATGCACCCTTTTGCATGAGCTACTCCTGTCACCCACTGACTACCCCTCTTGATGAGGTGTGAACTTTTTCCCCAGATCTGAGGCAAAGGACAGGGTAAGGGGGTGTTCTGTTCCTCTGGCAGGATGTCTACCTGGGTTGTACCCAACAACTCAATTAACTACACGGAGGCCTACCCTATCACAGACATATGTAATTAACACCTGGGCCTGTCCCTTAGTCCCCCTAGTTGATAAGGCACCAATCCTAGTAGGAGAAGATATGCTTCCAAACTGGTTTTGAGTGACCACAGCTGAGGGATTGCTCATTTCCCTGACCAAACCTATAGGAGAGGAGCCTAGACCTGGAATCCTTGATGTGGTTTCCCCTGACCTTTCACATTTAGACCTCCTGCTGACCTAATTTGTGCTGGCTTTAGGACTCTGGGCGCTTTATCACTGCTCACCATCGCTAAACTGCATGTGCTTTCTGCTTAAAACATGGTAACACTGGCTTATCCCCAATGGGCATATTTAATTAACTTATAAGTCTCTAGTAAAGTTGAATACCTGTTCCCAGGGCCTGTAAATTAAGGGCTACTACTGGATCTCCAGTACTGATTGTGCCATCCATTAAGTAGCTCTTTAACGTATCTCATGCCTGACATTGCAGAACCTGTGTGTGCAGTTTTAACCTGCCATGTTGACTCAGCAAGTTAACCTTCATAACAGGCCCAAAACATCCTGTGTATTACATATGTCATCCCTAAGGTAAGCCCTAGGCAGCTTAAAGGCAGGGTGCAGTGTAGTAAAAAGTAGGACATGTATTAAATTTTACATGTCCTAGCAATGAAAGACTTATAATTTTGTGTTTCACTATTGAAAGGCCTATCTCCCCCTTAGGATAACATTTAGATTGTCTTATTACATTTCATAAGTATAATTTCCAATTTGAAAGCAAGTTTGGTGTCTCTGGAATCCCTATTTAAAATTACAAGTTATGGTGAAGTCAGATTTTAAAATGTAATTCTGAAAATTCCACTTTTTGAAAGTTGGCATTTTCTTACTTTAGACATTTTGGCACATATGTAAGAAATTCCCAAATAGCAAATCCTTAGAAATTACTATTTGGGAATCACAAACCTGCGATTTCCTTTGAGCGATTCCTACAGTTTCGTAGTCGCTATTAAGAATCGCAATATGGGAAACAGAAAAATTGCCATTACCTAATAGGAAATCACAATTTTGGAAACTCAGCTTTCTAGAAGCAGGAGGATGATGTCAGAGCCCAGATGGAGGATTATTACAGGGTGTGGCCTTAAGCCAGGGGCCGAACAACCTATTGGAAGGAAGGAGTGCCCCTCCATCACTGCTGCCAGTATTACACACCGTCTCCAGTGAACACCATGGCAGCTGAAGAAAGGAACAAGGACTCTAGGAGCAGCAGGAAGAGAAAGGTTAAAGTTCTCTGAGACATGGTCCATCTGTTCATGAAGGCCTCCTTCTCACTACTTGAGGCACCGAAAATGCTGATCTGAAATGGAATCTTTGAGAAGGTGAATGCCTTAGGAGTAATGCAGAGGACCATCTTGGAGATCCATAAGAGTTGGTACAACCTGTAGTCCCATACCAAGAAGAGGCTGGCGGTGGGATGGAAGAGGGACAAGGGACAAGCAGAGGACTCTCACAACACCCCCTACAACTCCTATGGAGATGCTCATTGAGGGGACACTTGAACCAGGGACTGTTGTGAGAGTTGCTGATATTAGCACCTCCATTCCAGCAGGCACCAGCCAGGATAAGTCATATTCCCTTTATACATAATATGATGATAGCCAACACACATATTATACATCACAGCATGTATTACTCCATTGATGTGGTTGGCCCACCCAGACAATGCATCATAGCAGTTGTAGTACACATCATTAGCATGCAGAATTGGATATTGATAACCACACCAAACATATGTGTACAACACAAACGTGTCACAAACAAATGCAGGAGAGTCACAACAATATTGTTGCTAAACTTTAATCATTTAATTGCACAGACCATATACATGAATTTCACAAATCACAGCCCGGAGGGTTTAGGACCTTTGGCAGCTGATGGGGCTACTGCCATTGAGGTTGTCCTTGAGCCCACGACACCACCATCCCCTCCGCCCATCACCCCAGCTCCAACTGACAGGAAAGCCACCATCTCCCCAATGCCAGAGTTTGAGGACAGGGATGGCGGACAGTCACAAAGTAGGGACTCCAAAACAGCTGAGCCCAGGACACAGCAAAGGCGCAGAGGCCAAACCCCAACTTTCTGTCCAGAGACTGTGTCAGACATGTTGGATGCACATCCCATGTATGGTGGCCTAGATTGGTCGATCATCAACACACAGCACCTGCAGACCAAGAAAATTGGAACAGCGAGTAGACAGCTGCAACACATACAAAGTCCCTTCATAACATGGAAAAAAGGGCCGGAAAATTGGGTAACAGCAATGGAGAGGGAGCACTGTGTGTAGCATCAGAGGCACAGGCAGTACCTGGCCTGGTTTCACACATTCACCTGGTCCATCAACCGGCTGACAGCTGTAACGCAGCAACATCAACCCTGGTAAAGCAGACTGTGAATATCCAGACAGACATGGAACACTGCTGCCAGGATGTCGCACGTGGGCTGGTGCAGGTCACTATTGCATTGGAGAACATTCAGACCCACAACCTGGGCATTCCCAGCATCTGGGCCCTACCTGAGAGCAAAGAGGGCTTATCCATCTATGAGTCATGCGTTAAGCAGGCGTTCACGCCTCAATCCATCTGGCAATGACTTGTCGCCAGTCCCGAGACCCAATGCTGCTGACAAAGCACTTAACCCAAAGGGCAGTTGGAAGTGACTCCCTAGGCTCTCAATAGGATGACTTGTCTTTGTTTCTAATTCACCTTATTGTTTTGTTTTCAACTTAGCAAGCACAAGGATGAAGTTAATCCTTGATTGCTATGATTTTTTAACAACAAAAATAATGGGGATGAAGAGGATTAAAGGTCCAGTGTATACCCTCCAATACATGTGACTTATAAAGTGATACACTGTTCCTAAGAGATCAGGGTGAACTAAGGAAAGTACTCTAGGATCCTAATTAATAGGAGCAAGAGTCCTCACACACCCAAATGGGTGTCATGCTTCATCATCGGACAAGCTCCTCGTCAGACCGGCGCTGCAATGTCTGACGGGCACCACCCATAGGGGGGGCTCTTTGCCGGAGATCTTTTTCGATGATGCCTCACTGTCCCGCAAATGAGTAGGGAGGAAGAAGAGGGGAGAGTTCAAAAAAAGATGGAAAAATAGAAATAAAATTGGCTCAGGACCCTTGATAAATGCTGATTTTATTCTATTTGTGTAGGGTAAAGGCCAAGGTTAAAATAACAGAGAAAGTGAGGTAGAGGTAATGCTCAACCACTTTCAAACTACGTGTCTAATGGTAGGGTCAGGACACTGTGAGACCCTACCTCAAAATGGGGTCGACATGTTTCGCGTCCCGGTGGTCCAGGATGGATCCAGTGACGCTTCTTCAGGACCTAGTGTAAAAGAACTTCTCCAATTGTAAAGCAAAATTTAGCTGTTATATAGTGTTGCTAATAGTCAAAAAAAGTAATCGTCAGTCACTTACACAAGTCTATTGTGACCAAGTGTATAGTTCCTAATCGTCACCCTGAAAAAATATCAAATATCAAACATAAGTTATATCCCAAGAAATTTTCTCGAGGCAAACGAAGCAGAATGAACAACAAACTGTGTGGCACACGGTGGTAGTGTATGTGATCGCACAGCCATGCTTAAGTATACAAAAATTATGCTTACCCTCCCAGATTGAGTAGGGGCTTCATGGGATCACGCGGGCCATAAGCCAGATCAGCACAACATACTCTTTGTCATGTCAGAAATAGAAAATGAGGGAACAGTTATAAACATTGTAAGGTATGTCATGCCCTTCACCCAATGTAGAAAAGAAAAAACGAAAAAACACGAAAAAAACAATAGATATTTATGAGTATCACAAGTCAAATCAGAAGAGAGTTCCCTCTGTAGAAAGACATCTTATTCATTTGGTGGTAATGAAAGGAACACTTATTAATGGTGGTTATACTTCAAGTGCATGGGTTTTCAGTGAAGTTGAAACAGTTACTAAATGTCCATAAGTGGTGTTCCTACCTAATCGTGGAACAGACAAATAGTAGATCCACTGTACAGTTAGACTGGTAGTCGTGCATGCCTATTTGCTGCCGGTTCGTTGAAAAACATAAGAAACGGAAGCCTGACAAAAAAAACTTTTTCTCATCAATACGGGCAAAGGGAGCCAACTGCCGCACACATGCCAGAATAACATTCAAACAGCGCGTAAAAGCGCACTTACTTGTTTTGGATCTGGTGGATGTTCTCAATTCATAGTCTATCACCAGTTGTCGACTAGTATTTCTTATACTGGTTAGTGATAACTAAATGTCAAAAAATAACATCAAGAACATATCCCTTCTCCCGATGTCTAATGTAAATGTATCAAATGAGGCACATTGTAACCGCGTCTAAAAGTTTTTTCAAATAACAATGTCTCTACTGCATTATGTATTCACCAATCATCACGAGAAATTTACCTCAAACGATGAAATAGGTCTTTACCCCTTCCGTTGGTTTGTATATAAAGGAACCTATTAGGCGCATTGAAGTCATCCTGGTTATATGTTGAAACCGTTCTTCGACCGTCTGTTGTGACAAATAGATAATTTCTATTCTGTCCCCTTTAAGATGGCCGCCATATCAGAGCCGGACTCTCTATGAGTCCGTCGGCTATTTCTTTGTACGTCGCTTCCGGGACACACCCGCGTCCCTTAGCAACGCAGACAGCGATCTCCGATCGCGCGCGCAGAACGACGTATTCTTAAACCCTGGGCTCGCGCTTCCAGCTAATATCCGGGAGCGCGTCCGTGGGGCAGGTTGAGCCGCCCTCCACCAGATCCAAAACAAGTAAGTGCGCTTTTACGCGCTGTTTGAATGTTATTCTGGCATGTGTGCGGCAGTTGGCTCCCTTTGCCCGTATTGATGAGAAAAAGTTTTTTTTGTCAGGCTTCCGTTTCTTATGTTTTTCAACGAACCGGCAGCAAATAGGCATGCACGACTACCAGTCTAACTGTACAGTGGATCTACTATTTGTCTGTTCCACGATTAGGTAGGAACACCACTTATGGACATTTAGTAACTGTTTCAACTTCACTGAAAACCCATGCACTTGAAGTATAACCACCATTAATAAGTGTTCCTTTCATTACCACCAAATGAATAAGATGTCTTTCTACAGAGGGAACTCTCTTCTGATTTGACTTGTGATACTCATAAATATCTATTGTTTTTTTCGTGTTTTTTCGTTTTTTCTTTTCTACATTGGGTGAAGGGCATGACATACCTTACAATGTTTATAACTGTTCCCTCATTTTCTATTTCTGACATGACAAAGAGTATGTTGTGCTGATCTGGCTTATGGCCCGCGTGATCCCATGAAGCCCCTACTCAATCTGGGAGGGTAAGCATAATTTTTGTATACTTAAGCATGGCTGTGCGATCACATACACTACCACCGTGTGCCACACAGTTTGTTGTTCATTCTGCTTCGTTTGCCTCGAGAAAATTTCTTGGGATATAACTTATGTTTGATATTTGATATTTTTTCAGGGTGACGATTAGGAACTATACACTTGGTCACAATAGACTTGTGTAAGTGACTGACGATTACTTTTTTTGACTATTAGCAACACTATATAACAGCTAAATTTAGCTTTAAAATTGGAGAAGTTCTTTTACACTAGGTCCTGAAGAAGCGTCACTGGATCCATCCTGGACCACCGGGACGCGAAACATGTCGACCCCATTTTGAGGTAGGGTCTCACAGTGTCCTGACCCTACCATTAGACACGTAGTTTGAAAGTGGTTGAGCATTACCTCTACCTCACTTTCTCTGTTATTTTAACCTTGGCCTTTACCCTACACAAATAGAATAAAATCAGCATTTATCAAGGGTCCTGAGCCAATTTTATTTCTATTTTTCCATCTTTTTTTGAACTCTCCCCTCTTCTTCCTCCCTACTCATTTGCGGGACAGTGAGGCATCATCGAAAAAGATCTCCGGCAAAGAGCCCCCCCTATGGGTGGTGCCCGTCAGACATTGCAGCGCCGGTCTGACGAGGAGCTTGTCCGATGATGAAGCATGACACCCATTTGGGTGTGTGAGGACTCTTGCTCCTATTAATTAGGATCCTAGAGTACTTTCCTTAGTTCACCCTGATCTCTTATGATGTTTTAACCACTGGAATAAAAGGCGGTCACTCAGTTGTGGGCCATGAACTACCGTCAGGTGTGATGTTTCGTTTCTAAGGTGTTATGTATCCGTTACCTTCTAAATAGTTGTTGTTTATGTCTGTGCATCGTGTACATCCCTCAGCTGCATGTGTACCCTCCTGCTGCAGCTGTAGTGGTAGTAAGTCATCATGAGAGTGGAACTCAAACTCTATTCATGGCAGCATTGTGCAGTATTGCACCAGTGGTGATTATCTTTCAGCATGAATCTGCTCTGTACAGTAGTGTCCCCCCGGCCTTATGGAGGCAGAGGAAGCAGGACTTTAGGATCCCAGAGTTCCTGGGATGTAACACATATGCACTGTCACCTTAAGAGCATGAGAAGGGAAACCATTAAGTCACATACACTGTCCTGGCCACTTTCTTCATTAAGCTTGTGATTCTTTTACCAAGTAGGTGACCATCACCAAATTCACCCTGTGCACGTTGGTTCTGTATGCCACTGTGGTGGAACATGAATGAGTCATGGGTGCTGCCTGGGTATTTGACCACAAGGTCTGTTATGATAGAGGACGAATCACACACCACCTGCACATTGATTGAGTGTGAGCTTTTACTGTTCCTGTATCTGTATTCAGTTGTTGCAAGGTACATATGGCAATATTTATGCCATCAACACATCCAATGACAATGGGGAACTTTGCTACCCTGTAGAACAACAATTGTGTTTGTTGCAATGTTTGGGGGTATTGAGGAACGATATATTGGCTGATTGTGCTCACCATCATGTCCAGGACCATACTGAAGAACCTGGACAATGCAGTTTGGGAACACCCCTCCACCACTGCCATGACCCACTAAATAACCGCCAGAAGCTGGGAGATGTAAGCAATACAATAATTGCACATGTGGTGGGACTGTGTTGCTTCTGAATGTTAGGACCTACAGCTGAGGCTGTAACTCAGCGATTAAATGAAATATTATCTGACTACTTAGTGTGTACCTCTCAATAATCACCTCCTCAGTATATTCAAATATCCTCTCCTGTCTCCTCCTTCTTCTCTGCCTCCCCACCAAAATCCTCCTCCTCCTTGTCAGAATTTACAAAGCTGCCATTGTGAATGTTCTTGATGCATTTTGGGTGCCTTTTTATACTTTGCATCTGGTTAGCACCAGTTCAGAACCAATGGTAATTTCATTTCCTAAATGCCCATTTTGTGACTAGCCTCAATTTGGAAATGCTATGTACACGTGGCTAACCAATGCCAAATAGGAAATCCCTATTTGCGATTTCCTATTTTGAAAGTCCCAAAATGTGATTTCTGCTGGGTAGAAATTGTATTTTGCGACACCGCAAATGCCTTTCTTACATTTCAAAAGGCAGTATTGCGCTTCTTAATGGCCCAAAATAGTGATCGGACCGTTAAGTAATGCAAAATGTGTTCGTTCATTTGGGCCTCGGTGCCTTCTGCCTGTCTCTGAATACACATCAGGGGTGCGTGACAGCTGGGCTTGTGCTTTCCCTTGAGATAGCCACACACACAAAGGGATCTTAGGTGTAACTGATAGGCCATCCACAGCCTGATGGGCTGTCCTGGGCAAGATGGAAGGGAGGACCTGACACATACACCTGAATGGGTTGTGAACTGTCCCGACACAAAGGGCTGCATACCCCCAGTAGTGAGTCTGGAGCAAGGGCAGGAAGAGCAGGAACTCTGTGCACTTGAAAGGCCTCTCTTTGAAGTTTCCCCCACTTCAAAGGCACAACTGGGGATAAGTACTGGACCTCAAAAACCACAAACACAGCACACTTCTGGACCTGTGCATACTTTGCCTGGAAGAAGGACTGCTGTTCTGCTATAAGGGCTGCCACTCTGCTGGACTCAGCTGGACTCCTGCTCTGCTGTGCAGGCCTGCTGCCTGCTGCCCTCCTTGCTTGGTAGAGAGAAGGGCCAGACCTGCATCTCTCCAACCCTGAACCAAAGTGACTCCAAGATATTGCTGGTTTGTCTCCTGTTTTCTCAAGGTTCAGGGACACAAAAGACTTCCAACTCGCCTGCTACAGCACTTAGACTCTGCCAACTGTGAGTCTTGTCCTGCCTGCAAGTGATGACAATCTAGTCCTGGGCCCTTGGCAGTGGGTATAAAGTGCTGCTCCAGCACAAATCAATGTATCAATGCCATTGCGGGAGCCAGAATCGGTGCATCAACACTGTTGTGGTAATTGGAGCCAGCACATCAACTTTACACATGGACCCAACCCGGCGCATCTCATTGGGAACCAGTGCATCACGCTCTCAATCTACACAACCTCTGCTACAGGAGCCACAGCAGCTCATCACATTTGGAACCAGTGCTTCCCTCTCGGAACCTACACATTGCCGCTGTTGCGCGGAGTGGATTGACATATCGCCCCCACTGCATGGCCCAACAAATATCTGCTGTAAAGTTTGCTTAGTGCCCACCATCAGCTTCATAGTTCTTGTAGCAGTCTGGCAGGTGTAGTAGGTGTCACCCACCCCTGCATGTGTTGGAGGCAGTCAGGGACACTGACTGTTGATTCACAGTTGGTTCACTTTAGAGTCACAGTTTGGAGAGTAGCTTATCATGGAAAATTATTCTACAGTTAAATCAATATTGAAGTATAATTCCAGGAAGAACACATTCATCTTTGGAATTACAATTAGCAGTTTGGATCACCTTGTGTGTTATTTTAAGGAAGATGTTCAAGAAACATTTAGGAATTGTAGAAATGGCTCCGTTTGCTTACCATGCCAGTTTGCAAAGGATGTTTGCTTGTCAGTTTTAAAATCAAATAGTCAATATTGCTCACCTTCCTAACTTGATAGTCTACTTACCCATAATACAATACCACTGTATATGATAATTAGAATATGCAGATGGCGTCACAGGATATACCTAGCAGATTAATTTGCTTGCTCATAAAATTATTTGTGAATCTTTAATGCATCCTGTTCTTTATTACAAATGAGTGTTTTTGCTAAAAAAAGAACATGAAGATCTAGTTAAACTAATAAGTCTGACGATCCTCTTTTCAATGACACCATGAATTCTGTCATTTGAAAAGAATAATTGAACAGGATTGATTCTTGTATTTTTTAAAGAAATTACACATTCTTTGGCTTTCATATAGAATCAACCCATCAACACATAACATCCAGTGACTGAGAATCTGCCTTTGTCTATTCGAGAATAGGTTGCCAAGCTCATACCTGAAGCTTAAACCAAAGAAGGTTCATTTCCTGCTTGCTAACAGCAACCTAAAAACAGAAATGTAAGGTTAAAAAGCCGAAACGAATCTTTCAGCTTTATTTTAATGCAGTCACCTAAGTCAATGCCGCTGGAATTCACCCTCAGCACTTACTTCCCCTTTACGGAACACATCACCCTAAAACACAGGTCCGCATTGTATCAGCTCTCAGGAGAGAAGAAGTTGAAACCATATCGACCAGAAACAAACGCTAGGTGACAAATGCAATCCTTAGTAATCTTCAGATTAGATTGAGGCAGTGATCTGCTCAGCGGCCTGGATAGCACTTCCCTGACACACCACAAAGGAACTTTGCCTCCTTGATCACACTTGGTTAAAAGTATAAATTAAGATAAGCACATCACTCCAACATGGAGGGAAATACACTGGTTCCCTCTCCAGGTCCACACCACCTTCAAGTTCGGCTGCATAACCTAAAAGGCCTCAGAAATACTACTGAAATAGTACAGTCTCTTTCCTGGACGGCACCAACCCAGGAGTCAGGGAACTGTCAGAATAGAGAAAAGGGAATGCAAAAAGGAGAATCTCATAAAACATACTCACCTCATTGATCCATTCGGGGTCTTGAACAATATTGCATCAACAAAACAACTTATTTCTTCCTGCAATTTCTGAAGGACCTGTTATACCAGCTTTTCAAAGAGCATTACCTCCCCATACAGTAGGATCCTCTGTTATGCCACCTCCATTCAAACAAACGTGATTCATAACCTTTGTCTTGCTCCCCGTTTAGAAACTATCTTGCTCTAGGCAAATGTCATGCTATTCAAATACCACTACATGCATGCTTATGTTAGGTTGAAAAGTTGAAGTGGATTTACAAATCAGTAACCCTCATTTGTCAAATAACTTAACCAGGGAACTTTGGGCCTGTGTTCAAGTTTAGCTGATGGGTACCCCGTCTCAGATATACAGTTATCTGATTCGCCACATTACAATTGTATAAGTATATAACACATTTGTAATAAGATGAAAAGGATATCTGAAAAGTTTTTGACGGAATACCCATCCACCAAACTCTAAATCTTGTTTATAGTTCCCATTGCAATTTTCCCAAAGTATTTAAGAGAACATTGGGGAAATTCATCAGACCACTGGGTATTCCCATGGGGGCACGACTTGGTGGGTCTGGCTGTCTCCCCAGTCTTCATAGGGTAAGTCAGAGTTTTTTAGTGTACATCGTAACTGAACCCCGACTGATGGAGACTGAACCTCTTCATCATTTTGTGTGATATTGGTTAATAATAATAACTGTAGGCACATCTTATGCTGCTGGTCTCTGATTTACAGTTTAAAGCGACACCATAGTACTAAATATATTTTTTTTTATCTTGGGATAGTGTGACAACAAGTGACAGAATTAACAAGCATTTGCAATGCAATAGGTCTCACATTTTCTTGAGTTAGAGCTATAGGCACTGTAAATTCATAACAGGACTTTTCTTGCCACATACATTGGTCAACCCATGGCCCTGCATATAACTAAACCACTTCCACTTACCTTCTTTATCTGAGAACCAACCCCCCAAAAAACTAGGAACATTGTTGAATGTATACAAGAAACAAAGCATGATCACACTACAGGACAAGTGACAATGGGTATGTGCAGCAGCGGCCACCGCAAATCTCAAGGGAAGTCAGTGAAGGCAAGGAGCTGATGAGTGAACTAACCATATTTTTGAAAGCCAGCGACTAGAATGATATATTTATTAGAATTCCATTTCAAACTGTGGTTGCTGTTCAGATGTGCACAATGGTACTTCTTGGGCAATAAAAAAAGCAAAGTTTTACGTTGACCTGAATACACATTTATTGCACTGGTAAACAAAAAGAAATAAAAGAGTCAGTGTAAATAACTAGGTTCTCCTACTTTATAAATGAGTGCACATTTCAATATGTGTTTATGACAACAATATAATACTAGTTAACCAAATGCTGAATGTGTTACAAAGACTGCCGGGCTGCCTGGATGAATATATTAAAAACATCTAATTATGAATAAATATAAATAAGTTATGTCCTTTGGTAGAAGAAGATGGGGGTATTCTTGGTCTGTGAACAGTGCTTCAAACAAAATCTGAACTCGTGTGCCAAATAAGAAACAAACAATTATCCTGCTTTATTAGGTCTCGCCTTCAGATAATCTGTAGACAACACCTATTGATTAATTTACAATATACTTACTATGGGATTTTGGCAAGCCCTTTGCTTATCATTGGTTAGCTTTGTTGTCAATCTAACTTGCTTACTTCTAATTTTATGGCTTTCTTTCTTCTCCTTAAAATGGTCACTGCCTTGGACATAGCCTCTTTACCAACGTTTTGAATAGGCTATTTGTATTTTCGCACAGCTCGAAGTTGTTTCAGGGTCCTCTACAGTGCACTTGTCATCATTTTTTTCCGATTACCACATCAACATTGGCATTCGAAGGTCAACGATCAAAATAATAATTTGAAAACCAAGAAAATGGTCACTGCAAAATCATGACACGTGTGCAAATGATGTATTAAAGTGCATGCGTCATTTCTCTGGGCACGGCCATTTTGCTTTTTCTTTCTTGTAGTTTATGCTGTTCAATATTTGCATAGAATAACGTTTTTCTCCCGCTTTTCAACTTTGGCAATATGCACTTACAAATCCAAAAGAGCTGCGAATGCCTTTGAAAAACAAGAACTATCGACTTAATGCTTGCTTTTTCTTCTAGCTAGCCTCCGGACAAGATCAGTTAGAAGAGCGATGTTCAGGTTTCCTTATCTCTGATGTAGTAATAGCACTGCTGATTATCTATCTCTGTGGGCTTTGTCATTAGTAATGGTTGTAGTAGATTAATCTGTCCTATTTTACAGTTTGTCAAGTTTATGCATCCAAATGAACAAGTTTGGTAACACTGTTTCTGGTAGATACTCGATCTAAATGTAGGTTCCTCACATTTGAATATTCCTCAGGTGCACGACTGCATGCCAAAAATTGTCCTTAGCAGTGACTGTGCACTGCCAGGTGGAGACATGGCTCTCCATGTTGGCTCCATATTGCCATAGAAGTGAAAAGGGGTCACCTTTGCATGCTTATATCAGTTTCTTTTTTCCCTTTCAAGGCACTGATAAGTGTGAACAATTGTTTGTGCAGGTGTGTTAATTTCGAAATTAGGACCTACAGTATCCACCAGAAAAAGCATTACAATAGGTAAGCAATTTGCTCTTCAGATGGATAATTTTACTTGTGGAACACTCACCTTAGAATTGATACAAAAGCAGTACCTCCTCAGGTGGAAGATCTGCGGTCTCGCAGACCTTCTGGTGGGCTGCTTCATAGCATATCTTAATACTGAGTACTATGCACATGGGCAGTGTTATTTTCTACACAGCCTTCCCTTTCTTCGCCCCTGAGAACTTACAGACGTTTTTGTTCACACAGTGTTCTTCGGTACAATAAATGTAAAAGCTTAAAGTCCATGTGATGTCCAGCCCATGGAGCCTCTTATCCTCTTTTGAGGGGAGAGAGAGAAAAGAACGCAGGCATGGTGTTGAATCGCTCTAAGGGAAAGGGAGTCATTACTTTTGGCCGAATGACAACTAGAATGCTCAGCATAAATTTCCTGGTCTCATTGCAGCAAATGGAATGCCCTCAATTGCACTGCGTTAGAAATGGGGTCTTTGGTTGACAGTCAGGTTACCCCCTGTTCAAGCAAGGACTCTCACTCTAGTCAGGATAAGAAAAGAAATCACCCTCAGATAACCCCTGCTTACCCCCTTGGTAGCTTGGCAGAGCAGTAGGCTTAACTGCAGAGTCCTAGGTGTAAAGTATGTGTACCAACACACTCAGTAATTTAATGAAAACACTACAAAATGACATAACACAGGTTTAGAAAAATAGAAAATATTTACCTAAACAAAACAAGACCAAAACGACAAAAATCCACAATACACAAATCAAGTTATCAATTAAAAAGCAAAAAGAGTCTTTATGTAGTTTAAAACACACACTAACACTGTTAACGTGAAAATGTACCTTGGGTGCGTCAAAAATAACCCTGCACGGGTGAGTGTGTGTCAAAAAGGGCTTACGATATGTGGATTCCAATCATGATCGGGGCCTTGCGTTGTTTCTCCTTTTGTCAGGTCGGGCGCGTCGTTTCTTCTCTCCTCAGGAGAGCGATGCATCAATCCGGTCAGCACTCTCAGGTCCGGGCAGGCCTTATGTTGTTTTTACACGCCCATAGGTGCTTGCGTCGGAAATCCAGCCGCACGGTGAACCACACAGCGCAGGTTGAGATCTCCCAGCCTCCGTCAGCGATGCTGCGCGCCGTTTCTACAGCTCTGTGCGTTGATTCTTCGGTCGCATTTCTGGCGAGCGTCAATTTTTTGCCGCGGAGCCGGCGGCACATCGTTTCTTCAGCCACAGATGGGAGTTGCGTCAATCTTTCCCTGCATAGCGCTTTGTGCGTGGATTTCCTCCTCTTAGGCTGCCAGCTTCTCCTTTCATGGTCCCAGGAAATGGATGGGCACCACAGGGCAGAGTAGGAGTCTCTCCAGAGGCTCCAGGTGCTGGCAGAGAGAAGTCGTTGCTGTCCCTGAGACTTCAAACAACAGGAGGCAGGCTCTAAATCAAGCCATTGGTGTCAGAGTTACCAGATCCTCGGGGTCTGCGCACGTTCCCAACACGTCCACCACTGAACAGCTCCAAGACTCTGATAGATAAATCACAGAGGCTAAGAGAGTTCAAGAGGGGAAGAGGGGATTGGGAAGGGAACAGCGGGGAAGGAGTCCTGTAATAAGAAAAAGGTTAGAACACACAATATGAAAATTATATCTCCTGAAATCAATACTAGACTATGGTTCTAAGCATAGTCATTCTGAAAACATGAACAATCTAAGAATTAAGTTTAAAATGACTAAGTTTCAAGATGGCCGGATACCTGTAAGGGAATCAAGATGGATTAAATGAAAACTTTCTTATTCAAGTACTTTCCTTTACATGAGAATCAGAAAAACATTCTGACTAAATTTTAAACCAGTCATATAAATCCTTTTTTGAGAATGCAGACTAGGACCATACAATATTGCATCTAGAAACTCTGATCTTCTGTGTACTCTTAAAATGTTTCAACACAAATTGCGCATATTGTAGATTTATATATATATATATATATATATATATATATATATATATATATATTAAACACCATAAAAGGATTGTGCACCATGAATAACACAATATGGATTCAGGAAAACAAATGACATAACTTGTCAACTCGAATATTACATGATAAATATCTTAGAATAGTGGCATACAATAAACAACATGAATTAAACTCGAGGAGAGAATCGTGCGTCTTGCCGATTCGAGTGTCACCATGTAAAATGCCAAGAAATGGTAGTACGCAATGAATATCAAAGTCAAATCATCATTAAACGAATTGCGCGTCTTGCCGATTCGTAAACCACAATGTAAATGCCAAGAAATAACAGCTCACAATGAATAACAAGATCAAAGTATAATTAAACGAATCGCGCGTCTTTTGCAAATTCTTTAGCCACCATGTAAATGTCAAGAAATGGTAGCGCGCAATGAACAACAAAGTTAAAACACCATAAAACGAATCGCACGTTTTGACGATTCTTAAGCCACCATGTAAATGTCAAGAAATGGTAGCGTGCAATGAATAACAAGATTAAATTATCATGAAACGAATCGCGCGTCTTGCCTATTCGCAAGTCACCCTGCAAATGTCACAAACACTCAAGCGCATATTTCACACGCGCAATGTACTCTGTCAAATTATAAAAGAATTAGGCCCAAGAACATGAGAGTTCTCGATAATGGCGTCGGGAGGCCAGCCCAACCACCGTCTTACCGCCCAGAACAAGGATCTCCAAATGAAGAATGAAAGTCAGATGTCTGGAAGATCAAATAGGCCACGGGACAGGAGCTCAGGAAGTAGCTGCTGCTCTGCACCGGGACCTCTGAATAGTGAGCACTTGGAGCTCGGCTGGCTCCTTTTTATAGAGTCTTGGCCCAGCCCACAACCACACCCAGGCATGTTGCAGGGAAAGTCTCTAGAAGGCCCTGGAAAGGGACCACACCCTAACACACTCTGAAAGCCTGCAGCAATACATTGCAAATGAACAGCATTTGTAAGCACATTAAAAATAAGTCTTCAGGATTGAACTCTGCAATGAAAAGGTTAAACAACAACATATCAGCACAATGAATAATTTACGTTGTTTTGAGAGTACTGGGTTTTTGCATTCTAGTCACCAATAGAGCACGCACTGCCCTGGTGTTCACACTTGGAGAGTTCTTCTCAAGATGGAAGGCACACAAAGTCCAGTCTGCCCTCTTACTCTGGCAGAAGCAGCAACTGCAGGATAGCTCCACAAAGCACATTCACAGGCAGGGCAGCTCTTCTTCCTCAGCTCTTCAGCTCTTCTCCAGGCAGAGGTTCCTCTTGTTTCCAGAAGTGTTCTAAAGTCGGAGGTTTTGGGTGCCCTTCTTATACCCATTTTCACCTTTGAAGTAGGCCTACTTCAAACCAAAGTCTCTTTTGAATATGAAATCCTGACTTGCCCAGGCCAGGCCCCAGACACTCATCAGGGGGTTGGAGACTGCATTGTGTGAGGGCAGGCACAGCCCTTTCAGGTGTGAGTGACCACTCCTCCCCTCCCTCATAGCACAGATGGCTCATCAGGAAATAAAGCCTACACCCCATCTCCTTTTGTGTCACTGTCTATTGTGAGGTGCAACCAGCCTAACTGTCAAACTGACCCAGACAGGGAATCCACAAACAGGCAGAGTCACAGAAATGGTATAAGCAAGAAAATGCTCACTTTCTAAAAGTGGCATTTTCAAACACACAATCTTAAAATCAACTTTACTAAAAGATGTATTTTTAAATTGTGAGCTCAGAGACCCCAAACTCCACATGTCTATCCGCTCCCAAAGGGAATCTACACTTTAATCAGATTTAACGGTAGCCCTATTGCTAACCTATGAGGGGGACAGGCCTTGTAACAGTGAAAAACGAATTTAGCAATATTTCACTGTCAGGACATATAAAACACATTACTATGGACCTCATTACAACTCTGGCAGACGGTGTTAAGTTGGTGGTAGCACCTCCAACAGGCTGGTTGTAATTACCGCCAAATTATAACATTGGCGGTTTGGCACATGCAAAACCGCCAATGTACCACACCGTCCGCCACGGCGGTAATGACCGCCAGGCTGGAGACAACGGTCTCCAGCCTGGTGGCCGTCACTAGTCCACGTGCGGGATAATGACCCTGCATACCGCCATGGTTTTCGAGGTTTTTGAACTGCCATGAAAACCATGTCGGTAGGCACTATCAGTGCCAGGGAATTCCTTCCCTGGCACTGATAGGGGTCTCCCCTGCCCCTTCCACTCCCCAGAGTCCACCCCTAACAGCCACGACCCCCCTACTGCCCCCCAAAGGTGGTAGGGACCCTTCCACTCCCCCACCTCTGACCTCCATGGGCCTCCTGACATACACCCACCCCCCCACTCATGCACGCACACACCACTCACACACATACACACGGACATACATGCACACATACATACACGATACATCCCCCTACACACATCACACCCCATACATACAAGCACCCACACACCCCCTCTGAACACTCACACTCACACCCCTATTCATGTACACACCACACAACACCTGTCACCCCCCTTCCCTGTCAGACGATCACCTTACTTGCCTCGGTGGTCATCCAGGAGGGAACGGGTTCCATGGGGGATGCTCCGCCGCAAGCAACCTGTCACCAGAACACCGCCACGCCAAATACTGAGGTGTAATTCGGTGGGCGGTGTTCTGATGATGGGCGGTGACGGAGGAGCAACCTCCACTGCACTGCCGACCACCAGTATGGCTGCTGGCAGCTCTCCGACCAAAAAATGGCAGAGGGTTGCCACCAGTCATAATATGGTTGGTGGAAGACAACACTGACGGTCTTCGGTCTGGCAGGACCTCGACGATCTTCAGTGAAGACCACCGAGGTCATAATGAGGGCCTATATGTCCTACCTTAACCATACACTGCACCCTGCCCTTGGGGCTACCTAGGGCCTACCTTAACTGTGCCTTACATGTAAGAAAAGGGAAGGCTTAGGCCTGGCAAGTTGGTACACTTGCCAAGTCGAATTTACAGTTAAAACTGCACACACAGGCAATGCCAGATCTGAGACGTGATTACAGAGCTACTTATGTGGGTGGCACAACCAGTGCTACAAGCCCACTAGTAGCATTTGATTTACAGGCCCTGGCACCTCTAGTGCACTTTACTAGGGACTTATGAGTAAATCAAATATGCCAATCATGGATAAGCCAATTACATACACATTTTGTAAAGGAGCACTTGCACTTTAGCACTGGTTAGCAGTGGTAAAGTGCCCAGAGTAAGAAAAACAGTAAAATCAGAGTCCAGCACACATCAACAACCTGGAAAACAGAGGCAAAAAGTTAAGGGAGACAACGCCAAGGATGAAAAGTCTAACACACTGTGTCAAGGACAACTCCAATAAATGAATAAATGAATACCTGTGCAAAGGACTCAGGTTTGACTACGGCTCATTGACAGTGAAAATCAACTATATTATGATGTTCACTGTCAACTGCAGGTGGTCTATGACTGACTGTGGGGAATTCGTCTTCACCTGCCAATCATCAATGTGGAGATGTGCTGCAGTCACTGCCATCTCTTTTGTGAGCACCCGACAGGTGGTGAGTATCAAATGGAACAGAGTAAACCAAAATTACTCCTAGCATACCTTGAACCACGGGTAATGTCTGAAGGACTACAGGAGAGTATTATGAAAATATATGTTCTGCAGGTCAAAGCACACAATTTGTTTTCAGGATGCCGGGCAGACAGGATGTAGGCCATCATGAGCATTTTGAAGATGTCCTTTTCCTACATAAGGAAATAACAAAGTAACAACTAATTTAAATCACACCTCCATAATTTGCATAATTTGAGGAGTTTCACATTACATTTGGTTAATACATTTCCAAAATTATACTATTAAGCCACTTCAGGAAATTATGTGCCATTTCCAAAAAATAACAGCACAACAGAACAAAAAAGCATGAGTGGCTGTTGCTTGCAGTGCTTTTGGTCTTGGCACTTTTTTGTAGCAAAAATACTTCTAGCATATAAAAATGCCTTTTGTGTTCACATATAGTGCTAAATGAAGGATTTGTATGTTGCATAATTTGGTCTAAATTCACATAATTCAGACAAAATTTTGCAGAATTATGCCCATCCAAATTATGCAAATTTTGCACCACCAGTTACAACTCTCTTTCTGAGTCTGGTCCCCTCTCGATAGCAACCTGGGAGAGAAATGCTCTCACCTCCTTTAGAATGGACAACTGCTCTTTTGAAATTATCACTGATGTGGAGGGATTATTTGCGGGGCAAAAAGAAAAGTTGAGGCATAGCAATCCTAAACAATTTGTAAGACCCATCAGTCAAACATGATGGATCGCCATACTGGGAGGAAGTGCTGGATTCTTCCCACCACTGGATAGGTATGTGCCATTAAGAGCAAGTAAAGTGGGTTGGTTGGTGTCTAAGCAGGAGAGGTGAAGCTACTGCTTGCCACATCCACGTCCATGGCCTTGAAAGGAATGAATTGTCTGATTTTCTGTCTGGTAAAACTTTCCTTACCTATGCCAACCACTAGAATAGCCTTTTAACTTTTTTAACTGGTGTAGAAACTGATTGGGAAGGGTCAACAGGCCCAGGGAGACTACCATTGCTCTACTTTCCTTAAAATGTTCAAAAAGAGAATCTGCCTTTTCACCTAAAACGTGTGAGCCATCAAAAGGCATATTCATGAGATAGGCATGAACATCACAGGAACATCCTATGGATCGCTGCCACCTCTATCGGGGAAGCACATCACTGATGCCAACAGCCCTTCCCAGGCAATCAGTAGCATCTAGGCCAGGGTAGATAACATATTTGGCCCACCCATGTCCATCAGAAATTGTTTGAGCATGGCAGACCTTAAGAAAAAGTTTGTTGGCCATGCCGGCAGGCCATGCATTTAGTGGCACAATAGACAGACAGCTTTAACTGTCCACAGTGTTAGACTGGTAGGTGAAAACATATGCTTGTCAAAAGCTTCAGTCCTCCTGGACTCACTTTGGGGGAGTTGTGGGGATTTGAATTGAGATTCACTCTACTAGTTGATGCCTGAACCACAAGGCTCTCTGGCATAGGATGTTTAGCAGAAAAATCTGGATCACCAGGTATGGGTCTGTTCACCAGCAAGCAGGAACCGGATTTTGACCTTGTGGTCATCAAAGGATCAGTGAGAGCCTTGTTAAAAGGGAGCAAAGGCTCAAAGGTGCCTGGCACATTCTGTGGGGTTACTTGTTTTTACTGACAGCAGCTGTAAATTTAGAACCCCCACTGCCCTATGGACCACCTCCAAAAAAAGTCACTTTCTGCTCTTGGCAGTCAACTCTGTCTCATGGTAGGTGTGAATCCCTCAAGCATACTTGACATTTGCACTAATTTCACTTCTCCATGGATGACTCCGGATCATTTGTCATTAGCCTTGATGAAGTCATTTTTAGATAAAACATGTGTTGGCTGCTTTGTAGATAACAGCTGTATGTTGCTACCACTAGCTGCTTAGGGCACACATTGGAAATCGAATGAGAATAATAAATATTACAGTACTGGACCACTATAACTTGTTAGGGATTTTCCTCTTATCACTATTCTACAAGCTTTACAAGCTCAACATTTCTGTTTACCTTTGTCAAACACTATTGGTTTGTCACAGTTCAGTCACAGCATTTATAGTCTCTCATGTGAAGCTCCCACCAACTTTCTTTTGGGAGTAGCTATTTTGGGAATCGCTGATAGTGGGTGTTATTTAAATAATATACTAGCCATGCTTATAAATGAGTAGACTCCTGTAGAATCTAAAGAGCTCATGAAAATCTGACACATGAAACCAAACAAATGGTTCACAAAATTGCTCATACCCTAAACATAAAGCACCCGAGCAGATAAAATATTCCCAAACTAGTAAAGGACCATCCAATAAATCCAGTTCACATGAAAATTCTGTAGTGAGAATGAGATGTTTATTCCATAAAGAACAAGCAGCTGACATGTGTTTCGTCTTTGACAACTTTTTCAAGGCTATATACAAAATGACAGAAACGCCAAGCATAGCCAGGATGCAAAGTAAAGTTGATTAGATAGTATTAGTAGTATGTCCACAGCAAAAGTGGGGCAAAGGTGCAGGCTCCTACATAGGACTCAATTCTGGCAGGCAACTGTGATAAGTCCCCAGAGTATCTACTACAGCGTGTGATGGAAATCAATCTGTAAAGCGCCCGTTCATAAAGACATAAGATAATGATTGCTAACAAAAAGATTCATCAAAGTTGTAAAGAGAGCTCTTTAAGATTATCTGTGTGTTCATTTTGCTGACTGCAAAGGCAGCAGACCTGCCATCCTCTAATGAGCTATTTGAAAACGTACCTTCGTTTTTCTATGAAAAACTTCCCCATTCAAATGATTTTTGGATGAGGAGTTATAAAATTACTTTTCTATAGAACCTATGCAGTATATTTACGAGAAAGTGGTGCATCAGTCTGGATGCGCCACTTTTCTTGCGTCCCCCTTGCCCCACCTAACGACACCATGGTTGCACCATATTTTCAATTCAGTGCACCATGGCAGTCGTTACCACAACAGCATAAAACATTTTGATACTGTTGTGGTGCTTTGCTGCACTACCACAAAAAGTTTGGTGCTAGTGCAGCGAAGCACAGGGAGGCCCATACATTTTTTTGGGTGAGCCACTTTAATCCTGCCCTGAGAAGGCATTAAAAATTATGGGAAAAATGGCACAGTGAAATCTTGTAAATTTCACTGCACAATTCTTTGAGCCTCCCTGTGTGAGAACATCCCCCACTCATACATTATGCCTGGTGCAGGCATAATGTGGCCCCAGGGGTTGCAAAGTGGTGCACTGCATGCATTGCACCACTTTGTAAATATGGCATGGGGGAATGGCCACCTTAATGCCACTTTAGCATCATAAAAATTAATGCTAAGGCAGTGTTAAGGCAGTGCAAGAGGCTTGTAAATATGCCACTATGTCTTATCTGTCCTATAGACCAAAATCAGTGCAGTTGGATTTAGAATTTTTTTTAGAGATTCTAATCTTCCGTTCCATGAGAATCTCCGCAGGATCCTTGCCCACCATAGAATTTCCAAACTGTAGGAGGCTGACCTGGTTTGTAGTGGGTACCTTGGGTACTTACACCTTATACCAGGTCCAGTTATCCCTTATTAGTGAAATGTAGTAGTGTTCTAGCAGCTTCGGCTGATAGAGGTAGCTATAGCAGAGGAGCTTAAGCTCAACTAGGAGATATGCAAAGCTCATGCAATACCACTTATAGTTACACAGTACTTATACACAAGTAAAGACAATACTCACTGTTACAAAAAATAAAGGTATTATACACAATATATACACTAGACACTAAAATTAGACAAGTAAATAGTCATAGAACAATGCAAACAGAAGGAAATCATATAGAATGCAATGGGAGAAAATAGGTCTAGGCGCAACACAAACCATAAACTAAAAAAGTGGAATGTGAATCACGAATTCCCCCAAGACAAGTGTAGTGTGTGCAGAATCGCTGGGAGAGTAGGAATACAGTGAAGGTAAGTAAATTACCCGACCCCAGAGCCCAAAAAAGCAGTAGTAAAGTACTGCACGTTTCCTTAGGACATACTACACATCGTTTTGGGGATTTTGTAACAGCCAACCAAGTCTGCAAAGAACAACTGCTGGATTATTGGACCTGAAGACCTACAAAGGAATTGGACCGAGTCCAGAAGTCGAAAGAAGTTCCAGGAAGGACAGGAGCCCCTGCCAACCCAGAAGAGGGTGCAAAAGAAGAGTCTCTGGTTAGTTGAAGACTGCAGAAATGCACCATAGGAAGATGCCAGCAGGTTTCTGCATGATGCAAAAGATGTGCCACGGCGTGAAGATTGTTGCAGAAGAGATTTTGTGTTGGAAGGCACCAACAAGCCTTGGCTACGGCAAAAGTGTGTTTTTCATCAAAGTGCACTGGTTGGACCCAGGAGTAACTTGGGGGCCTCAACTCAATATGAGGAGGAAGAGGGGGCTCTCAGCACTTTATGGAGCCCTTAGGATGCCAGCTAGCACCCCCAGAAGCCATAGGAACCGGGTTCAAAGGAGGTGCAAAACACAGTTGATCAAGCACAACAAAAGAAAGCCCCACACCGCTGGAGAACAACTCAGTGAGTTGAGCATCACAGGGTGGAGTGCTGGGGATGTGGGCCAGGCTGTGCATGAAGGAATTTTGCAAAGAGTGCACAGAGGCTTCAGGACGGGAAGAAGATACAATACACAGGGGTACCATCGTTCTCAGGGAAGGCAAGGTCTTACCGCCTCCAAATTGCTTCAGCAGGACTTCAGGACAGTCTATGTCGATTATGTCCACCCTCTGTGTCCTTAGGAGCACGCTTATGGCCATGAGAGGAGTCCCAGTGTTCTGGTCGTTGCCTTGGAAGGTGCCTCCTTGGAGCAGGAGTGTGACTCCGTCACTCCACTGTAGATTTCTTCAGTCCTTCTGGTGCAGGATGAAGACAGGGAGTCCCAAGAGTGTGCACACCATGGAAACTGTTGTAGTTGCTTACTTGGAGCTGAGGTTGCTGAAGAAAAGTGTCTCTTGTAGACACTTTGTTGCAGTTACAGTGTTTCTTGGAGCAGGCTGCGGTTGCTCTGAGGTCAGAAGAGTCTGAAGTTGTTGCAGAGGATTCCTGAAAGAAACTTGTAAGCAGAATCTGAAGAGAACCCACAGGAGAGACCCTAAATAGCCCTGAGAAGGGGATTGGCTACCTTATCAAGTATGGACCTATCAGGAGGGGTCTCTGACGTCACCTGCTGGCACTGGCCACTCAGAGCCCTCAAGAGTGCCCCCACACCTTGCAAAGCAAGATGGCTGAAGTCTGGGACACACTGGAAGAGCTCTGGGCACCACCCCTGGGGTGGTGATGGACAGGGGCATGGCCACTCCCCTTTCCTTTGTCCAGTTTCCCACCAGAGCAGTGGAGAAGGGGTCCCTGAACTGGTGTAGACTGGTTTATGCAAGGAGGGCACCATCTGTGCCCTTCAAAGCATTTCTGGAGGCTGGGGGAGTTCATAAAAAATCATGTAATATTTTTTGTGATAAATTAAGTTGCTGCATGGAAGGGGGTAACCCCTGTTCGAGCAACAGCCACAATCCCTCTAACGGTGAATCACAGAATTTACTAAATAAACCTGTGCTTAACCCTCTAGTAGTTTGGCACAAAAGCTGTAAGGCTTAACTTAGAGGCAATATATAAAGTATTTATCCAGGACACAAACATTGATAAAGTGAAAACACAACACAAGAAATATTCCACATCAATTTAGAAAAACAGAGTAAAACTAGTCCCTTAAGATCAAAGCACCAACTACATGCATCTAGTCAGTTGCGCCCGGGTAATATTGACAAAAAGTAGATTTGGTGAGGTCAGCGCTTACCTTCAGACTTGGAAGAAATTCTGGAAATAATGTTCTGAGAAGGTAATGTTCAGTGGTGCAAGTCTGAAGATGGTGTCCGAGGAGGGAGCAGCTCAGCAAGCCACTAGATGAATTTGCAGTGAAGATTTCCACGCCTGGAATTACTCTATGTTTTGGATGTTAAAAATCTTCAGGGGCATGAAGCTGGAGGCTTCAGTCAATAAGAGTTCCAGGAGACCCAATATCCCTTCACTGAGGGACTAATGACCAGGGTTTGATGCTGGAGAGAAGAACATAGCAGGACCTGCCACAAAGTCATGCAGAACAGCGGTGCACCTTGGGTGGATAGACAGGCAGGTTCCTCCTGGTCTTCCTTGAGTTCTCATAGCAGTTTTTAGAATAAAAATGTTCTGTCTTATGTTTTGGATTTTGAATATCTTTGACACCACAACTAAGGGCCAAGGACCAGAGGATCACCACTTCAGGGTTGAAGCCTCACTCAAAGTCTCATTGAAGTGCTTGGAAATTCTTGACTTCTTTGCCCAAGCTCCAAGCTGGCTGCAGGGACAACACATTGGTCACAAGTTCTTTCTGTGAAGGCAGGTCACAGATTATTAGGTTGCAAGTGAGTCTGTGCCAAGCTCTGCTCCCCCATTCTCCCAGGCATGCGTAATTCATCTATTGTGCGACTGCCAGGGAGAAATTCAAAAGGTTCATCTATGAACTACACCCAGTCATGTGACCCTGGACAGGCTCCATGCACCAAATAGCAAATAGCAGAAAAAGGCCAACTTTCCAAAGTGTGATTTTCAAAATTGTAATTTAAAATGCTACTTCATCATTAAAGAGGATTGGTAATTATAATTTGATATATATCAAACATGAAGTGCCGATCTGTTCCAAATCAAAAGCTAGTACTTACTAAATGTTATTACGCAAACCAATGTTATCCTTTGGGTAAAGTAGGCCTTGCAGTAGTAAAAAGTGAATTTAGGAGTTTTTCCACTACCAGGACACGGAAAAAGTAAAAGTACATGTCCAACCTTTTAATTAACACCCTTCCTATTGCCTACCTAGGGCCTACCTTAGGATTGCCTAATACACAATAAAAGGGGAGTTTAAGGTTTGGCAAGGGGTTTACATTGTCAAGTTGAATAGGCAGTTTAAACTGAATTCAGGCTGCAATGGCAGGTTCGGGAAATATTTGCAATGATACTTATGTTGCTCAAATGTGAACTGGTGTTTGAGGACTGTCTCACGGTACAGTTCAACTAAGTTGTGTGTTATAAATTTCTCAGAGTACCATCAGATAAGTACAGCATTACTTTTAGGGTAAAAAATGGGGATAGTTGTCTTGGAGTCATGAATAAGGCCCTGGTATCAAAGGCAGGTGGGCCTCGGCCTTGTGTGGGCAAAATGGGGGCCAGTGGATAATGTGTTCATATGTCTGGTCTGATGGGCAAATGATCACAGTGTGTTACTGTGCATGCTGGTTGGCTGAGTGTCCCTAACTAAATGTGGCACATGAATTTATGTTTTTTGGGAATGTGCAATCCCCTTTAGCCAAGTGTGATTTATTGAGGTTATTGGTGGTGCTGTGCCTATCTGTGGGAATCGATCTTGAGTTTCCTGTTTAAGTGTTTGTCTGCTGGCTATGTGCTCCCCACCTGTGACTTGTCAGTCAGTAACCTCAAGCCTAATTCTCAGAGCCTGCCTGACCATGTACTTTGGAGTCGGGTTGATGGAAAGTTCATGACAGGTGAATTTACTAATAGTGATGCAATTTTGTTGTTATATGTGAACATATCATTGTACACATCAACATTGAGTTTTTCAATATTAACACCTAAGGGGTGGCACAATAAGTGCTGCAGACTCAATAATATTTAATTCACAGGCCCTGAGTACATGGTATACCAATCTACAAGAGACTTATAAGTAAATTAAAGATGCCAATTTGGTCTAAGTTAATGTCACCATGTCCATGAGAGTGAGCACAAGCACTCTAGCACTAGTTAGCAGTGGCAAAGTGCACAGAGTGCTAAGGCCCACCAAAACAAATTTCAGGAAAAATGGAGTGAAAAGAGGCAAAATGTTTGAGGTATAACAATTGTGGAACTGACCTGTCCCAATAGAATTAAATATATTAAGGCAAAACAACCGTTTTAATCCATTAATATATGAGGCATTTCTCTTTATCTTGAAACTTCCACAAAAAATAAATGATCAAATACCACTATTTCACCATATTCTGATTATTGCAAACCTCTTGTATCACAAAAAGAGTCCTTGTAAATCAAAAGTAGTATTTTGCTACAAACAAAACTCTTTCTGAGTTAGAAAAGTTTTTTTAAGTCATACTATGAATGTACAACCCATTGTGAAATGCAAATGTGAGGGGAGCATGAAAGGAGCATTTGCCTCCTAGTCACAACAGACTCAATCAATGTTTTGTGACGGCAATTGTGGTTGAAAACTTTTGATCAGATGCCAGCACCTTTAAGGTGGAGGCATCTAATTCAGTTACAAACACCTTAGAGGTAGTGGTATCGAATTAATGCATGGTAAAATGTACAAGTGTGAGAGCTAATCCTTTAAGAAATGTGTTGGGCAGCCTCATGGTGCAGAAAAAGTGGTTTAGGGGTTCAATGCATGCTCCCCTCATGACTTCACTTTAAAAGATGTAGGCTGATTTTAAGAATAAAAGGTTTCCCATTGTGAAAAGCAAATGGGAGAATTGTAGTCTTCTGTCCCTTTCAGGCCATCATCCTTGAATTTGTCCAGGGATCGCGAATTGCTACCTGCCTTATTATTATTTTTTAGTAAAGGTATGTTGCTATCCACTGCCTTCCATAAGACCTATTAACGCACAGGTCACACTGCAAATTGCATACCCTTTTCCAATCACGTGGTGCCAAATTATCAACACTATGCAAGTCAGCAAAAGTGCTGTACAAACATTGATTTAGAATTCACTTTCCTGTGTAAAACTTGTTTTGTGCTGGAAAGTAGTAATCAAGTAATACAAAATACTGTTTTTGCTACTTTGTATCAAGGGGCATTCCACAGATGATACATGGGCAATGTCATGTAATCATGCAAACAAGACAAAACCATATCTACTAGCATTTGTAGACAGGGCATTTTGTCAAAAATGTACGCCTCTTCAAGGTTTTCTTTTCTCCAAACTTTTCTCACTATGCATGCTTGCTGTACTGTACAGCACACAAGCAAAGTGAGAAAAGTGTTTAAATATGTCTGAACATAGTATTTTTTACTGGAAGGCTATCCTAAATTAATGCTAGATTCACATATAAATATTTGGTCTATGGTGCAAAGGTGTGTGTCTGCTGCTATGCATATGCAGCAAAAACAATGCAGCAGCACAAGGGATAACAGCAGCAGCACATATCTTAGTCAAAATGGTGGTGTCTTGCTTACTTTCTTTCATTCAATGCAGCACAGCAACTTTGTTCATTGAGCTACTTTGAGTACTGGTTTCTGAATGGGTCTTTGTACAACAGGTCTTTAGATCCTTATTCTTCTGTCAGACACAGCTAAGAGCGTTTCTTTTTGGTTTGTGATTAATTTTAACTCATGAATCCTTCTAGATTCCGCACATGTTCTGTCAGAAGTCAATCTAAGTAAATCTTCTACAACCCCAAGAAACTCTTAGTGAACTTGCACTCTCTAAAAAAAGCATGAACATTTCAATGACAAGTGCAGTGTTCCTAAAGGACCCTTGTTAGGGAACATAATCATCCTATTCCTTATATTTACATTGTTTTCTGTACACACATATATACTGTAAAACAATAGTTCAAACAGATTCAATTAAAGTGTTGACTCAATTACAGCACCTCGAGCCATATAAATAGCATGAAGAAAACACTAAGGGGCATATTTAAGAAAAGTTTAGCACCACTTTCCTTGAGCCTCTTAGCCCCCCGCTAACGCCACAATGTGTGCACCATATTTAACCTGCGGCGCACCATGGCGGCAGTTAGGGAACTAGTGTCAAAATGTTTGACACTAGTTTGGCACTTTGCGGGATTAGCTTAAAATCATGATGCTAATCCTTCAAAGCACCTAAAGGCCTATTGAAATCAATAGGAGCTTCCTTTTAACACCTGCTCAGTGGCATTTTTGGGCATCAAACACCATATTAGCACAAACAAAATGATGCTAATGTGTCATTATATGACGCTAGGGGCTCTTAAATATACACCTAAATATATTATTTAAGACATGGGCTGTATCACATAAAGTGAACTTTGTACATGTTAATTTAAGTCATGATTTCTGCCACATTTTTGGCATTTTAAATAGATGAAGAGCAGGACCAGTGCTATTTTGCATCCTTAGGCAGTGGTAAGTGGTTGCTTGAACTTTAAAGACATGTGCTGCTTTTATCTGGTAATGTAGTAGAACATGTTGATGTATCTGAAATATACAAAGCAACAAACAATAACATACACAGAGCAACATAACACAACAATGAATGTATATCAGAGCAAAATATAATGGTCACATTGCAATGTTGCAGCACAAAAACACAGTGGCACAAAAACAACAAAAACAAAAGCAACAAAACATACCACCACCACAAGAAAATGCCTCCCAACAACTATACACAAACATTATGGTCTTAAATTACCACCTTCAGAAACCTACTTTCTTAGTACAGTGGCAAAGGTTGCTTGCACCAAGCACTGCCTTATCTCACTACTAAGGACAAAAAATAGCAGCAGTTATAATATTTTGTTACCCAGATACCAATGTTTAACCCCTAGGTTGCTATTTCTGAAGTAATTTTTGTCTAATTGCAGTAGTTTTTTTCTACACAAGGTATCCACCCCAATTGTGTGTCCTTTTTTACCAAAATCCTGGGAATTCTAAGGGTCTTCACGTTTGTGGGTTACGTTTGAGGTTACTGAGATAATAGACAAAATATAGCAACATTTTGTTTTTGGGAGGAAAAATAGGGAAAAAAGTGCTTTGCAAAAAAGTGACAGTTGTTTTCCCTTCAAATGGTATCAACAACATGCACAGCCGAATCCAAAAACCTATTTTTTACCACAATTTTTGCAATTTTCAAAGAGGTAACCCATTTTTTCCTAATGTTTGTGCTTTGAATCCACTTCCAGTTTTTGTTGGAACTGCTTGTGGAACCCATAGGCGAACCCAAAAAGCTATAGGCTGCTGAAAGTAGATAACATTCTGAATTGTTCAAGGGGTCTTTTGTGTAGATCCCTCAAGATTTTCCGAAATAAACAAAGTTGAGGAAATAAAAACAAAAATGAAAATGAGTAGGAATAAACAGCAATTTGTGACATTTTCATTTGTAACATTTTGTCACAAGAGCCACTTTACAAACACAATATACAATTAACGGCTGCTAGACCCTGGTGACTGAGGAGATATACGGGGTTTGTAGGTTTTTAAGAACCTGAGGTACACAGAACCAACAACTGTGCTACACCTTAGAATTGTTTTTGTTGTGTACTGGGTATAGAGCAATCATATCTTAAAATATAAAGAGCAAAAATGGATATCAAGAAAACCTATGTATTTCTGAATAGTAAAATAGATATGGAGTTTTGGAGTAGTGGTTATTTGAACATCTCTGGAATTGTGGGTAGTCATATTAGCATATGATTCAGAGAGCATTTTTTCAAAATATCTTATTTCTTCTTCACTAATTTAAGTTTTGGAAGGCACAAATGCAGAGAAATACAATTGGTAATAACACATGTTCTGCTATTCTCTATTCCCAGAAGTCCCTTGATAGAAATGGTACTGCACTTGCAACCTAGCAAACGGGTATATTTTTAGAAACTAGTCACCTAGGAGAATCCAGGGTGGGGCGATTTGTGTTGCTCTTATGTGTTTTCTTTCCCCAGAAGAGCTTGCAAGCCTCAATTATTGACTACAAAACACACATTTGTTTCATATTTCTGTGATGCAAAGGTCTGAAATCTGAGATGAGACGCACATTTCCACAAATGTCCTACCATCTACTATTCCTCCAAGTCTTCCAATACAAATGGCACCTCACTTGTGTTTGTAGGCCTAGTGCCAGTTACAGGAAAGGGCCCAAAAGGCATCATAGACATATCACAGTAACTCTTTTTTCCCAATCTTGATAGCTGTGGATTTTGGGCCCTAGTCCAGCCTGCACCTAGGAAACCTAGAAAAACATGCACATTTTTGGAAACTAGACACACGAGGAAAGCCAAGGTGACGTGCATGGCTCTTTCAGGGCTTTTCCTACTCCAAAGCCCCTGCAAACCTCAAACATGACTAAAACACACATTTCCTTACTTTTCTGTGATGGAAAGTTCTGAAATTTGAGGTCAGCCACAAATGTCCTGCAACCCAGCATTCCAACCATTATTCCAATAAAAATGGTACTACATTTGGGTCCGTAGACCTAGGGCCTGCAATAGGAAAGACCCCAAAAGGCAATGTGGAGACATCAACATTTCAGTCACAAAAAATGATCTGATTTGGCATTGGGGATGGAAACGGGAATGGGGCTCATCAGCCAACAAGGAAAAACTACCAAACTCAAACAATTCTTAACCCTAGACACCCAGGGTAGTCCATGGTGGCGTGCCTTGTGTGAATCCCACAAAGCTTTCTTATCCACAATGCTTTGCAAACCTAAAGCCTAAAAATGGATGATATGCCCCTGGGTGGGGGCAGTAAACTAAACTCATTCCAGTTTCAAAACAAGGAGCAATTGTTGCCCAAGGTAACGCTCCCCCACAACATACAAATTAATAATTCCCTGGTGTCTGAGGTTTTCAACCTGGGAAATTGCCAATCTGCCCCAAGGGAGTGTGGAAAACAAGGAAGATGCCATTTCCAAAATGGTGAGAGTCCTTTGGCCAATGAGCCACTCCCTGAAATTGCCTAACTTTGTAATCCCTGGTGACTAGTGGTTTTCCGTTCCCCTTTGGGTCAGATGGGCCTAAAAAATGGCCAATCTGCACCTGGAGGGGGTGGAAGATTGCCAGAATGTTTTTCCCCAAAAATGTGAAACAACCCTTTCCCACGGGGTGCTCCTCACCACATTTTAATTCCCTGGTGTCTAGTGGTACTCATGCTCACCCAGAGAGGAGATCCGTTTAAGAAAATGTCCAATCTGCCCACCTGGGGGGGCAGAAACAGAGGAAAAATGCATCCTTGAATGGGAGGGACACTTGCCCAAGGGGGTCACTCCAAATGAACAATCTTTATTAAGAAATCTCTGGTGATTAGTGGCTTTCCACCTTGAGGAGCAGATAGGGCTTAAACATGGTGATCTGCCCCTGGGAGGGCACAAATGGGCAAACCATTTGTCCATACATATTGGGAAGCAATCCCAAGGGGCCGCTCCCCAACCAGAAACACATCCCTGGTGTCTACTGTGTGCATTCTTGCTGCTCGATTATGGTCCCTGCCTCAATCCCACACCTGTAATGCACTGAAGAGAGACACCGGGAGAAAGGAAAAACTCTTTGCATTCCCCCAATGTGCCTCTTGAACCACGATCACTCTCCCAGCAAGTGGGCCGAAACCAGAAAGGTCCTCAGCCCATGATTCAATGGAAGCAAATGTTTCCAAAGTGTCCAGGTTCCTTATGATGATGCTGGCACACCAGCGCTTCCCCCATAGTCAGGGTGCTCGGATGTGCTGGACACGTCCTGATGCTGAGGGCGTGTCCAGTACATTCTTAGCACCCAACCGTTTAGATGCTCCTGTTGCAAAGAAAAAAATCCATGTAAGTTGTTGTAATGGTAGCATTTTTGTACATTTTTACTCTACAGCAATTTTATAATACTTTTATTACAATAAAATTAATTTTGTTGTTCATGGAATTAAATACGTCCAAATCTCACAAATTGACTAATCCTAATAAAATATTTTGCATTGCATATAATAATAGTATCTTTTGTTTTGATTGCGAGTGAATTCCTTAGATCTACACACTTAGTCAATATTTTTATTTACTGAGATACTGGCTAAATAAAAGTTGCGAGTTTCACAGTAACAGTTGCCAGTTTCCTCCTTTCGTTACATACCTGTCAAAATGATAGATTGTGATTCTTACGTTCCATTCCTGATCCTGTGAATTTTTTCAGCACACTGTACTGTAAAGCTGTGTGTTAATTTCTGTTCATTATGAGTCTGTGTGAAAAATGTAGGTTGTCACCAGACACCTCATTTAATGAGTTTTCATTTCTGTAAGTGTGGCATTCAGCCTGTAGGGACCAATTGAAAGTAATCACTGTCTAACGTATTTGTTACTGAATTATACATGCATAGAAAGGCGTGGTGTTTAGTAGAGCTATGACAAAATCAAAAGAGCAAGACAAATGTCTTGTGAATAACTCTGATTCTCATGGGTCCATGAGAATCCGGATGCGAGTAAGTGATTCACATGCAAGGCAAATAATGGGACAGAAGTAGTTTTAATTTTTAATTGCCTGCGCCCTCTTTCATCTGCTAAACTGAGTGATAATAAACGTTAATAGCTCATCTACTGAGGAAGTTCTTAATTTTACAGTGAAAGTCTTTAATGAATGAGTAACTTGTTTTTATATAGCACTTGCTACCTGAGTGTTGCCGGTTTATAATGCCGTAAAATGACAGTTTCTAGAATCAACTCAATGAGATGCGAATTTCCAAGCTATTTATAATAATGACGGTTTGCATTCATCCTGTTTGGATTCGAAAATGACGTGCAGACCTAAAAAGTTAGCATTTAGCATATTTAACCCTAGACATATTTTTCTGCTAGTTATTTGTGAGTACATTTTATTGCTGGGTTTTACACTGCACACTCTGGCACTGATTTCCAGTGACCAGTGTATGTCTTCTGACCCTAAAATATGTAGAAATTGGCTAATCCTTGATTAGCATAGACAGAGGCATAATAGGTCACACCGGGGTACGGCGGGGACACCCTCTGGTGGTCTTTCTCCTTCAGAGCTCTGCCTTGGAAGTGACTGAATCCCTGCATGGGTTCTGCTCGCCCCGAGAGGAGACAGAAACATCGAAAGATGAGAGATCAGCTGGATCAAGTGTCTCACTTCCTAGTTCAGTGGCTCTTCAGGATGTCTCTCCACCAACTGCTAATACTTTTCTGTGAGAGCTCTATCACAGCCCCCCACCCCCGGCAACCATAAGAGACTACCACCATAATTGGTATTACTGAAAAGGAGGGTCTGATGGTGTAAGAGACTGCTTCTCAGCACCCTCAATACAGCGACCAGCGAGCGGACCCTGTCGCAATTGAGATGCCACTCCTACTGCTCTGCACTCCAGGGCCCACACTACTACTCTCTTCATCAAGGGTCTCAAATGCCACACCACCCAACCATGGCTAAAGCCTACCCTATGCAAAATTACTTTATGGTTAACAGTTTGGAGGGGTGGTGTTCCACCCTCTGCGCTTCCTATTTGTGTTCTTGATCTAGGTACTCGGGTCCGCAATACTGGAGGCCACCAGATATTATAAATTGTATTATTCTTGGTTTGTGCCGTTCTGCACTTACCATATTAGTGGTATTGGTTTGGCTAATACACATTATGCTGTATACCCATGCCTTAGGTGTAGAGGAACACCCATTGCCTTTTTGCAGAAATCACATATGAGAGAGCCACAGAAGCACTTTTACAAGAACAGTGTAGGTGCATTTTATTCTACTAACTATATAGCTTAATCCCGGGGGTGGGTGGCATTAATTTGGGTGCAGGCTGGGGTCCCTTTCCAGCCACAGATGACTGTCCTGGATAGTAAGGGAAGATACTTTCTAATGGAGGACAAGCTCGAAGGTAGATCACTCCTCTTGGGTAGCATCTATTCCTCTAATGTGGAGTAGACTATTTTCTGAGAGCAATGGGCTAATATCCCTTTATTGCTTGGCAATGACCTTAATAGTGAGCTGGGCCCTATACTAAATAGGTAGTTTCATCCACTTCCCTTGCCCCAACCACACTGAATGCAAAACACCTTTCCAATTGGCTGCAGCAATGGTTCTTGGAGGGTATTTTGGGAAGGCTCAATGAAGGTGTGAGCGTATATTATTTTTACTTTTCCTGACACAATCTACATTCCCACCTAGAGAGGACTTTTTGCACTGCTTTTATGGGATCACTTTTCATACACACTGACCATTGGTGGTGGACAGTATTGGACCATAAACCTTGATCGCAGAACTCTGCTGAGGTGCGCCGTGCCCTGAATTCCAACCTGGAGGCTCCAGCCCTCGTTATTGTAGGACCAGGTGCTGTGCACCATCTTGCATGACAACATCATTTATTTCCCTCACAGTATGAACACAGCCTCAATGCAAGTGCTGAGGTGGGATGCATTTAAGATTTCCATTCATGGGCACTGTATCTCAGCAAAGCTGAAAGCTCATGGAGCCCTAGAAGTTGGCCTGAGCAGTATTGAGGAATCATTGATTGGTTTAGAGAATCTAGTGATCTGTGAGTAAGAACAACAGTGACCCCTTTTGGTTTCTCATTAAAAACTTGCTGCTGGTATGGGTGCAGGGTGCTAACGTTGTGCCCACACAATGTGAACAGATAACTAAGCATGGAGTCCAACATGTTCGGTAAATTAAGCAAGGAACTCCTAATCACCCCATTTCATCCATCCAAATAGCCCCAGATAGTTATGCTCACACAAAGGTAGAACTACACCGAGCATTCACTGAATACTACTGGACTCTGTACAGTCCAGAACAGGCCCCATTGACGGAGTGTACTCTTGCTTACCTACCTGGGATTCCTCTACTCCAGGTTTCTCATGGGACAGAGCCATGATCTGGGCCTCACTATCACTGAAACTGAGATGGAATAAGCAAATACATTTTTGCCACCAAAAAACCTTGGTCCGGAAAAGCTCCAACTAGATTTCTATAGCCCTTTGCAACTCTTTTAGCTAGAATTAGGGTCAGTATATGAATCGGCACTGTTCAAAGGTATCCTTCCTCCATGTAGGCCATTCATGTTGCTATTCTGAAGCTGGGTAGGGACAGCTCTGATCTCTCCTCGTACAGACTGCTGACGATTCTAAATCCTGAAAAGGCCTTTGACTCCTTACACTGGCCATAGCTGTTTCAGCTGCTAGAGTGCTATGGTGAGAGTAAAAGATTTGCTGCTATTGTGCACCTACTATATACACCTCCATTGGTGCACATTTACACCAGCACACTAGTGTTGAAGATAGTAGGAGACTAGAGGGGTACTAAATAGAAACTCCTGCTATCCACGCCCCTCTTTACTTTGGCAATGGAGTTGCTGGCTATCAGCATGCAATGCGATGGCACCCACTACGGCATATGCTTGGGGACAGAATACACTCCGTCTCCTTAAACCTTGATGAAATCTTACTTTATATCCATGATATAATGAAGGATCATGGCAGCATAGTTCACATGCGCAATACTTTTGCTGAAATCATGGCCATAAGAATCAACTGGCACAAATCCAGTCTCTTTCCCTTGAGGGTGGTGCAGAGGTGGCTGCAGTAGACATGGGAGAAGGCTCACTCAGTTGGCAACTGAACATGGTCTGCTATTTTGGAATACGCATACATAACAGCAGTAAAAACTTACTACTATGATACACAGTCAGATTGCATTTTGGAAAACAGTTCCCTTTGTCAACATGAGTATGATAGCCCTATCAAAAATGGTTGTGTTTTACATCTATTCTGCTGTTTTGATAATCTACCCCTGAAACTCCCTGTCACCTTCTTCCATTAATGAGATTCACTGTTGGGAGATTTACTCTTAATCTGGTGCAATGGCTGTTACAGGGTAGCACTATCTAAGTTGCAGGCAGGGCATTCCTCACTTTGAGCACTACTACTTGGATGTGCTACTACAGTGGGTCAGTCATTGGCTTGCTGAGTGCCACCTTGATGACGCTGCCTCATTGCAACCACCCTGGAAATGGAGTGCCTTCTTTGACTTTTTCAACTAGTGGGTGTATTGACCCCACTCCCTCTATGCCTACATCAGAAGACCCCCTACTGCTTTAGGCACATCCTGCACTTTATGGCCTCGACCACCTAATACTCATTGACTATCCCCCTCTTAGGTAGAGGACATCTAACTTGATGCACCTTGTGACACAAGCACTACACAGGATTTACCACCCAGGGACAGACCTTTACTAAGGCTGTATATTAGTACCCCTTTATATATTAATAACCCAGCATAACATCCACAGAGTGTGGTTTTTGACATTCCAGACACTCACTCATACCCTGAATATCAGCTGCCAGCCTACAGTAACTAAGTTGCCAGCAAGATCTGTGATGCACAACCTACATGTAATGGGCACTATTTGGCACTTGGCGTGTGAAGGTAATTTGGGAACATACACTGACTCCTCTTAGTTGAGTTTGACTGGACCTCCCCATCAGACAAAGGGTAGGAAAGACTACTTGCATATCCAGCTACGATCTCTGGTAATACAGGGTTTAAACTCATACAGAACTTGATGATTCCTAGGATTTTTATATCCCCCTCTTAAATGAAAAGTTTTTTTCCCCCAAGGCCTGCACTGCTTGCTCTTGCTACTCCATTGTTTGTCTTTATATGCGCTACATGATAGAATCATGTTTTTTGATGTCTCATTATTAGTCCAGGATAGTTACCCAACTGGCAACCATGGTGCAAAATGATTGTTGCATCTTGCTGCGGGGTATGCACTCTAGAAATATACCTGTACACTAACGCAACAAGACCACAGCTTGGTTTCCAGACATGGCGCTACACTTGGCTATACTGTGGAGGGCTCCCCTCCCATCAGTAATAGAAGCATGGCAGGAATCGCTAATCGAAAGGGCAAACACAGAGACTACCTAGACAGTATCAAGGAAACAAAGGTTGACTGTGGAACCCTCTATTACACAATATGCAAGATAGCTGTTGTTGGTGGCAATTGCATTTAGAGTATTACCACTGTTACCTGTTATACAGAGGTGAAAAGCTGTATTATCAATGTTCACCTGGTCCAGAAAACCAAATAAAGAAATGTTAAAACAAATAGATGAATATCCCATTCCCGTTCACATTTCATATAAAAATTTAGTGACTTGTCTTTAGTTCTTAGCGAATGAGGTTAGAGCATCAGTGGCAGACAGTAGCCTCACGAAGGAGTGGTTGTTTCAGGTTTGGGGATTCAAGAGAAAACTGAGTCTGAGCCAGAGCCAGGAATCTGGCTCGTGCTTGGCTCAAGCCTATAGAGGTTCACCTGCCTCTAGCATAGTTGCAATTAAGGGGACAAAGGTATAGGAACGACACAATCAAACAATTTGCTGAAGCATAAGCACAGACACCACAGTGCAGGACTCTTTATTACAAGGTCCATAGCGTTCTCACTATACCACATTTTAGTGAGTGAACTATGGGATTGTGAATTCTCACCAATGAGTAAAATCAACTGACTGTGGTGTTATCATTCAATTTCCTATCACATACTTACTATCAGTGTTAGTTTGCTTCAATTTCTTCTCATTGCTGTAACAAAAGGAGAGAAATGCATTAAAAAAGTGATTTCCAAGAGCACCACATTTGTGAAAAGCCTTCTTGTTCCACAGTTTCCATCTTGTTCATTACAGAAGAACGGAGATGTGAGTGGATCAGATGGTGAAACTCAGGGACTACTCTGGCCACAGAATGTAAATGAACCTGCCTAGATTTACACAAATAGGCAGACAAATAGAGTTTAATGCCAGCTTATTTTGGTACAGTTGTAAAGTCAGGATGAAATGTCAAGTCTGCTAGTGCCTTGGCTAAACCTTTCCCACTGTTCTTTATCTAGAGGTGGAAGTTGGGTGTTTGTGTCTGCCCAGCTCAGTGAATTACACATCTTGTTGGAGGGTCTTTGCGAAGGTTCTCTTCACAGTACTCTCTAGCTTAACTGAGCCTTTTTACCAGCTCTTCTAATGTTCAAAGATAAGAGACTAAACACAAAAGGCAATTGTGAGGTCTGATGTTTCTATTTCATTCCAGCTCAAAAAAAGGTCCAACTTTTAGATAGTTGACTCACCAAAGTTCACCATAGTAATGATTGAAGACTTGGCCCAGGTGCAGTATAGGTATAGCAACTTAAATACAGCATAAGACAGTGCAGTCAAATCTCTGGCCCTCATTCGGACCTTGGCGGGCGGCGGAGGCCGCCCGCCACAGTCCCGCCGTCAAAATACCGTACCGCGGTCGCAAGACCGCAGCGGGTATTTTGACTTTTCCCCTGGGCTGGCGGGCGGCCGCCGAAAGGCCGCCCGCCAGCCCAGGGGAAAACGACCTTCCCACCATGAAGCCGGCTCATAATCGAGCCGGCGGAGTGGGAAGGTGCGACGGGTGCTACTGCACCCGTCGCGTATTTCACTGTCTGCTATGCAGACAGTGAAATACTAGCGGGGCCCTCTTACGGGGGCCCGCGACACCCCCTACCGCCATCCTGTTCCTGGCGGGCGAACCGCCAGGAACAGGATGGCGGTAGGGGGTGTCAGAATCCCCCATGGCGGCGCAGCGAGCTGCGCCGCCATGGGGGATTCAAATGGGCAACGGAAAACCGGCGGAAGACCGCCGGTTTTCCATTTCTGACCACGGCCAAAGCGCCGCGGTCAGAATGCCCAAGGGAGCACCGCCGGCCTGTCGGCGGTGCTCCCGCCCCCGTTGGCACTGGCGGTGCAACACCGCCAGGGTCATAATGAGGGCCTCTGTCTATTCTGGAAGCTATTGGCTTAATTAAGAGGCTAATATGGAGTGAAACCCTCAAAATAACTGCATGACTCACACGTCACACCATGACCATGCTTAGCTAACCTGAAGCCTAACTTACCACCCCACCCTGTAGCTCCACTTTGCTGGTACAATTGCCACCCTTGGTCACTTCGCAGATCATAATTTTCAGTCCCTGTGAAAATGTATGCAAGTACCTAGGAACTAGTGCAACAGAGACAAACATTGCTTTAGGCCTGTGAATGCAGGTTCACTGTTGCAATGTAAAACCTGCAGTGCGAACTGGCAAAATAATCCTTTTTAACAAGTAAAAACTTCCCTTGTAAATATTAGTATATTAGTAAGCTATGTAGCCCACAATATATGGTGCAAGGTCTTTTAAAGGGTAACATGGTGGGCCCTACAGGAGCAAAGCTCTAAAAACTGTTTTTGCTATTGCAGGCCTAGCTGTCCTATTTAGAAAACCAGAACATATATTAAAATACTAATGCCGTTATCTTGGTAATGGGCCAAACTAGAAACAATTATAATACCTATTACAAATCCAATTCAATAGTGAAGTTGCATTTTTATTAAATATTAAGGAAAAGTTACTTTTAAAAAGTTACCCTTTGCCTACCTGAAGGAGTGTCTTAGGGGGTCCCCTATCCACTGGCTGGTTAACCCTATAAAGCTGGAAGTCACTCAGCCTTCCTTAGAACACTGCTGGACTTGCAAAAGAACACAAAGTGGACAGAATTGGCTGCATTTGGTATCTCTGCTATGTGAGACAGACCTGAGAATGTTGTACTCCCTTCCACTTGAAATACAAGGACAGAAAGCTCTCTAAGCATCATAAGGCCGATCCCCTGGGTGACTCCAGTATCCTAAAAAGTTGAAGAGGACATTCCTGTCAAAAATCCAAGTTGACCAATGGCTACTGGACCTGGACTGGACATTGCTGTTGTCCTCTGCATGATAATCTGACAGTCAGTGCTTCCCCCGAGGTCCAGGGGACTTAGAAGTGTACTACTATGATTGTTGGAAGTTTGAGAACTTGTTCAAAACATTTTCTCCAGAAGTGCAAGGTGACAGACCGCAAAGGTTTACAACCACGAAAGGTATATGACTGTTAGTTCCATGGAATCAGCCTGAATTGCAGGTTTGTCCCATGTACAGAAGTGTTTGTCTTAAGAAAAATGACAACGTTCCTGTTGTACCTGACATCCTTGGTGTAGTTTACCCCAACTTTTTGTCTTCAGTACTCCTGTTTTTACTGACTTTGCTTTTGCTGGTCTAAGAATTATGGGGGTCATTCCGACCCTGGCGGCTGGCGGTATGTTGGCGGTAATACCGCCAACAGGCTGGCGGTGTTCCGCCAGAAATTCTGACCATGGCGGAAAAGCCACGGTCATACCGCCGGCCCCTACACTTTCCCACCAGGCTTCAGCCTGGCGGGCATAATCCCCAGGGCAGCGGTGCAAGCACCGCTGCCCTGGGGATTATGAGTCCCCGACCGCCAGCCTGTCCGTGGTGGTAAACACCGCCATTGAAAGGCTGGTGGTAAGGGGACTGGGGGTGCCCCTGGGGGCCCCTGCACTGCCCATGCACTTGGCATGGGCAGTGCAGGGGCCCCCAGGCATAGCCCCATCGCGCATTTCACTGCCCGAATTTCCACTCAGGGAATTGGCTGCGTTGTTCTGGTTTGGCTGTATGTTGATCCGTAGGGCTGTGTGTAGAATTTTCTGTTTCAAGGCAGGCGGTGCATCAAATCTTCACTGGGAAGTCAGGCGGTGTCGTTCCATTTCGGCTTTGTGGCGATTGTCTGTCGCAAGACGGCTGTGCATCATTTCTGGCAGGCTGTGGATTGATTTTTTGGTGCACAAGGAGTTTCCTGGAGAGATGAAGGCGGTCATTCGGTTACTGCCGAATGACCGCACCGCGGTCAAAAGACCGCAGCGGTCATTCCAACTTTCCCGCTGGGCCGGCGGGCGACCGCCAAAAGGCCGTCCGCCGGCCCAGCGGGAAAGCCCCTGCAACGAGGAAGCCGGCTCGGAATGGATTTTCACTGTCTGCAAAGCACAGTGAAAATCTTTGTGGGGCCCTGTTAGGGGGCCCCTGCACTGCCCATGCCAGTGGCATGGGCAGTGCAGGGGCCCCCAGGGGCCCTACGGCACCCGTTCCCGCCATCCTGGTTCTGGCGGTGGACACCGTCAGAAACAGGCTGGCGGGAAGGGGGTCGGAATCCCCATGGCGGTGCTGCAAGCAGCGCCGCAATGGCGGATTCCCTGGGCCAGGGGAAAACCGTCGGGAAACCGCTGGTTCCCCTTTTCTGACCGCGGCTTTACCGCCGCGGTCAGAATAGCCCAGGAAGCACCGCCAGCCTGTTGGCGGTGCTTCCGCCGCCCTCCGCCATGGCGGTCATGGACCGCCAGGGTCAGAATGACCCCCGAAGTCTTTTTGCCCCAGAGACTTTAGAAAACAGGAGCAAGCTCAAGCTAAGCCCTTGGGGAGCACTTCTCAGCAACGGCAGAGTGCAGCAGGGCAGCAGGGCAGCAGAGCAACAGCAATGCGGCAGTCCTTCTCAGCAAAGCAATCCAGATGAGTCCTTTGGGAAGCCAGGGAGTTTCTCTTGACAGGTTGAAGGTTCAGGTCCAGAATTGTCTGAGTTGGTGTGGTCAGAGATCTTCGTTTATATATTTAAAAATGCCTTTGAAGTGTGGGAGACTTCAAAGAGTGGTTTTGAAGTGCTCAAGTTCCACTCTCAGTACAGCTCTGTCTGCCAGGGCACCAGTAGGGGGTTTGCCAGTCCATAGTATGAGGGCAGGCCCCATAGCCTTTGAAATGTAAGTGTTAGGCCCTCCAACCTTCCAGCCCAGGAAGACCCATTCAGTATGCAAATGAGTGCAGTTGTGATTGAGTATCCTGTGTTTTTGGTTGTCTGGGTGAAATGCACAAGGAAGCTGTCAACCAGCCCAGACATGGACTTGAGACAGGCTGTAGGGCACAGATGGATTTTAAGTGCAAAGAAATGCTCACTTTCAAAAAGTGCCATTTCTAAAGATAGTAATATAAAATCCAACCTCATCAATACGCAGCATTGTCTGTTACCATTCTGGCCATACTAAATATGACATGGTTACCCCTTTCTGATCAGAATCTACCATTCAAAAAGCATATGAGGGTAGTCCTAGTGCTATCCTATGGAAGGAGTAGGCCTCACAGCCATGGAAAACGAATCTAGGAGTTTTCCACTACCAGGACATGTCCTGCCTTTTACCTACATAGCACTCTGCCCTATGGGTTACCTAGGACCTATCTAAGGGGTGACTTATATGTAGAAAAAGTAGAGTTTAGGGCTTGGCAAGTACTTTTTAACAAGTCGAAGTGGCATTGAAACTGCACACACATGCCTTGCAATGGCAGGCCTGAGACATGGTTAAGGGGCTGTTTATGTGGGTGGCACAACCAGTGCTGCATGCCCACTAGTAGTGTTCATTTTACAGGCCCGGGCATATATAGTGCACTTTACTAGGGTCTTACAATTAAATCAAATATGCCACTTGGGAATTAACCAAGGTTATTATGTTTAAGGGAGAGAGCATATGCACTTTAGCACTAGTTAACAATGGTAAGGTGTGCAGAGTCCTAAAACCAGCAAAAATAGTGTCAGAAAAGTGGAGGGAGATAGGCAAAAAGTTGGGGGATGACCACCCTAAGGCTGTCAGGTCTAAACATAACTATTCAAATGCAAACCATACAATTCATAGAAATAGTTAATGTCTTAGTGATACATTCACATTTAATTTTAAATATCCATTATCATTTATGATATCTAAATTATCAGAAGGTGTAATTTCCCATGCAGCTAAAAAATACTCAGTAAAATAGGTTCCAGTAAAAAATTGGAAGTGTAATACTGGAAACAAGTTTCACAGATCTCATTCATTAAAATCTATTTATAGTTTAAAACAAGTGAAAAGAGAGACATGCACCTTAATATAAATAGAAGCTCCTTTTTGTCAACACCAGGACAGTGCGTGCTCTACGGGCATCTAGAATGCAAAAACCCAACACTTGCAAGATAAAGTAATTTATGCATTGTGATGATATGTTATTGTTTAACCTTTTGCATTGCGGAATTCCATCCAAAAGATTCATTTTTAAGGTGCTTATAAATACTGTACATTTACAATGTATTGCTGCAGACATTCAGAGTGTGTTAGGGTGTGGTCCCTTTCCAGGGCCTTCTGGAGACTTTCCCTGCAACATGCCTGGGCGTGGTTCTAGGCTGGGCCAAGACTCTATAAAAGAGAGTCAGCCCAACTTCCAGTGCTCACTATTCAGAGGTCCTGGTGCAGAGCAGCAGCTTCTTCCTGAACTCCTGTCCCGGCGGCCTATTTGGATTTTCCAGTCTTCTGCACTCATCTCTCATTGGTGATCACTGCTTCCAGGCGGTAAGACGGTGTTTGGACATTTCCCAACACCGTAATTGAGAATCTTCATATTCTTGCTTTTAATTCTTAAATGAATAACAGATTATTTGTGTACTGCCATTTTTTGACATTTGTATAGTGTTTTGCAAATAGGGAGGACGCGCAATTTATTCCATAAAGATTTGACTTCGTTATTACATTATTGTTCATTGGGCGCTGATATTTCTTGACATTTACATGATGTTTTACGAGTTGGCAAGACGTGCAACTCGTTTCATGAGCATTTAACTTTGTTGTTCATTGCGCGCTATCTTTTCTTGACATTTACATGGTGGCATTCCAATCGGCGAAACGCCCGATTCACTTCTCGTGTGTAAGTCATGCTGTTCATTGTACGCTACCATTTTCTGGCATTTACATGGTGGCATTCGAATCGGCAACACGCGCGATTCTTTCGTTGAGTGTTTTTTCATGTGATTCATTGTGCGCTACCATTTCTTGGCATTTGTATGGTGGCATTTGAATCGACAAGATGCGCGATTCTTTCCCTGAGTGCTTTTCATGTTGTTCATTGTGTGCTACTATTTCTTGGCATTTGTATGGTGGCATTTGAATCGGCAAGACGCGCAATTCTTTCCTCGTGTATAAATAATGTAAGTTACTGTGCGCTTCCATTCTAAGACATTTTCTTGGTAGCATTTCAAGTTGACATGTCGCGTGATTTATTCCTTGAATCCACGTTGTGTGATTTCATGGTGCACAAACCTTTATGGTGTTTAATACTCATATAAAAATCTGCAATGTGCGCAATTTACTTCCAAATGTTTTTTCTGAAATGAACACAACAATACCAAAGTTCTAGATGTAATGCTGTGTGTTCCTGATATGTATTCATAAAAGGAGATTCATATGGTTCTTTAGAAATTGCTCAGAGTGTTTCCTGATTCTCATGCTAAAGAAAGTACTTGAATCTGAAAGTCCTATTTAACTTTTCCTGTTTCCTCCTCAGGTATTCGGTCATCTAAAGCCTAGTCAGTTTTAGGATTATTCCAGGGTTGTTCATGTTACTGATTTCATGAGATGTAATCTTGATGTTGTGTTTTAACCTTTTGCTTCCTACAGGTCTCCTTCCCAGCTGTTCCCGTCCTAATCGCCTTTTCCCCACTTGGACTCTCTTAGACTCTGTGATAAATCTAATCAGAGTATTGGAGCTGTCTTGTGCTGGAAGTGTTGGGAACGTGCACGGACCCCGAGGATCTTCGTGACTCTGACACTTTTGTATGAAATCAGGCACATTAGTGGATATTATAATTAGGGCCATATTTATACTTTTCGACGCACAACTGCGCCAACGCAGTTGTGCGTCAAAAAATCTAACGCCGGCTAGCGCCATTCTGAAGCGCCATGCGGGCGCCGTATTTATTCAATGACGTTAGCCGGCGTTAGCCGACGGAGCTGCCTGGTGTGCGTGAAAAAAAATGACGTACACCAGGCAGCGCCGGCGTAGGGGAATATGGAGCTTGGGTGCCAAAAAATGGGGCAAGTCAGGCTGAGGCAAAATTTTCGCCTCAACCCGTTTTGCGCCATTTGTTTTAACTCCCAACCCCCATTGAAATGACTCCTGTCTTAGCAAAGACAGGAGTCATGCCCCCTTGCCCAATGGCCATGCCCAGGGGACTTCTGTCCCCTGGGCATGGTCATTGGGCATAGTGGCATGTAGGGGGGCACAAATCAGGCCCCCCTATGCCACAAAAAAATAAAAAAATACTTACCTGAACTTACCTTATGTTCCCTGGGATGGGTCCCTCCATCCTTAGGCGTCCTCCTGGGGTGGGCAAGGGTGACAGGGGGGTTCCCTGGGGGCATGGGAGGGCCCCTCTGGGCTCCTTCCGAGCCCACAGGTCCCTTAACGCCTGCCCTGACCAGGCGCTAGAAAACAACGCAAAAGCGGCTGGACGTCATTTTTTTTGACCCGCCCACTCCCGGGCGTGATTTTTGCCCGGGAGTGTAAATACGGCGCACATGCCTCGGAGTCAATTTTTTAGACGGGAACACCTACCTTGCATATCATTAACGCAAAGTAGGTGTCCACGCTAAAAAGTGACGCAAACTCCCTGGACTTTGGCGCTAGACGCGTCTAAGGCCAGAGTATAAATATGCAGTTAGTTTTGCGTCGAATTTGCGTAAAAAAAACTGACGCAAATCCGGAGCAAACGGAGTATAAATATGCCCCTTAGTATTTTAGAATCCATGTTCTGCATTCTCAAGTCATGATCCCTTTTCAAGATTATCCAAAACAAATGAAATGAGTTACTTTTACTTTCATGTATCAACTCTAAAATGGAGAGGAACTGGATATCATTCATTATCCCTTTTTATGCCATCTATATGCTCTTATACTCTATGGGCCACATGTACAAAGCTTTTTTCTCGTAGCAAATGGGCAGATTCGCAGAATCGGGCCGTTTGCAACGAGAAAAAAGCATTTTGCAATGTAGAGACCCTTTTTTGCAATTCGGTAATCTATTTTCGGGATCGCAAAATTGCTTTGTGAGTCACAATTAGGAAGGGGCGTTCCCTTCCTAATTGCTAGTCGCAGTGCGATGTAGGATTGTTTTGTGACCGTGAATGCGGTCACAAAACAATTGCAGTTATCACTACTTTCAAACTGGTGCTAACCCATTCGCAAATGAGAAGAGGTACCCATGGTACACCTTCCTACTTGTGAATGGTAGCAAAAATACTTTTAAAGAGCAGCCAGTGGTCCCATGGACCATTGCCTGCTCTGAAAAAATGAAAAGAAAACTTTTCATTTTTGTTTTTGAAATGCATCTCATTTTCCTTTAATGAAACGGTCTGCATTTAAAAATAAAATAAACAGCTTTATTTAAAAGCAGTCACAGACATGGTGGTCTGCTGACCCCAGCAGGCCACCATCCTTGTGAGTGCTGCCATTCCCAATGGGGTAGCGAATTGCTACCTACCTCATGAATATTAATGTGGAGGTCATTTGCGATCCCATTGGGAATTGCAAGCAGTGTAAAGTACACTGTTGTGCATATGGTTTTGCAGCTTGCAATTTGCGACTTGCAAATGAGTCGCAAATTGTGAGTCGCAAAACTCTGGGTCGTACATCTGGCCCCATATTTTCTAATTTCACTCCCTCTGAGCATCTTGTGCTCACATTATGTTCCAAAGGATTTTGGCAATCATTCACAGAGCATGTTTAAGGACAGCTACACTGAAGGTTATCACAAACTATCCTCCATTCTCATATTCCATTGATCACAATCATACCTGCAAAATCTATGAACTTAATATTCATTTACGTACACATTGATTAAAAAAATAAACACAAAGGGGCCCTTTTTGCCATAAGTCAGTGGACTTCATTTAGAAGGGCAGATTAGTAGGTTTCACTCCTTGATGCATTTAAATGCATGTTCTTTTTATTATAAATGCACAGTAATCAGAATAATTGAATGATTGTTTCATTACACTATGACAACCCAGCTTGCTCTAATATGTTGTTTAGTGCTTGTTTCAGTATAATCTGTCATCTTTATTTTCTAGTTATGTTTCTCCTAAACAAAGTTTCACAGGAACATACATTGGTGAAATGACATTAAAGCTCCTATATTGATTGTTTGTGTCAATGATATTGAACAAAGTCTAATGTATATACTCATATTCTGAGCCTTTAAAGGACAGAGGGGGTTATTGGCATTCAGGGGTGAGAAGGCTGAGGGTTGCACAGTAAAGTTCTGTGTACACCGTTCCTCTCTGAAGGCTAAAAAGAGGCACTTCGAATCTTACCACCAGCTAATCAGCCTGTCTGGAGGCACAATAGCCGCTGAAAGTGGAGAAAGAGGTACAGCTATCTTCTAATGAAACAATGCTTCTGTTGTTCCATTAGGATATTCAATGAAACCAAAGCCATCTAAGAAATGTACACAAGCAACGCTTGGTGCTAGTGATAGCTTAAGCTATTCAGAAAATTAAAGGGGTCATAGAACAAATACAAATACACTTTGAATTATAGTTAAAATGTTATGGTATGTTTTGATTCTCTGTCTGTTAGCAAATATAATTGGTGCTATTTTGTTTGTTTTTATTTGTTTTTATAGTGACTATTATACATATTTATTTATAACAGTAAGTTACACTCGTGGGTGAGTTACACATGTAACCTTGCTCTTACCATATTGAGTAACATTACTATTTTTCATTGTTCACAAAATCCAAGTGTTGAGTTACTCAAAAGTGTAAGTTACTACTGCCTAAAAAAAAGCCGTACTAAGTCCAGCACCACGCATGATATTGCAACATCCTGCCATAGAAAATAATGGAGGTAGGGTTTTTAAATAAATCCCATATAAAATAATGTTAAATTAAATTAAATTTTTTAAAATAGTGACAGATAGTGACAGATATAAATAAATAAATATACATTAAAACTATGTAAAAAGAAAAAATATTTTTCATTTAATCACAAAATGTTTTTAAAAATAATCTACTTTGTCTCATGATGGCATGTTGACTAAGGGCTGGATTTAGAGTTTGGAGGATGGGTTTCTTCATCACAGACTTGATGGATAGCCCAACCACTGTATTATTGTGTCCAAAGGATATAATGGAATTGTAATTTGGTGGACAGAATATCCGTCATGTTTGTGACAGAGTAAACCCATCCCCCAAACTCTAAATCAGGCCCTAAGTCTGTGCTACCAGATAGCCAATACAATCCACATTTAGGACCATATCCTGGAGAGACTCCAGAAAACAAACCACCACCTGACAAAAAAACATGGCACAGTGGGGGTCCATTACCTTAATGTTATAGGGTTGAGAAATAATTGAGAGTTTTCCCAACAGCAACTGCAGTGCCTATAAGTGGTCCCTACTGATTAGGAACCCATAAACCTGGCCAAAAGGGGAACAGTACAGAGGAACCTCTGGGCAAAAAAACCATGGTGGAGGTGGCACAGGTAAGTTGGGAGTTTTTGCTACACAAAAGTAAAGTGCAATTGTTTTTATATTAGGATACAGTGTGGATCCAATGTAATATCACTCAGTTTATTGTAGAATGTGAGGATTTCAATCTTGATTGCATTAAGTTTCAGGTAGATGTCACGTCCATGTTAGAGTGATTGAGAGAAATTCTTCAAAGCAGTCAACAGGATATCATGGTTGCTTTTCTGGTTGGCAAGCAGACTGGAATTTCTATACCTCCCAGTGGGCAGAACATCTATTTTTATTGAACACATGTAGACCTTCTTAAGTGCCCTTCAAGTGGTAAGAATGAACGAGGTGTGAAATTCCTCACAGGATCACACAATTAGCAGGCCTGAATGGGCAGAGATGACTTCTCTGAGCATGATAGAAAATGCAGGTTGACGTCTGTGACCCTATAGGGGCAAATCTTGCATGACAGGTCTGTCTGAAGCACATGTAAATGTTTTGGGCGCCTCAAAGGGAGAAAAAAGGATGCCGGGACAATTCCTGTGTATCTGTCAACACCAGAACACTACGCGCTCTATTGGCGACAAAAATGCAAAAACCCAGCACTCTCAAAACAACGTAATTTATGCATTGTGCTGATATGTTGTGGTTTAACCTTTTGCATTGCAGAGTTCAATCCTGCCAACTTATTTTTAATATGTTTACAAATACTGTTCCTTTGCAATGTATTGCTGCAGGTTTTCAGAGTGTGTTAGGGTGTGGCCCCTTTCCAGGGCTTTCCAGAGACTTTCCCTGCAACATGCCTGGGCGTGGTTCTGGGCTGGGCCAAGACTCTATAAAAGAGAGTCAGCCCAACTCCCAGTGCTCACTATTCAGAGGACCCGGTGCAGAGCAGCAGCTTCTTCCTGAGCTCCTGTCCCAGCGGCCTATTTGGATCTTCCAGTCTTCTGCCCTCATCTCTCATTGGTGATCATTGTTTCCAGGCGGTAAGACGGTGGTTGGACATTTCCCAACACCGTTATTGAGAATTTTCATATTCTTGTTTTTAATTCTTAAATGAATAACAGATTACTTGCACGCTGCCATTTTTTGTCATTTATATGGTGGTTTGCAAATAGGGAGGATGCGCGATTTATTCCATAAAGATTTTATTTTGTTATTCATTACGCGCTGCCATTTCTTGACATTTACGTGGTGGCTTAAGAATCGGCAAGACGCGCGATTCGTTTTATGGTGTTTGGACATTGTTGTTCATTGCGCGCTGATATTTCTTGACATTTAGAGGATGTTTTACGAGTTGGCAAGACGCGCAACTCGTTTCATGAGCATTTAACTTTGTTTTTCATTGCGCGCTACCATTTCTTTACATTTACATGGTGGCTTAAGAATCGGCAAAAGAAGCGCGATTTGTTTCATTGTACTTTTATCTTGTTATTTACTGTGAGATGTTAATCCTTGACGTTTATATCGGGTTTTACAAATCATCAAGACGCGCGATTCGATTAATGAGGATTTGACTTTGATATTCATTGCATGTCACCATTTCTTGGTATTTTACATGGTAACACTCGAATTGGCAAGACGCTCGATTCTCTCCTCGAGTTTAGTTCATGTTGTTTATTGTATGCCACTATTCTAAGATATTTATTATGTAATATTTGAGTTGACAAGTTATGTGATTTGTTTCCTGAATCCAGATTGTGTTATTCATGGTGCACAATCCTTTTATGGTGTTTACTATATATATATATATATATGCAATATTCGTAATTTATGTTGAAAAATGTTAAGAGTGCACAGAAGGCCATAGTTTCTAGATGCAATATTGTATGGTCCTAGTATACATTCTCAAAACAGGGTTTATATGACTGGTTTAAAAGTTAGTCAGAATGTTTTTTCTGATTCTCATGTAAAGGAAAGTACTTGAGTAAGAAAGTTTTTATTTAATTCATCTTGATTCCCCTACAGGTATCCGGCCATCTTGAAACTTAGTCATTTTAAACTTAACTCTGTTTTCAGACTTAGAATCATAGTTTAGTATTGATTTCAGGAGATGTAGGGGGTCATTCCGACCCCGGCGGTCCTTGACCGCCGGGGCCGGGGTCGGCGGGAGCACGGCCAACAGGCTGGCGGTGCTCCGGAGGGCATTCTGACCGCGGCGGTATGGCCACGGTCAGAACCGGAAAACCGGCGGTGTCCCGACGGTTTTCCGCTGCCCTGAGGAATCCCCCATGGCGGTGCAGCTTGCTGCGCCGCCATGGGGGATTCCGACCCCCTCACCGCCATCCTGTTCCTGGCGGTTTCGACCGCCAGGAACAGGATGGCGGTGAGGGGTGTCGTGGGGCCCCTGGGGGCCCCTGCAGTGCCCATGCAAATGGCATGGGCACTGCAGGGGCCCCCGTAAGAGGGCCCCACTTTGAATTTCAGTGTCTGCTTAGCAGACACTGAAATTCGCGACGGGTGCTACTGCACCCGTCGCACACCTTCCACTCGCCGGCTCCATTCGGAGCCGGCTTCCTCCTGGAAGGGTGTTTCCCACTGGGCTGGCGGGCGGCCTTTTGGCGGTCGCCCGCCAGCCCAGTGGGAAACCCAGAATGACCGCCGCGGTCTTTTGACCGCGGGACGGTCTTCTGGCGGTCCCAGCCAGGCCGGCGGATACCGCCGCCGGCCGGGGTCAGAATGACCCCCATAATTTTCATATTGTGTGTTTTAACCTTTTTCTTACTACAGGTCTCCTTCCCAGCCGTTCCCTTCCTAATCCCCTCTTCCCCTCTTGAACTCTCTCAGTCTCTGTGATTTATCTATCAGAGTCTTGGAGCTGTTCAGTGGTGGACGTGTTGGGAACGTGCACAAACCCCGAGGATCTGGTGACTCTGACAGTATCCCCTGTCTGGTTGTTGAAGGACTCTGTTTTTGCCCTACCAGACATCTGTCTTTTGGTTTGCTGTGGGTAGAATGCTTGCTTCAAATTGGACTTTAGTATTAGATGTAGGCAGACACTAGTGATACCATAGTGCACTCCACTATACACACCCAGCCCTCAGAGCCCAAGTTTAGTATGGCCCGAAGACTTTGGTCATCTTGGGAATATCCTGACACATGGCATTTTGGGCCCAGTTGCAGTAGGATAAACAAGAACTACTGAAAAAGTGGGTAGAATATCCCAAAGGAACTTTTACCCCATCGGTTAGGGAGTGTTCAGGATTCATCCCATCCACTTGCTAGCATCATGCAGAAAATCTGGCACCCCAAGGTACTTCATCAGAACACCGTGGGGATTGTGAATCTATACAAGGTGAACTGTGCCAACACTTGGGTATGTGAGCTATGAGAAGGATCTGAGGAAGCTGAACTCCCCTCCCATTTTTAATTCACAGACACAGGGTGGTTCCAGCACCATAAAAAGCTGAAGGGTAAATTCTCTAGAAGGTTCCCCTGGGGGGGCTTGGAAATTTAGTCTTGTGGTTGTATGGGCACCAAAACAAATTTGGCAACTTTTTTAAAACTTTTGCTTCGAAGCTTCAAGGGGGCATAAAGTGAGCTGTATGTCACAGTTCCATAGCATAGGAATAAATTAGAGATTTCTCTTGTTTGGAGCAGAATTGTTCCTCAGAAAAACACACAAAGTTCCTTTTCAAATTAAGACACAGAAACTTTTTCAAACTTCTATATGTGTAGGCCTTAGTCAGGCCAACCTATGAAAATTTGCAGTTGGCCTCAACTCGCGCTTATGTCCTGGTCTACCGGGACCGTTGACTACCATTGGTCTTTTCCACTTTTTTAGCAGTATTTTTAATTAAATCTTCAAAAATTCATATCTCTAATTCCTTTTATTGAATTGTTGTTGATGTGGTGTAATTTTCCTTACATATTTTTTAAATAGGAGTGGCATTTTTAGTGTGCTGTGTTTTTGACTTCGTAATGATTTTGGTACTTCTAAACTTTTTATATATTTTTGTTAAGTGAAGCATGTCTATTGTGTGCCATAACTACCTTGGGTTGAAATTTGATTGAAAATACTAAGGACCTTTACTGTACCTAACAGAATAGTGACTTTGGGCCACGTGTATTAAACATTTTTACTATTGCAAATAGTCTAATTCAAAGAAGTGGCCCATTTGCAATGGCAAAAATGCTTTTCCAGATGTACAAACATCCAAACTGCTACTCTTCAGAATTGCATTTTGGGTGAATACATTTCTATTTAGAAGGAATGTGTTTAGGGCATCACCTCCAAATGGCGATTTCCAGTGTTATGTATAAAGCTTTTTGGAACGGACATCTGGCCGCACAAACTTGATATTTTACCGCCAACTCAAAGTTAGTGGTGATGTATTTGCAAATTGGAAGCGGCCCCTATGGGACCCCTTCATCTTGTGAATGTTGGAAAAACATTTTTTAAGAGCAGGCAGTGGTCCCAACGCATCACCAATCTCATCACCCTCCTCCCCATCATCTCAAAAGACTATGGCCCTCATTCCGACCCTGGCGGTCATAGACCGCCAGGGTCGCGAATGACGGAAGCACCGCCAACAGGCTGGCGGTGCTTCATTCGTCATTCTGACCGCGGCGGTACAGCCGCGGTCGCCCAGCCGGGTCCGGCGGTTTGCCGCCGGTTTTCCCGCCGCTGGGAGAATCCTCCAGGGCAGCGCTGCTTGCTCCAGGGGATTCTGACCCCCTTCCCGCCAGCCTGTTTCTGGCGGTTTACACCGCCAGGAAGAGGCTGGCGGGAACGGGTGTCCTGGGGCCCCTGGGGGCCCCTGCACTGCCCATGCCACTGGCATGGGCAGTGCAGGGGCCCCCTAACAGGGCCCCATTAAGCTTTTCACTGTCTGCTTAGCAGACAGTGAAAAGCGCGACGGGTGCAACTGCACCCGTCACACCCCCGCAACACCGCCGGCTCCATTCAGAGCCGGCTTCTGTGTTGCAGGGCTCCTTACCGCTGGGCCGGCGGGCGCTACCTTGGGTAGCGCCCGCCGGCCCAGCGGGAAGGTCTGAATGGCACCAGCGGTCTTTTGACGGCGGTGCGGCCAAATGGCGGTTCCCGCCAGGCGGGCGGCAGTTCAGAATGACCCCCTATATGTTCCTTGGCGACCTCAACATCCACCTCAATGACATAAGTGACTCTCATTGTGCCAACCTCCTCAACAGCCTGAACAATATCGACTTCACCCAACTCGTACATGACTTCATGCTTATCACAGTATACATGCTTGACCCCATATTCACCTCTAGCAACCACATCAAATATGGCCACACACTTATCTCACATGGCTCGACCACTCAATCGTCCACTTTATCATCATCACCCTACGCCCTCCCCTACAACACAACCCAACGCTGCCTGACGCAGCTGGCCTCAGACTGAATAGACCAAAAACCTCACCCTCAACCCACCCTAACACCACAAGAAAGTGAGCAAAGGCGTCAGAAGCTTCAAAACCAGGATCACAGTCTGTGATGACATTGTTGCCCCATATAGAACGAGAAACACAGAAGATCAGCCAATCAAGCCACCTGGGACTCAGAGGACCTCAGAACAGCCAAACACCACTGCAAGCACCTCAAGAGAAGGTGCCACACCAACAAAGATCCAGCCAAAAGAACTGTCTACAAATCAGCACTCAAGATATATCACTGCCAAGTAAGTGAGATGAAAAAAAAGCCCTGGCATGACTCATCAAAGCTAGCCCCAGCGTTAGAAAGGAGCTCTTCTGCATAGTCAAGAAATTAACCAACTCCGCAACCATGACAAGCAAAATATCTCCCTCTCTGGACCTATCCAACAGGCTCACAGATTAGTTCCACAAAAAATTGCCAAAATTATAGAACCTTTGACCCCCCCAGCTCAAACCAGAAGACCTTTTCAACAGCCGTACCTGCACACACATGACCATCCTAAGTCTTATCACCTGGAAGCATTTATCACTTAGCGCACCATCACCATCATGAAATCCATCCACTCACGGGCCCAATCCGACCCATGCTGCCACCACATCTTCAACCTAGCAGCATCAAGGATCAGCCTTGAACGTTCTACTTTACTCAACTCCTCACTGGATTCTGCCACCTTCCCAGAAGAATAGAAGCATGTAGAAATCAAACATTTGGTGAAGAAATCTTCAGTGGACCCCAACAAACTCAATAACTACAGACCCATCTCTCTGCTCCTTCTCCGGTTAAAGTCATGGAAAAATGTAATCAACTGACAACTCACCATCCAGAATAAAATCACCTCCTTGACGTCTCCCAATCTGGATTCTGTAGCAATCACTGCACCGAGACAGACTTGATCTCTGCCACAAATGACATCCAGGCTCTCCTTCACAAAGGAGAGACAGCCGCCCATTTCTTCTTCAATCTCTCAGTGGCCTTAGACACAATCTCTCACCATATGCTCCTCACAAGAATTCACGACATAGGAATCCAAGGAGCAGCCCTCGGATGGATTGCCTCCTTCCTCACTGATAGAACACAATGGGCTACATGTAACAAGCTCCCGGTTTGCATTTATTAAATAGCGATTTTTAAGAAATCGCTATTTAAGAATTGCAAAATGGGATGTATGAAAATTGTGAGTCGGCAATAGCGATTTCTTAACATTTGCAATTGCAATTTGCGAGTTCCAAATACCTATTAATAAAAAATAGCAAATCAGTATTTGCAAATCGCAAATTGCGCAAACGGCAACCTGGAACAGCCTGATGACATCACAACCAGGAAGTGAGTCAGTCCATGCTGCTTCCAGAAGCCCCATCCACAGGAGCAGGCAGATAGACCCAGCCAAGCACCAGTGAGGCAGTCTTGAGAACCAGCCAGGACCAAACAAGATTATGGGTACTGATAGGAATGTGACGGACAAAGGAGAGAGGAAGCACAAACGCAAATTCAGTGAGAAGGAATTGGAGGTGCTCGGTGAGGAGGTGGTCAGAAACCACAACAAACTTTTTGGAAAACACTCACTACAGGTACCTGAAAGTGAGAAGAGAAAACTGTGGTCAGACATCCAGACAAAAAAATGCTCAGTGGGTGCTCCATCGAAGAGATACGCAAGCTATGGTATGAATTGTGTTCACATTCCAAAAACAGGGTAGCAAGCAGGCTGAAGGATGCAAGGAGCCCCGGAGGAATATGACTCACTCAGACACCGTCTACACCAATGGAAGACATGGTGGAGTCTACACTGCTTCCTGAAGCTATCAGTGGTGTCACTGACATTGACACCTCAGCCACACCCGCACCAGCAAAGGTAAGGGCAGTAATGATGTGTTTCCCCATATGTGCATGTACAAATGGACCTTAGAAAATCGCTATGGCACTATGCAGTGTGATAAGTAGTCCATGCCACATCTTACATACAACACAACAATGCCTTATGGGAGTGGTAATCCACACCCCTAAAGTGCAACTACCACATAAGTACCAAACAGGTAAACAACACAAAAGTCTCTCAGTGATACTATGCCAGTGTAAATTTAATACTATTATGCAACTATTTGAGTACATATCCAAGAATGACATGCTGCACATTGTTGTTGCAGATGTTCCGGGCCCTGATGCAGCAGAAGGTGGAAATGTAGGGGATAGCGAAAGTCAGCCACAGTCTGACTCAAATACCAGTGAGTCCTTCATACAAGCACCAACTAGACGCAGGGCAAGAGTGCTGCCCCTCCCTGAGTATAACCTGGAATCTGATGAAATGCCAGATGAAGTACCCACACCACCTCCAGAGGCTAGAAGTACCGACAGACAGCAGTCCTTGCCCCAACGTCAGTCCGCTCCCCTCAGGAGGCGTTGCGAAGCAGGCAGACAGTGCACAGAGGAAGGTGAGGGCCCATCACTGTTTGGTGGCCTTGAGGCTTCCATGCTGAAAGTGTAGTACCTGCAATGTAAGCACATGAGGTCAATGCACAGGCAGTTGGTGTCAATCAATCATAACATGGGCTCAATGCACAGGCAGTTTGAGTCTCACAAAGACAACATGGGATCAATGCACGAGCAGTTGGAGTCTCTCAATGAAAACATGGAATCAATGCACAAGCAATTGGAGTCCGTCAATGAAAACATGTACAGGCTGCATGAGGGACAGCAAACAGCAGCAGAACATGCAAAGGAGATGACAAATGCCATTAGAGAACTCTGCACTGTGATGCAGCAGGAGCATGTCAGCCACCGTAGGCGCCATCACCAGTTGATGGGCAGGTTGGATGGGTTCTGCAGATCTGTCAATCGGCTCACTACCACAACTGCTTTGGTATCACAATGTCTTGGGGGCATGCAAATGGAGATCGCACATTGCAGTCGGAATGTTGCACAGGGATTGGTGCAAATCACCAATGTTTTGGAGACAATGCAGACAGCACGGAGTGCTACAAACAGCGAACAAGGTGGTGGGGATAGAGAGGATCTCTCTAGCCTCAACAGTGTCACAGCCCCTGTGATTGTTCCTAGGCGACGCAGTACCAGACACCGTACTGTGTTTGAACCCAAAACAAGAGGTGCCACCGAGTGCACTGAGCACTTAAGTGGAGTGCTTGGACATAGGAAGTAATGTTGAGAGGTACGGGGGACCTGCATATCATGTAGCAATGCAGTGATACTATGATGTTAATAGTGTTACACTGTAACTAGCACCTGTATGTGTATAGTGCTTACCTATGTCCTAATCACACATATATTACCTGAAGTCAAGGAAATAAAGATGCTACCTACAGCAATACATAAATGTTGACGTTGTGTTGTCATTACGTACATCAAAAATAGTTGTGCGTGATCTCAGCACGTCTTTGTCTTCCCTCTGCTGCACTGCTTCTGTCTGCTGACTGAAGGGGTGGCAAGGGATCATCCTCCTCATCTGAGTCAGGCTCTGTGGGTTCTACTGGTATGCCCCTCATTGTTGCGATGTTGTGCAACATAGCACATGTAGCCACAATTTTGCATGTGTTTTCAGGGCTGTATTGCAGTGCACCACAACTCTTGTGCAGGCATCTGGCATCTGAAACGGCTGTTCAGCAGGCCAAAGGTCCTCTCTACAACGCTGCATGTCGTCCTATGTGCTGCCTTATACCTCCTTTCTCTTGGCAGGGTTCAGATGGGGTGTAAATATGAACGAGCGTGTGCATATGCACAGTCTCCTAGAATGACAGGAGAGTAACATGAGTATTTGTTATCCATGACATCACGTATACATGAAGGCGACATTGTCAACTATTACATTACCAAGTAGGTATCCGTCGCCAAACTCCCCAGCAAGTAGTCTTGTGTGTATTCCACTGTGTCTGAGCATGTAGGAGTCATGTGTGCTAACTGGGTATATGACCTAAAGATCTGTAATAACGTTGGAGGCATTGCTTATGACTTGTATGTTCATGGAATGTGTACTCTTTCTGTTCTGATACACATACTCTGTGGCCGAAGGTGGACAGATAGCTACATGTGTCCCATCAATGCAGCCAATGACATGTGGGAATTGGGCAATCTGATAGAATTTGTATTTTAATTGTAGCAATTCCTGTGGGGTGTTGGGGAATCTTACGTGCTGATGGATTTTGCTAAGAATGGCATTGAGGAACGCATTGAAGAAGAGTGAAAGCGCACTCTGTGAGACACCTCCAGCTGCTGCTATGACCCTTTGATAGCTCCCTGAGGGTAATAGGCGCAGGGCGCTTAATACCTGCACATGGGTGGGTATGATATTGGTCCTGTGTGTGTTGCACTGCAGTAGGGTGTGTAGATCAGCTATCAGGTCAAGTATCATGGCTGAGTTTAACCTGTACTTATCATATATCTTCTCCTCTGTCTGGTCAAAAAGGGTAATGCACACTCTAAAAATGCACTCCTGTCTCCTCCATCCTCTCCTCAAACCTGCCAGGATCCTCATCCTCCTTGCCATGACGTAGAGTGCAGCCATAATGGAAAAGAGGCTGAGTCATTCTGGGCCTCTTTATATAAGTTGCACCTGTTTACCACCTGATTTTAATTCGTGGTAAATTGCACGTGCAAAAAGCCATTCTGCGAATATGTGATTTGTTGATGCATTGCATTGTGATACGGAATTTGCTATTTGCATTCAGCGATTCGCAAATTTGCATTGCTATTTGCGAGACGTAGAACGCGACCCGCAAATTTATGTTGCAGTTGCAAGGAATCGCTATTTTTGTGATTTCTTAAATTTTACCTACGAATGCCTTTCATACATCGCGAAAGGCGATTTTGCATTTGCAAACAGTGAAATTTACCGATGCGCACCATTTGCGAATGCAAAATCCTTTGATACATCTGGCCCAATGAGTCCACCTTCTACCCTACACCTCTGAGCCCAAATCAGTCATCTCCCGAGGTCCTCAAGGCTCGTGACTCAGCTTCACCCTCTTCAACATGTACATTTCCCCTTTTGCCAACATAGTTAGATCTCACAGACTCAACATTATATCGTCCCCTGATGGCAAGCAACTCATCCTCTCTCTCTTTGAATACTCAACTGCTGCCAGAACCAACTTCCACCAATGCATGACCAGCATCTTCAGTTTGATGAAGAACTTCAACACACACAAAGCAGATGTCTTGATCTTCAGTAGCATCAACTCGCCGTGGGATACCTCCTGGTGGCCCACTAACTAGGGCCCACTCCAACCCAAGCTGAGTACGTCAGGTATTTCAGAATCACCCCGGACATCAAAGTCACCATGAGATTCCAAGTCGATGCAGTGTCCCATCCTGCACATGTTACGTAAGCGTGGCTTCCTCAAAATGCGAGATGCACCATCACCCAATCCCTGGTCACCAGTCGACCTGACTATGGAAATACCCTCTGCATGGGAAATTCAAAGACTACAGATCATCCAGAATACTGCAGCAAGTCTCATCCTGGATCTCCCTTGGCATACCCACATCAACCCCCACCTCAAAAAACTCTACTGGCTCCCAGTTCAGAAGAGATGCCAGTTCAATCTCCTCCCCCTTGTGTTCAAGGCCTGCATGACCACATATCCACCTACATCAACCACCACTTGAGATTACACAAACCCTCCAAACAACTCTCCTCTGTCTCTCTCCTGTTGGCCCATACCCCCTGTATACAACTCTGTTGAGCAGGAGGACGCTTCTTCCCCTGCTTCGCAGCCAAAGCTTGGAACGGCCTCCCCCTGCACATCAGGACCTTCCCTACTCTATAGGAGCTCCATAAGGTAATGAAAGTTCAGCTCTTTGACTGAGACCTTGGACCTTGCCAGCACCTGGATGCCCTCAAGGGTGACAAGTTGCATGCTACAAGTCTGATTGATTGATTGACTTTGTCATTTAATGTGTTTGATATTCTGATTGTTTAATATTTTCAGTTTTCATCCTTGAGTCATGTTGTGGAAACTCTGCACTTATGCAAATCATTACTGTAAAGTCATTTTACACTACTTGCTGTTTGTGTGATATGGAATGGTTAAAACAACCATTGCTCTAGTCCATAATACAAAATGATTTTATTCAAGGCCAAATAATGGAAGAAATGCTAAACTTCTATAACAATTGGGTTATTGGTTGAGGGTAAGTGGAATCCTCACTCAGACAACAACCACAATCCTTATCAGAGCGAATCACAAAAGTCATTAAATTAACCTGTGCTTATTCCTCTGTTAACTGGGCAGAAAGCAGTAATGCTTAATTTAGAGGCAATATGCAAGGTATTTATGAAACACACAAACAGTAATGAACTGAAAACACATCACAAGGAAAATTCCAAAACAATATAAAAAAAAAAAGACGTAGGCCCTCATTATGACCCTGACAGTGAGTGATAAAGTGGCGGTAATACCGCCAACAGCCTGGTGGCAAGTACCGCCAAATTATGACCATGTCTTTGATAACTCCTATAGACAGCCAATGTACCACACCAACCGCCACGGCGGAAACAACAGTCACCACGGTGGCAGCCAACAACAGCCAGGCAGAAGACAAAGTACTGCCCACCACATTAAGACAGACGAAACTGACACCGTTTCTGGGGCGGTACCAAGGCCAACAAAAGCTGGCGGAAATAGAGCTCAGAAGTGAAAGGACTCACCATTGGAGACACAGGGAAGAGCTATGCCGCCATAGATCCCGAACTGCAAGTTTTCCCGATGATATTCTCGTCATGCTCCACCTGGAACACCAACGCAGACGACGGCGGTGAGTACAGCCGCCTAGCACACAAGGGAGGGTGGGAGGAAAACGAGAGTGACACACACACGCACAATACACACCATACACACAACCAGCTGCACACGTAAACCAATGCACATGACACACAGCATAAAAAACACAAACCAAAATGCTGGAATAACATAGCAAAACCCACCACACAAACCAAATATATACAAAAGTCCATAAAGGGCCAATGCCCAGTTCAAAGTCATGAGGGCACACAAGGCCACAGGGCACAGTCTAAGGCCCAACCTGTATCCTGACACAGCTGGAGAGAACACTGCAGGGGCATCATTTAGCAAGTAGAAAGGCACCTCTGGGGGATGGGGGGGCACCTCAGCCGAATACGGGAACTTCCCCACTGGCACTGGTTGGGGCAACATGCCCATTGCTTTGTCCTGGGGAGTGCAAGGCCACAGTCCTTCAAGCGGGTAACTTGCCCACTGGTTCTGGAGGGGGCAACATACCCATTGCTTTGTCCTGGGGAGTGCAAGGCCACAGTCTCTCAAGTGGGTGATTTGTCCACTGGTTCTGGAGGGGGCAACATGCCCATTGCTTTGTCCTGGAGAGTGCAAGGCCACAGTCTCTCAAGTGGGTGACTAGCCCACTGGTCCTGGAGGGGGCAGCCCACATAGAAGCCCTGGAGGGTGGCCTACATGGCGTCCACTGGCGGTGACGGCTGAACTGTGGTGGTGGTTGGAGGAGCCTCCTGGGCAGCCCCTGCACTCCCTGATGGCTGCACTTCCATAGCTGCCGGAGGGGCAGTGTTAGCCTGACAGCTTCCTGTGCCGTAGAGTGTTCATCTCCTCCTGTCCATGGGTCATGGATTCCTTATCCTTCCTGGCAGGGGTGGATGGGTTCTTTCCCTCTCTGCCTTGTGTTGCAGGTTCCTTCCCCTTCTTCACAGCTGATGCAGGCCCCTTCCCCTTCTTCACAGGTTGCGCAGGCCCCTTCACACTCTTCCCTGGTGGGGAAGGACCCTTTACACTCTTCCCTGGTGGTGCAGGCCTCTTCCCCTGCTTCCCTGGTGGTGCTGGCCTCTTCCCCTTCTGTGTTGGAGGTGTGGTACTCTTACCACCACAAGAAGGTGGTGCTACCACTGTCCCCGTGGACTGTCTGGCTGAGATGCCTGGCTGTGTTCTTGGTACACTGCCCATACGTGCAGGAAGGGGGGGAGGGGTAGGGAAGAGGTCAATTTTTCTGAATGGAAAAGCTTCTTAGGGATGGTGGGGCGGGAGGAGTGAGGAGTAATGGGAGTGGAAGATGAGGGAGTGGTTGTTAGAGGCATATGTCTGCTGGACTTGGGTGCAGGTGCATGGGCTGTATGCTGATGTGAGGTGGGTGGCTGTTGGGTGTGTGAATGCTTGCGTTTGTGTCCCTTAAGAGGGGGGGACAGACACGGTGGGAGAGGACACAAGGGACACATGTATGGTTGTTGTGGAGGTGTCTGCCAGTGAGGTGTGTGTTCTGCTTGGTGTAGTGATGCTGATAGGGGATGTAGATGTACTGCATGCAGGTGTGAGTGTGGACGTGTCTGGGAGGGAGGTGGAGGAGGAAGAGGGGGGAAGACAATGGAGGCAGTGGATGTTGTTGTGTCTGCAACTGTATGGTGTTTGTGTGAATGTCTGTGGGATGAAATGTGGTGCTTGTGTTTGCCTGTGCCACTGTTGTGTGTTGTCTTGTGTGCATGCTTATCTGTATTTGTGCCTGGGATGGGTTGGGGTTGAGGAGACTGGGACTGGGAAGTGGGAGTAGGAGGGGGGCAGTAGAAACAGGGAGAATGGCTGCCATCAAAGAGGAGGCCAGAGCCTGAATCGATTTCTGTTGGGCTGCCAATCCACCGTGAATGCCCTCTAGGAATGCATGGCATTGCTGCATCTGGGATGCCAGCCCCTGGATGTCACTCACAATAGTTGACTGCACTACAGAGATGGATCTCAGGAGGTCAATAGCCTCCTCAATCAGGGCTCACTGGGGCAGGGCCTGAGGGGCCTGGGGCGAAGGAGATGCCCACCCTGCTGGGTGAGCAGGCACAGGAAACTTGCTGAGGGGCTACTGGGAGGGTGGTGCTGGTATGTGGGGTGGCTGTTGTACCTGCAGCTGGGGTGGTACCAGAGGTGTCCGCCACCACCAGGGAGCTCCCATCGGTTGAGTCTGTGTTGTCTCCTCCTGTCTCCGCTGTGGTACTCCCCTCACCCTCCGCCCCACTGGTTACCTCGGCGTCGGGGGACTCTGCCTCCAGGGTCCTGTGAGATGCAGCTCACTCTGTTGCGGGTGCACCTACTCCTCACCAGATGATGCTAATGCACACAGGGACAGGATGACAGAACAAAAAAGGGGGGAGAGAGGAAAAGGAAACACTGGGTCAGTTACTGCACCAACAACACCGTTGGTGTACACAGCACCCTCACACACAGGGAACAGGCCTAAGCAATATGCATTGCACTACCAGTGATATGGCTAGTCAACAAAGCATGATGAGGAACACACACCCTCAACTGCAGCACACCTGAGATCCACAATGCCCTGCCTGAAAGTTACTACTAACATGCTGAGTTACCTGTATTTGACATGCAACCATTACCTTTCAGAGGACTCACGCTGCTATGTCTGGCCTGGCCTTAGGAGCACCCACTAACACACAACCACCACCCGGATACCCCCCCACCAGCCAAAAGATGTATTGGTACCCACTTTACTCACCCCCTTGTGGCTGCTGTGATTGCCTCAAGCGCCCATCGAGCTCAGGGTAGGCCACTGCCAGTATGCGGGCCATCGGGGGGGGGGGCAGGGTCTGACTTGCACCTCTTCCTCATTGGGAGGTCATCCCCAGCTGGGCCTCTGCAGCCTTCCGTGCCCAGCATCTCAGGGTCTTCTACCGTTTCCAACAGTGGATGCTCCGTCTGCCATAGACCTGATGGCACACCATATTCCCTTCTTTTGATGGGCGCTGACCTGCAGATGCAAGAAAGACAGGAGAACTCCATTAAACTAACAGTCCATCCTGTCACACACATGGCCCACCATACCCGTTTCCATCATCATTGGCACACATATTACCCAGCGCACAACATGTGCACTGGCAACAGACAACAGACAATCCCCCCACTCACCCTTACACAATTCCTTCATACACATCGCCTTGCATCTATGCCACATGCATCTTGCCCACAGTGTACTCACCTGTTGGTCTGGAGGCCCATTCAGCAGTGCGTTCTGGGGAAGGACCCCATCTACCAGTCACTCCAACTCCTCTGAGGTGAAGGCTGGGGCCCTTTCCCCTGTCACACGGGCCATGGTAGGTTCCAGACACAGGTCGCAGCAGCACATGCAGTGTAGGTCTGGAAACAAGTGAGGAATAATTTAGAAAATGGCGGTCACGTCCGCGGCGGTGTACACCGTCACCGCTGGTGTACATCCCCATTGGCCACTGTACTCCATAGGGCCCAATATTATTCAATGGGGAATTGCACGGCGGTTCACGACTGCCTACCATCACGATGCCCAATGTCGGCAAATTACCTCAATTCCACCTGTCCCTCCACACAGGACAGGCGGTCGCCATTTCAGGGGGGTATCGATTATTGCTGTGTGACAGGATGAATAGGAACAGACTTAGAAATTTACACTGTCCCAATACATAATTGCATGATGTGGACTGGTGTTGTGGTTTAGTTGTTGAAATTGTGACAGCCTACTCACTCTTGTGTCCCTTAGATACCTACCGCTGTGGATGAACAGGAGATGGAGACATACCCCCGTGAACAGACCCCTAGTAGACTTAGCTACACTGGAGGAGAGGCACATTATACTGACCAATAGACTGGGCATGGCCACAATCACAGAACTGTGTGCCCAATTGGAGCCTGAACTGATATCAGCTATCCGTCATCCCACTGGAATCCATCCTCTTGTGCAAGTTCTATCAGTTCTCCATTTCATGGCAAATGGTTCTTTCCAAGTGACAATGGGCTTGGCAGCAGAAACGTCACAGTCAATGTTCTCAATCGTGCAGGCAAGAGTGTTGTCTGCCCTGGTAAAACACATGTGCAGCTACATAGCTTTCCCCCAGGTGGAAGATTAGGCCACTGTGAAGGCCGGATTCTATACAATGGGACATATCCCCAATATCATTGGTGCGATTGACGGAACACATATTGCGTTTGTCCCCTCCCCGCCAGAATGAACAGGTGTACAGGAATCATAAATGTTTCCACTCTGTGAATGTGCAGATGGTGTGCCTGCCAGACCAGTACATCTCCCACGTCAATGCTAAGTATCCTGGGTTGGTGCATGATGCCTTTGTCCTGCGGAATAGCAGCATCCCAGATGTGATGGCCCAACTACAGAGACACACGATGTGGCTTGTAGGCAAGCCTTGGTCCCCAACTAGTGTATGTTAGTACATGCCTCTGATGTTAACCTGATAGGATAGAGTGTGGCTAAATGTTGTCCCTCAATATCTGCAGGTGACTCTGGCTACTCAAACCCATCATGGCTGCTGACCCCCGTGAGGAATGCCATATCAAGTGCTGAGGAACGTTATAATGAGGCACATCGGCTAACCAGAAGGATCATGGAGAGGACCTTCAGCCTCCTGAAGGCCAGGTGCTTCCATCTGACAGGTGGATTTCTGTGCTACTCACCCGAGAAGGTCTGCCAGATAGAAGTGGCATGTTGCATGTTGCACAACCTGGCCCTCAGACGCCATGTACCTTTTCTGCAGGAGGAGGAGACTGGAGATGCCCCTGTGGCAGCGGTGGACCCTGAGGACCATGAGGATGCGGAGGCAGAGGATGAGGATGTGTGACAAGAGAACATCAGTTAACCGTCAGTACTTCCATTGACACACAGGTGAGACAGTGCTACTTCACATTATTATGACTATTGGTGTATTCTATGTGGCAGTGGCATGTTGGCATTACCCACTTTTTACCTCTACTTACTGTCACCTATCGATTATCGTTTTACAGATGTTGGTGATATGACAAAAATGTCCTGATGTAATCACTTCAGCCAGCTACAGGTCATTCTTTCTATGCTCTCACAATGTACAGTTCATTTGCAATGGATGTCACTATTTCCATCAATACAAATTTACAATGTATGAAATACTAGTAGTTGATTTTTGTCCAAGGGTGTTTATTGCAGTGCTAAGAAATTGAGGGGAAAGTGCAATGAAATGGGGTGATGATGGAGGAAAGTCCAGGGTATTGTTCTAGTCTGTTTGTAGCACAGGAGCAGTGTCCAAGGGGCCATAGGAAAGGGAGCAATGGCAGTTCAAGGTGGACAAGTTGACTGAGTGGGACACAAGGAGGAGAGTCTCATTTCCTGGCAGTAGTCTTAGCAAGTGTCTCTGGCTTCTGTCTGGTTCAAGGGGAATGTTTGTGGGGTGGTTCACCTTCTGCAGGGAGAGGGGTGCTGATGGCCTGTGAGTCCTGTGGCGGGGCCTCCTGGCCACTGGCAACAGCGGAAGTGGAGGGCTGTTTAGGTGACTGGCTAGTTTTAGGGGCCCGTTGGTGTGCTGTTGCCTCCCTCATGATGTTGGCCATGTCTGCCAGCACCCCTGTTATGAAGATCAGGGTGTTGTTAATGGCCTGCAAGTCCTCCCTGATCCCCTGATCCTGTCCCTCCTGCAGCCGCCTGTTCTCCTGCATGTTGTCTAGGATCCTGGCCCATCGTGTCCTGGGAATGTTGGTAGGCTCCCAGGATCTCGGAGAGTGCCACCAGGAGAGTCGGTTCCCTGGGCCTGTCCTCCCCCTGGCGCACAGCAGTCCTCCCAGTGTCCCTGTTGGCCTGGGCCCCTGTCCCCTGAATGGTGTGCCCACTACCACTGACCCCAGGTCCCTGATTGTCTTGGGGGCGAGGTGTGTCCTGGGTTCTCTGTACAGGTGGAAACACTGCTGATTGACATGTCCTGGGACAGAGGTTTGGGTACACTGGGTGGGTGCTGTGGTGTTAGATCCTGATGGGGAGGCTCTGTGGTGGTCTGTGATTGAGCTTGGGTGACTGACTGTCCAGTGGTCCCTGATGGGCCAGGTAGGCCCTCCAGATCCAGAAGTCCAGAGTTACTGTAATCACTGGGGGCCTCTTCTGTTGGGGGACTGAATAGTGGTGGCAACTCCTCTCCGCTGACATTGGCTAGGGTACCTTTGAGGATGTAAGTGGTGTATTATGCTTCATGTGTGTGATATATTGTACATCCCTGGCTTCCCCTCTATCGTTGGTGTTGCCCTGCCAGCTTTTGCTTGTGTATGGTGATGTATTGTGGGATTGGTGGCTTCCCTATGAGGTGCATGCTTTAGTGATGGGTGTCCATGCAGGCCTGGGAGGGGTGTCCATGCAATGGTGTGGCATGCAGAGCTTGGCATTGGGGTTAGTGAGATGTGTAGGTGCAGGGTGTGGAGTGGAGTGATAGGAGTGAGGGTGTGGATGTGAGATGGCATGCAGGTTTGGGGGGGTGTTTATTAGTAAATGTTGACATACCAGTGTCCAGTCCTCCGGCTACTCCAGAGAGTCCCTCAGGTTGCAGTATTGCCAGTACTTGCTCCTCCCATGCTGTGAGCTGTGGGGGAGGAGGTGGGGGTCCACCGCCTGCCTTCTGTATGTCGAGCTGGTGCCTTGCTACTATGGAACGTACCTTCCCCCATAGGTCATTCCACCTCTTCCTGATGTCATCTCTTGTTCTTGGGTTTACCCTGTCCACAATTTTATGCAATAGCTCCATCTTCCTTGCTATGGATATTTGCTGTACCTGTGCTCCGAAGAGCTGTGGCTCTACCCTAACAATTTCATCCACCATGATCCTTAACTCCTCCTCAGCGAAATAGGGGTTCCTTTGTGGTGCCATGGGTGTTTTGTGATGTGTGTTGGTGAGGGTGTGTTGGGTAATGTGGTGGGGTGTGTGGTGTGGAGTGATTGAGGGGTGTATAGGTGTAAGTGGTGTTTATGTCTAGTTGTCTCTGTGCTCTTCTTCTCAGTCTCCATGTAGAAATTGGTGTTTGGAAGGGGTGGTGGGTAATAAGGGTGTGTGTTTTATAGTGGTGTGTGTGTATGGGTGTCAGGTGTGTGTATTTGGTATTGCCAATGGGGTGGTGTTGTGTATGTGGGTGTCCATTCTGAGCGTGGCCACATGTACTGCCAATGGTTTACCACCGTTGAATGTCCACTGTGGTGATTCGTGGGTCATAATGTGCTGGGTGTTGTTTTGTTGGCATAACGCTATGGGTTTTGGGACGGCCACTTTATCACTGACCTTTGGTCTGGCGGATTTGTGTATGTGGCTGTATTCTGGCAGATTGGTGTGGGTGTGTCATAATATGGTGAACGAATATCTGCCACCACAGCGGTATGTTGGCGGCTGTCAGTGTGGCAGTAAGCGGGATTTACCGCCAATGTCATAATGAGGGCCTTAATTTCAATAAATGAATGGCAAAAATCCATTCTGTAGAACCAGGGCCATTCGGTTTTAAAGTTTAAGTCCACATAACACCTGATAACACAAATCACCACTTGCAGTCATCGGCTCGCACTTAACCACAGGAAAGTCACACTCTTAGGCCAAATGCAAAGGAGCACATTTTGGAAACAGGGACCAGGTGCATCCCACTGAAAAGATAGCTTCTCAATGTCCCACTCAGAGTTGTGTTAATGATGGAGGAAGCTGTGAGCTGAACATTGCAGATGGCCGTCATTGTAACGTGAAGAGCAGCTCGAGTCATGGACAGTTGTTGCTGTAATGCAAAGAGACAGTCAAACATGGCAGGTAGTCTTTGTTGTAATTTCACATAGATGGTCATCGTAGGCTGTCGCTGCGGTAATGAGAAGTGTAGGTCTTGGGTTGCCAGTCGCCACATCTGGCTCTGGAAAGTTCTTCCCCTATCAAGGCTTGAAAATATCTGGGGATAACAAAAGGCAGGCCAAGCCTTATGTCAGTGTCCTATCTGTGCATGAGACACAGCTCTTTGAAGTGCAAGTGGGAATTGGAACAGCCTCTCCCCAGTCATACTGCTAATATGCTCGAACCTGTACACACTTAAATCCCCTTTCTGACACTGTCTTGAAGCAATACACAAACAACAGCAGCAGAGGCACTCATAGTTATGTGATCCAGGATACTACCAGAAGGTACAAATGGTAGGGTCAAGAAAACGCCAGATTTCTAAAAGTAGCATTTTTAGACTTGGTACTTAAACTTAAATTCTGAGTTTACCATTAAAAAGGATTTTGAACTAGAAGTAATTTGTGTGTAAGTAGTATATTTCTATCTGATCCCAATTCAAAGTATGCACTTATTTTATGTAATGAGGTAACCCAGTGTTAGTCATTGGGAGAGATAGGTCTTGCAACAGCAAACAAATGAATTTAGAAGTTGTTCACTGCCAGTACATGTACTATTTCACTATACATGTCACACATTATAAATGCAATACATGCTGCCGTACTAGCCTTTAGGATCAAACCTAGGGATGATTTATAGGTATTAAAAATAAAGGTTTAGGCCTGGCAGAAAGTGTATTTTGCCACTTCAAAATGTCAGTTGAAATTGCACTGCAAGCTGCAGGTGCAGCCCTAAAACATGCCTTAAAAGTCTAATTTAGCGGGTGGCACAGTGAGTGCTGCAGGCTTACTCATAGCATTTAATTTACAGGTCATGGGTCCATGTAGTACCATTTGCTAAGTACTTACAAGTACATTAATTGAACCCATTAGGTGTAGTCCAATTTTGCCCTGTTTGAAGAAAGAGCACAAGCTCTTTAGCACTGGTTAGCAGTACTAAAGTGCACAGAGTGCTAAAGTCAACAAAAACAAATTCAACGAAACAAGAGGAGTGAAGGCAAAAAGTTCTTGGTAATGTCTCGCCAAGGATGTCAGGTCTAACACAAACACATTGCTTGCAGATGTAATCATTACGTGTTGGTCATAGGATATTTGGGGCTGCAAATACATTTACATTAAAAATGAGAGAAGTGGTATTTTACTAATTAAGTACATTATTTCATCATTGCTATTAGGCCAAGCCTTCAAAAGTGGTCAGCAATGCAAATCATCAGTGTAATATGTAATTATTTTCAGACAATTCAATTAGTCCCCAGAAAGAAACTGATGCACACCTCGGGAAATAAAGCATGCCAAATCCCACTCAGGGGGTAATAAGACAACTTCAATAAAGCAGTGAAGGTGGGGAATTGCTAATCACCATTTAGTGACATACCAAAGTTATGGATTAAATACTGCTACACCCTTCTGCTTTGTGGGATAGTATTCTGGCCAATCTTCGTGCTTTCATTCAACTGCTTTTGTAGCTGGCAAGTGTACTTTCCAAATTTGGCCAGGTCAGATGGCTCCCTCAGAGTGAACACAAGATTCCTAGCCTCCTTAAAAGTTCTTATAGCGTGGCATAAAAAGAGGGGTTTTAATGAAGTGTGACATGCAATTATCAATGCCAGGCAGCAGCATAACAGGTGATTAAGGGCCAGATGTAGCAAAGGATTTTTAGTTCGCAAACGGTGCACCATGGTAAATTTCACTGTTTGCAAATGCAAAATCACCTTTCACGATGTATGAAAGGCATTCACAGATAAAATTTAAGGAATAGCAAAACTAGCGATTCCTTGCAACAGCAACATGAATTTGCGAGTCGCAGAATGCAAATTGCAAATTCAGTATCGCAATGCAATGTATCAACAAATCGCAAATTGTGAATATTTGCAGAATGGCTTTTTGCACGTGCAATTTACCACGAATTGAAATCAGGTGGTAAACAGGTGTAACCTATATAAATAGGCCCAGAATGACTCAGCCTCTTTTCCAGAATGGCTGCACTCTACGTCATGGCGAGGAGGATGAGGATCCTGGCAGGTTTGAGGAGAAGGAGGAGGAGACAGGAGCTCATTTTTAGAGTGCGCATTACCCTTTTTGACCAGACAGAGGAGGAGATATATGATAAGTACAGGTTAAACTCAGCCATGATACTTGACCTGATAGCTGATCTACAACCCCTACTGCAGCGCCACACACACAGGAACACTATAATACCCACCCATTTATAAGTATTATGCTCTCTGCACCTATTAGCCTCAGGGAGCTGCCAAGGGGTCATAGCAGCAGCTGAGGTGTCTCACAGAGTGCACTTTCACGCTTCTTCAATGCATTCCTCAATGCCATGCTTAGCAAAATCCATCAGCACATAAGATTCCCCAACACCCCACAGGATTTGTTACAAACAAAATACAACTTCTACCAGATTGCCCAATTCCCACTTGTCATTGACTGCATTGATGGGACACCTGTAGCTATCTTCCCACCATCAGCCACAGAGTATGTGTTTCGAAACAGAAAGAGTACACATTCCATGAACATACAAGTCATAAGCCTCCAACGTTATTATGGATCTTGTGGGCAGATACCCAGGTAGCACACATGACTCGTACATCTTCAGACACAGTGGAATACACACAAGACTACTTGCTGAGGAGTTTGGCGATGGATACATACTTGGTAATGTAATAGTTGACAATGTCACCTTGATGTATATGTGATGTCACTGATAACAAATACTCTTGTTACTCTCCTGTCATTCTAGGAGAAAGTGCATATGCAGGGCACTCATTCATCCTTACACCCTATCTGAACCCTGCCACTCCAAGCAAACGAAGTTATAATGCAGCACACAGGAGGACACGCAGTACTGTAGAGAGGACCTTTGGCCTGCTGGAGAGCCATTTCAGATGCCAGATGCCTGCACAAGAGTGGTGGTGCACTGTAATACAGCCCTGAAAATACATGCAAAATCGTGGCTACATGTGCTATGTTGCACATGATCGCAACAACGAGGGGCATACCAGCAGAACCCATAGAGCCTGACTCAGATGAGGAGGATGATCCCTTGCCACCCCTTCAGCCAGCAGACAGAAGCAGTGCAGCAGAGGGCAGACAAAGAAGTGCTAAGATCACGGCCAACTATATTTGATGTAAGTAATGACAACAGAACATAAACATTTATATATTGCTGTAGGGAGCATCTTTATTACCTTGACTTCAGGTAATATATATGTGTGATTAGGACATAGGTAAGCACTATACACCTACAGATGCTAGTTACAGTGTAACACTATTAGCATCATAGTAGCACTGCATTGCTACATGATATGCAAGTCGTGATTCGAAAGCAGTTGTGGTAGTGAGCCAATTGACAGATCTGCAAAACCCATCCAACCTGTCCATCAATTGGTGATGACGCCTACGGTGGCTGACATGCTCCTGCTGCATCACAGAGCAGAGTTCCCCAAAGGCATTTGTCATCTCCTTTGCATGTTCTGCTGCTGGTTGCTGTCCCTCATGCAGCTTGCACATGTTTTCATTGCGAGACTCCAACTGCTTGTGCATTGATCGCATGTTGTCATTGTGAGACTCAAATTGCCTGTGTGTTGCACCCATGTTATGATCGATTGACACCACCTGCCTGTGCATTGACCTCATATGTTTAGATTTCAGGTGCTGCACGATCAGCATGGAAGCCTCAAGGCCACCAAACAGTGATGGGCCCTCACCTTCCTCTGTGCACTGTCTGCCTGCTTTGCGACGCCTCCTGAGGGGAGTGGTCTGACCCTGGGGCAGGGACTGCTGTCTGCTGGTGCTTCTCGCCTCTGGGGGTGGTGTGGGTATTTCATTTGGCATTTCATCAGAGTGCAGGTGATACTCAGGGAGGGGTAGCACTCTTGCCCTGCGTCTAGTTGGTGCTTGATTGAAGGACTCACTGGTGTTTAAGTCGGACTGTGGCTGACTTTCGCTATCCCCTACATTTCCACCTTCTGCTGCGTCAGGGCCCGGAACATCTACAACAACAATGTGCAGCACGTCATTCTTGGATATGTAGTCAAATAGTTGCATAATAGTATTAACTTTACACTGGCATAGCATCAATGAGAGTCTTTTGTGTTGTTTCTCTATTTCGTTTTACACTATCTTGCTATTTATGTGGTAGTTGCACTTTAGGGGTGTGGATTACCACTCCCATAAGGCATTGTTGTTTTGTATGTAAGATGTGGCATGGACTACTTATCACACTGCATAATGCCAAAGCTATTTTCTAAGGTCCATTTGTACATGCACATATGGGGAAACACATCATTACTGCCCTTACCTTTGCTGGTGCTGGGTGTGCCTGAGGTGTGAATGTCATTGGTGTAGAGGGTGTCTGATTGGGTGGGTGGTCCTCCTCCAGTGCACCTTGCCTCCTTCAGACTGCTTACTACCGTCTCTTTGACACGTAAACACAAGTCGTACCATCGCTTGCGTATCTCCTCGACGGGGCACTGCGCAACACCCACTGCACATAATTTTGGTCTGGATGTCTAACCACAGTATTCTCTTCTAACTTTCAGGTACCTGTAGTGAGTGTTTTCCAAAAAGTTTGTTGTGGTTCCTGACCACCTCCTCAGTTAGCACCTCCAATTCCTGCTCAATGAATTTGAGTTTGCTCTTCCTCACCCTTTTCTCCTTCACATTCCCATTAGTAGCCATAATCCTGTTTGGTCCTGGCTGGCTCTTAAGACTGCCTCCCTCGTGCTTGGCTGGGTCTCTCTGCCTGCTCCTGTGGGTGGGGCTTCTAGAAACAGCATGGACTGACTCACTTCCTGGTTGTGATGTCATCAGGCTGTTCCAGATTGCCGTTTTTGCAATTTGTGTTTTGCAAATACTGATTCGCAATTTTTTGCGAATGGGTATTTGCAACTCGCAAATTGCGATTACGAATTTTAAAAAATCGTTATTACCGACTCACAATTTTCATACATCCCATTTTGCATTTCTTAAATAGCGATTTCTTAAAAATGGCTATTTAATAAATGCAAACCAGGAGCTTTGTACATCTGGCCCTAAATGACTTAGTTTTACATTCGCAAAGCCTACAGTTGACAGTCAGGGAAAGAGAGTGCCATTTTGTGTTCATCTCCTTAATTCTGAGGGCTAACAACCTTGCAGCCATAATTTGTGTCAAGCAGGCCTTTCCAATGGCACACATTTAGTATGGCTGCACAGACAGATGCTGTGAACAATTAACATAGGAAAATGCCACAGCCACTAACATGAGTGTACTTTTCAACTTTGCCAGATCTGTTGTGGTAGAGAGCGGTTTTATCTGCCTCGTCAGCACAGTTCTAAAAGTGGTATGAGAGAACACCAGCTTATTTAATTCTGTTTGATCTATTTGGAGGGAGTAGCGCACTTTAGTTAAATACTGTGACCAAGGATTCATTTTTTAATCAAGAAATGGGGCAAAGAGCTCATTTCAGTGTATTGGGTGAAACTCTTGCAATTCTGTAACAATATTTCAAATAACAGCCCATGGAGGCCCACTTCCGTCCTTCCTTGCCAAATTCCAGTCTTATCAGTCACCCCTTTAGGTAGTGAGCCACCTTGAACACTCTCTTACAGGCTTTGATTTGAAATTTGTCCACTAATTTAGTGAGTTGGCCCGGGAAGGTTTTGTGGCCATAGTTTATTGCTGGTAGGTGGGATGCCCTGAGCACTCGTCGGATGGGCACTGAGGAAGGGGCTTTCTATTAAATTGTTAATGGGGCATATTCTTGTAATTATAAATTTGGCCTTAACTTTGAGATGGCACAGATGAAGTTTAGAGTTTCAGTTTGCAGGCAACCACACTCCTAAGTAATTGCACAATTTAGTCCCGCTGATCTTAAGGGGACCTATATTCCAATGATAATTCATATTTTTTGGCATCCCTCCAAAAGTTATTACTCTAGTCTTTGATGGATTTGCTTTCAGTTCATTTGTTACACTATAATCAAGAAGGGCAGTTAGTGCTTTTTGGAGCCAATTCTCAAATGATCTAGCTGAACAAGTGACCCTGCTTCAGACAGGTCGCTCCCCTTCACCGCTGCCTCTGCTCCAGGTGCCCAGGCTTTGGATTTCATTTCTTTTTTTATTTTCCCGATTCCCCCGTCCCCTGCCGTTGCGTCCCTGCGGCCTGCCCCTCCCTCCACTTCAGTTTTCTTTTTCCCGCCGCTGCGTCCCTGCGGCCCCGCCCCCCTGCTCTCCCATTCGCTGTTTCCCCTCCCTCCTCCGTGCTGCCACTCCCTCCCACCTCCTCTCATATGGCAGCCATGGCGTGGTAAGGAGAGCGACCCTTGACCCTGCTTCAGGCAGGTCGCTCCCCTTCACCGCTGCCTCTGCTCCAGGTGCCATGCTTTGGACTTCATTTCTTTTTTTATTTTCCCGCTCCCCCAGCCCCTGCCGCTGCGTCCCCGTGGCCCCACACCCCTCCCTCCACTTCAGTTTTCCTTTTCCCACCGCTGCGTCCCTACAGCCCCGCCCCCCTGCTCTCCCATTCGCTGTTTCCCCTCCCTCCTCCCTGCTGCCACTCCCTCCCACCTCCCCTCATATGGCAGCTGCGGTGCGGATGCGCAGCGGGTGCGCCACTGGCATGCCGAAGCCAAGCCCGTCTGCACCCAGACCGCGCCCAGTGCCAGTCCCCCTGACCTACGCGCCCCCGCACCACCAATCACAGCTACACAGCTAATGAACTCCACTCCCTCAATCCAGGATGCTCCTCCATCTGCTTCCAGTCCAATCCGAAGCACACCAAAGGACCCTTCTCCTGCAGAGCATGCAACTTCACCTGCACCCTAACCACCAAGCTCCGACACAGAGCCACAGGCAACCACCTCAGCTGCATTCTGCTCAACACCCGCTCCGTCCACAAGCACGCAATCGAACTATGGGACCTACTGACCTCATCATCACCTGACGTCGCATTTCTCACCGAAACCTGGATGAATTCAACCTCGGAACCAGACATAGCCATAGCCACACCTGAAGGCTACAAGAGTACTAGAAGAGACCGCACCAACAAACCAGGAGGAGGAATCGCCATAGTCCACAAAAGCACCATCAGAGTCTCCTCCAGCTCCCACGACACCATCAACTCCGCTGAGCACCTCCATTGCAAAATCCACATCAACGCCAACACCACCCTCAGAGGAACACTGGTCTACAGACCGCTGTGCCCTCGACCTCACTTCTACGACGACATCGCCGACATCATCATCACCCAAGCCCGCGCCTCAACTGACTACATCCTACTCGGCGACCAGAACTTCCACCTAGAAAACAACAACAATATCAACACCACCAACCTACTCGCCAACCTCGGCCTCAAGCAACTTGTCACGTCGCCCACCCACACCCCAGGACACACACTGGACCCTATCTTCTCAGCCAGCAACCACGTCTCCTTCAGCCACACCACCGAACTCCACTGGACCGACCATCGCTGCATCCATTTCTCTTTCCAGAAGCCGGTCACTCACAACCTCACCACTCAACGCCGCTATTGGAACAGAAGCTCAACAGAACAGCTGATCTCCACCCTTGCCCTGGAACCTCCTCCTAGGACTTGGGACCCCAACTCAGACACCACCGACCTGCATCAATGGATAGATGACTGCGCCAACACCCTCGCGCCACTCAAACAACCCTCGGACATCCACCACAGATCCGAGGCCAGCTGGTTCACCCCCGGCCTACAGGCCTCCAAACGGGAATGCCGATGAATGGAGAAGCCCTGGCGCCTTGAATCCAACCACATCGCCCTCAAGACTGCCATCCACACACATCACCAGCTGATCCGCACCACCAAAAGAACCTACTACAAAAGCCGCATAGACACCAATTCTCATAACAACAGAGAGCTTTTTGGCATGATCAAAGAATTCTTCAACCCCAGGCCCTGCTCCTATGAACCCCCACCATCACAGGAGTTCTGCAACTCCCTCGTCACTTACTTCCGTCGAAAGATCGTCCACAAAAGCTTCAAACCCCAGACCCACCAGCCAACCACAGACAGCCACGAACCCAACGCACCAAGCAACGTTAACCCTCTATGGACCTGGGCTCATGTCAACAATGAAGACATCATCAACACTATGGCCTCCATCTACTCCGGCTCCTCCTCGGACCCGTGCCCACACCAGATCTTCAACAAACCCAGCGACATCATCGCCCCCCATCTCCGCGCCATCATCAACAGCTCCTTTGAGACAGCCACCTTCCCGGGGAGCTGGAAACACGCTGACGTCAACGCCCTGTTGAAGAAACCCCAGGCGGACCCAGATAACCCCAAAAACTACCTGCCCATCTCCCTCCTCCCCTTCCCAGCGAAGGTCATCGAGAAAATCATGAACAGCCAACTATCCTGCTTCCTGGAAGACAGCAAAGCGCTCGATACCTCCCAATCCGGATTTCGCAAGAACCACAGCACTGAGAACGCACTCATTGCTGCTACAGATGACATCAGGACCATGCTCGACAAAGGCGAAACCGCAGCGCTCATCCTCCTGGACCTTTCCGCAGCCTTCAACACTGTTTGTCACCACACCCTTCAAACACGCCTCCACAACGCCGGGATCCACGGCAAGGCCCTCGAATGGATCTCTTCATTCCTCTCCGGCAGAACCCAGAAAGTCCGCCTTCCGCCTTACCTATCCGAATCCTTCAAAACCATCTGTGGCGTCCCCCAGGGATCCTCCCTCAGCCCAACACTTTTCAACGTTTTCATGGCTCCTCTCGCCAACATCGCAAGATCCCAACACATCAACATAGTATCCTACGCAGACGACACCCAGCTGATCATCTCCCTCACGAAAGACCCTACAACAGCAAGAAACAACCTCCACAATGGACTTCACGCAGTCGCCAACTGGATGGAATCAAGCTGCTTCAAGTTATACACAGACAAAACAAAGATCCTCATCTTCGGCAGCAACCCCTCCGTTTGGAGCGACTCCTGGTGGCCTACCTCCCTAGGAGCCCCACCCACACCCACCACCCAACTACGAAACCTGGGAATCATCTTGGACTCAGCACTCAGCACGACTCAGCAGGTCAACGCAGTCTCCTCTTCCTGCTACAACACACTTCGCATGCTCCGCAAGATTTTCAAGTGGATTCCCATCAAAACCAGAAAGACTGTCACCCATATCCTGGTCAGCAGCCGACTGGACTACAGCAAAGCACTCTATGCAGGAACCACTGCCAAACTACAAATGAAAATGCAACGTATCCAAAACGCCTTTGCCCAACCCATCCTTGACGTCCCACGCCGTGGCCACATCTCAGAGACCTACACTGGCTACCCGTATCGAAGAGGATTACCTTCAAACTACTCAGCCACGCACACAAAGCCCTCCACAACACAGGCCCGGCCTACCTCAACGACAGACTCACCTTCCACACTCCCGTCCACCAGCTCCGCTCCGCCAGCCTCGCCCTCGCCTCCGTCCCCCGCATTCACTGCACCACCGCCGGAGGAAAATCCTTCTCTCACCTCACCTCACCGCCAAGACCTGGAACTCCATACCGCTCCACCTACGCCAGACCCAGGACCTCCTGACTTTCAGGAAATGCCTCAAAACATGGCTATTCAACCAGTAGCTCCCCCCCCAGCGCCTTGAGACCCTGATGGGTGAGTAGCGCGCTTTATAAATTACATGATTGATTGATTGATTGATTGAACAATATCATCCGCGCAAGGTTGTAGCATAGGCTCTCATTATTCTAATAAGACTACTGGATTTGAGCGGCAGAATCGCCTGCGGTGTGAGAGACTTAGTCTTAACCCACTGCAGGTGACACCTGTCGCCCTAATCCTGGTTTTGCTTCGGCTTACTAGCAGTTCCTCATCTCTACCAAAGAGCAGGGATGATTGGACAGCCGAGCGCATGACACAAATGACATCTCAAGGAAATTTGTGGTGACTCAGCTCTTATTCGTTTCTCTCAGTTACATTAGTCTCACATACACAATGACAAACAGAGGCAGTATATGTTTCAATAAGGTTTTAATGAAGCGACTGCATCTTAGATAGCAAAGCATGTACTGCAATAACCAGGACGAACCAGCATGACAGAATTAGAATTGTGACAAGGAGAGTGAAGCATAGAAATAACGCTGCCATATTGTCACTAGTCAATAGACTCTTAGGTTATAATAGAGCACAGCATGTTAAGCTCTAGTTCTGCTCTTCAGGTTCCCCTGGGAAGGCATCATCCCCCATACCTGAGCAAAGGCCTGAAGCCTGCATAAGCAGCTGTAGTGAAGCATTCAGCAATCAGCATACAGTTGTGGTCCTCTGGCTGGAATCTCCCTCTAACGTGTAATGGACAGGAAAGTGTTTTTGTAATAAAACAGCTGATGTTCTGAGAAAATGTCCCTACGTAAGGATGTGTGTTTTCTTATGAATACCAGAGACAAAACCTTTTCCATGTTCACCAGCAACCTATCTTACTGCAGCCTTGAAAGAAGCACAGAGTGATCAAGAATGTCTTGTTTGAGAACGTAGTGCTGGCCTAAGCAAGAACAGCTAGCTAGAGAGAAATAAAACAAGACTGCAAAAGTGGCTATTCTTAAAATAATAAACGAAGCTGAATAAAATGTATCTAGGTTAAAGTGCACAGCAGCAGGCCTGGTGTGCTAAAATAACGTGCATGGAGCTATAACTAAAATGGCTACACAACAAGGTAGTAGCGTGATTTTGAGGTTCTCGATTTTTGGAGGTATCAAGTTAGCACGTCATAGGGCCAGGGACATGTCTGCTGTGTACAAGTTATATAAAAGTGGGGCTAGGACACACCCTTGCAATAGGGCATTATCTGTGGGGATTTTCCTGCTGTGACAACTTGACCCTCACCCAGGATGATGTGTAAAATGAAACTATCAACTTGTTCAAACTACCCCAACCCTGTAGGATGCCCCTCCATAAATGGTTTCTATCCACCTCATCAAATGCAGCGGAATAGTTCACAAAGCAGACATAAGGGGGTGCGGGGTGATTTATTTGTGGAAGCCTGATGTATTAGATAGGAGAGGGCCACTATGTTATCTGTAGTAGCAGAATTTGCCCTGAATCCTGTTTGATAAAAAGGGGGCTATCCCATTGGCATCCACCCAATTGTCCAGCTCTTTTAGTAGAGCAGAGGCGAAAACCTTGACTTCAATGTCAAGAAGGGTGATAAGGCGACAATTAGCTGAGTCCTGCCTGTCTCCTTTTTTGTATATTGAGTATAGGGTAGAGCCCCTCCAACTGTTGGATACCTCCTGAGTCTCTAAGGATGTGCAATACAGTGTTGAAAGAGTTGATGAGCACAGTTCAGTATTTTCCTTGAAGACCTGTGCAAGGATACCATTAGGGCCTGGCGCACCTGTAGACCTAATTCTATGCAAAAAAAAAAAGATTTTCACTAGTGGTAGGGGCTAAATTGTGTTCTGGTTGTGCATCTTGCAATCATGATTTGTCAGAAAAACCCACAAAGGTAGCTGTGTAGGCTACATATAATTTATTCACATGATTTATCCACTTATGTTCATTGATCGCGTTAATTTGGAGGCCTTCTTGGCTCATCTTATTTTGAATGTACCTCCATAGTTCCACCTGGTTATGTTTGCCCAACAGTGAATACATGTGTAGCCACTCCTTCCCTGCCTGTTTATGTTTTAGGGACCGGATCAGTTGTTTGTATTGTTTAGAGAGAACCTGCAGCTTTAACAATAGCTCAGATTTGTTTGAGGGTTTTCTAATTTTGGGGCACAATGTCATCAACCTACAGAGTATCTGCTTACTCTCTATTATGGGATGCACCTAAAGACAAAAGGGACCTCTTAGAGGGTGATGTAGGGTCTAAACTCTGGAGGACATCCTTAATAATTTCTGGCCAGTTACTCTGCAGATTTTTGCCCGTCAGGGGTAACAAGGAGGATCCCCTGGCGGCTTTCCAGATTTTCAATTCAATTTTTAGAAGAGATTGGCCCCCATTTTATTTGCTTAATTAGCTGTAAGTTTTCATCTCCTTGTGAAGTACCCAGTGTCTTTTGGGTATCCAAGCAACTTAAGTGTGTATTCAGTTTTATGAGGAGAGGTAAGTGATCACTAGTTTCTGTATGGGGAATTTCAAAAGCCTCCAGACACCAGATGACTTCCTCCGAAGCAAAGATATAATCAAGAGTGTTTTTCTCCTTGAAGGTTTCTGAATACTTTTGTGCCGGGAAGTACTTTTAAAGTGTATGCTGGATAGAGGTGAGGCCGTGTTTAGCGAGCAGGCATTGAAGCAACTTAAATGCCTGGCATGCCGGGTGGGAGTCATACACCCCTGTTCACAAGTACCTGAGGTTAAAGTCACCACAGATGATAATGTTTTATCCAGCGTGATCACATAATACTACGTCTAAAGTTTCGACTAATTGAGACATCCTTGCAGCCCTCCTGGGGCTGAAGGAATTAAAGTAAAGGTAGATTAATAAGGACTTTACAGGGGATCTTTAGATTTTAAGCCTTACAACGTAATTAATTGCAGGATGTCATCCTGGGCATCAAATGTATTCACTTTTGAGTCCAAGATGATGTTTAAGTATATTGAGAGGCTGCCAGATGGCCTCCCAAACATGTTTCTTTTTATTGCTGATTGATGCAAAATTTGTTAGCGAGGCCTCTTGGAAGCAAAGTATGTCAGCATTCATCAACAACTGGTAAACCTGAATCAGCTTTAAGGAGTCCAGTCAGCCCGGCAACGCTCCATGACTTGAGTTGTAGCTGACATTCCTTTTCAAGTGCTTGATTGCCAATGCTAGAAACAATTATGTGAGTTGTCAGATAAGACAGATGGTAAGCATGCCGAATCGGATGTACTATTTGCTTTGCCAGGCTCTAAAACCACTCCTCTAGTTGAATCCATTGAGCTTAAGTAAGATCAAGATATACACATTTTATTATTGACCAGTTTGATTTAAAATGCCCTACCTCCTTAAGAATGCTACAGCTGCAAGCTTTCAAGTTTGACGATTTTTTTTTTTTTTTATAGAAGAGGGTATTTAGGCGGCCTTATTTTGATGATCTCTACAACCCATTCCTCCATGATCGTCTTCTATGCTAATATTTGTTTATCCAATGTCAAAGTTCTTAGTGACAGTATTGTTGATCCTTGATCATTATTATGCTCCAGTAGTATTTTAAACTCTACACTTAAAATATCCTCAGCTTTTATATTGATCGGATTTGGTAGTGCCTTAAAAAGCCAAAGCAACTTTGAACAATCAAGGATATCGGGGTTGCCTTCCGTTTGATATTTGTTTATAAGTACCAGCTTGTCGAGCATCGTCTTACTTGCCGGTTCATTCGACACATCAAATTATTTGAATGAGTGGCTTTCGGTTGCTCAAGGGTAAACCCATCTTCACTATTGTGGTTGTTTCCAGGAAATGCTGAAACTGCTAGTGTACATGATTTGGCCTCTTGGGGCCCAGCCAAGGAGCTAGTTAACTTGCGTGATGCTGGCTGAGAAGTATCATAGTGTTTGCAAGATGGTAAAGATGTTGCTAAAGTCTGGTGTCCTGGTGGCACACTGAGCCTTGGGGATACAATGGCAATATTATCTGTACTTCTCTGGTCTGACACATGGTCTCTTATGGAGCTCAGTGCAGGCTGAAGATCTGGCAATTGGGACACTTCCTGACATTCCAAGTGCTTCTTGATAGTCTTCCTGTCCTTGAAGATGGGGATATATATATATTTGTTTCTTTGTGGTCCACCGACCTTTGTTCCTTTGGGGACTGGATATGCAGTTGTTCTTTTGCAACCTTATTCCTTGCCTTTTTTTATCTCTTTTTGGCTTTTTTTGATAGAGCCCTTGACCAGTACATATCTGCACTGTTTGTATTATCCTTAGTGTTACAATCAGAGTTTGCCTTAGTCTCCGTACTGTATTGAGGCTCATTGGGGGCTTTTGGCACAATGACATGGGCCTCAATATGGATGTGTGCCCCAGGGGGTTAGAGTAATTAGATATTTTATGCTGCTGGAGGGGGGGCCTCACAGGCATAATTGACATTGAAAGTGCAAGGCCTCTCAAGCTTGTTGTAGGCTTGATTGTGGATGCTGAAATCTGGTTTAACAAATTTGGCGACACAGATTCTGGCAATTATTGCCTGGCAATAACTGGGGTGTGGAGAGCTAGTTTCTATTCCAAGATCATGGAGGTCAATACTTCCGGCAAGGTGGATAATTTGTAAGCAATAGGGAGGCAGAAACATGTTGGTATACCATTACTGGCTGCACTGGTGCTAATTCTGAGCCCTCTTTGTTCCAAAGTGGCACATTCAGCTTCCATCTTAGTGATAGATGTAGCTAAGGCCTGTATGACATCAAGTAGCACCTCTAACTTGTCTGATTGCCAAGTGAGGGTGTTTATCATGGAGCCCAGACTCACATTGATCAATGCCAGCAGATTGCTCTAACCACATTGAGGCACTGATGGATCTCTCCTCTGCTGGCTGTTTGAGCAGCCCATGTGGCTCAGGCCAGGGGCAGGATGTAACTGATCTTGGAAAGTATCAATGCTATTTTCATCTCTAGAGTCCACCTCGCCACAATTAGCAACAATGAAAATGGTCTGTGTAAAAGTTTGAAGCCTCATTAAGTCCTCCAGGGTGCCAGATGGAGTAATTAATTCTGCCGGTGTCTGGTTTCTGGTTTCTTATATTGGCACCCTCTGAGGGGGTGGCGTGCCCTTGCTCTGTTAATTTAAAAGACCGGGCCAATGGATAAATTGGAGTGGTTCGGACAGCCGGAAAGGCTCATTTCTCTTGCAACTGTGGGTCAGGCAAGAAGGCAAAGACGCGAGGAGTACTAGTCATACTGATGCTGTTTGTGCCACTTTGCAGCCGTTCCTCACAGCTTGAATCAGGGTCAGACGAGTGCTCAGCTATCATGCTGTCTGTGAGGAACTTGGATGGTATTATTGTGATATCCCCTGGCTGTACAACACCATTGTTTGTTTACTCAAAGAGATTCAATGATGGTAAATTAGTGGTCATCATGTCGCTTAAGGTGATAGTGAAGTCAGCTGGGGTTTGCCATGGTATCAGATCTGAAATGCAGTTGGCTTTTTCCTAAAAAAGTCCAAAACTGATCTTGGTGCTGGTGTGGCTTTTGTTGTTTTACCACCTTTCCGGATTTTGCTGGACTTGCCACCAAGCACTGTAACAGATGGCCGTGCCAGGCTGTGATCTGCTGCACGAAAAGCACCTTTGGGCACCTGAGAGCCTGAGAAGCCATCCTTGAGCCACTTGCAGCCCTCAAGTTCTGAGCCGTTTCAAATTGTAAAAACTTGGCACATGTGTTTCACTGATCTGCTTTCACCTTTATAGCTCTAGAAGACCATATGCTGGTGAGAGGCCCTCTCATCCTTCTCATTTTCTAGAAGCGCTGGCGAAAGAATAGTAGATGAAATATCCTCCACACCGCTGGGTGTGCACTTGATATATTTGGTAAGGTTGTTAGCTTCCTTGCTGTATTTTCCAGACCTTTGAATGCTGCTAGTTTTGGACCAAGAGCCACATCTCCACTGCAAGTGGGTCAAGATGGTGTTGTGGACATCCGTGGGACAACGTTAATAAGCGTCAACATTTGAGCATTCCTTTTTTCTAGCTTTGGTGTAGTGCTTTAAGCAACACTGGCCATGATTGGTTAGGTGGTTGTGTGTGAGGAAATGCCACTGCCAGACAGAAAGAAAGGCGGAGACCAAGTTGAAGCTGGACAAAGGATGGAGGGAGGCTCACCAGCACCTCAAAAGCCACACCCAGCGCTAGCAGGGGAGCTTCTGCTAGGCCCTGGGGCACACCTTTAGCAGCGGCTTCCTACAGCCACTATGCTCCACCATCAAAGACACTGTAGGCACCCAAGGCTCCAGGGGCACACAAACACTGGGGAGGTGGAGTTGGCTTTAAGAACTCCAAGGTCCTTCTGAAGGTTACAGGCTACAGGGGGCTCTATGGAGGACAGGGGCACAAGACACTCCTAGCACCACACCGCACCTCACCTTGGCACACCACCCCCTTTGCCAAGGCTTTCCCAGCACCGTGCAGCCTCACATCCTGCTCTTGTACTTGCACTCCCCCAGCCAGAAGCCGACAGCTGGGCACCATTGTTTCTTGTTATTCAGTGGTGCTGAAACAATTTGACGAGTGGGGGTGCTGCCATCAATATTAGATCACTGAAGTCATAAGGATTGTGACATCCAAGTGTCACATTCCCTTTCAGCAGGAGACTGATAAGGATGTGGTGTGTAGCTGATGGTGCAATTTGGATAACAGTGTTGCAAACATCACTAAAGCACGGTGCAGTACCACACTGTCATTTACAAATGACACTTTTGTGATTCAAATGGTCACCAAATTTGTACAGACATGCAGTTTTACTATTAAAACTATACTACATGCCATCAGTATTATGTCAAAGTCAGGGTTTCCAGTAATATTTATTATTCATTTCTGAAATACCCATTCAATTTGTTTAAATGTATTAAAATATACTGTGAATTAGAAACAAAATTGTTATCCTTCAGGCATTCCTTTCACAGTACCTGTACACCAGAAGGATTGCCACATTACAAAGTCCTCCCTTGTATTCAGAGAATGAAAAAGAAACACCAATTTCCATATTAAAAGAATAAGCAGAAAATGTGACCTCTGTGTTTGAATGTACACCAAATGTGACAGGATACCACAGAATTGAAAGACATCCTTATTGCACATTCACCTTCTTTTGGGGGTGCTGTAACAGCACCTCCCACACCCATACTTTCAACACCCAAATACTCGCTTAAACACAGAAAAAAACGGTCTGCCCCATGTTTGTATAGAACTTTACTTTAGAGCAACTGCCATTTTGCTATATTCACTATATTACTTACAAAGAAAATGGTGCGTTTGGATGTTCCCTTTTCAGGACTAATGTGTAGATTCCATGTTGATAAGGTGTTTGGCAAGCAGCATCCATGTGTGTGGAAGAGAAGAACAGCTTATGTTTCCATTTCAATAAAGGAGATGCACATGTCTGTTTTCTGCTAATTTCAGATAATATATCAACTTTATTTTTCCTGTCAACAGTAACAAAGCATTATCTCTTCGGGAGTCCTCCACATCTTACTCTATATAAGTGAGGCCATCCTGCCTCGTGACAGACCTGCATCACTAAGCTCTACTTCCTGTTTCTGTTGCAGTTGGATAGAGCGCTTTATTAGGGAAAGAGAAACAATGCAGGTGCTGCCTTTCGGGTGAGTACATCTGCGTTTATGATACTTACTAGGGGCATGCTATAGCGGTCCCAGATAGTGCTTGAAGTTTATTTTGTGTTCCCCGCTCGGGTGTTTTAGCTAGAGCGGGGAATGGAGATTACAATGTGGGTCACGCCATGGAGCACTGCTCGTTGATTCTGCTGGCACTCTTGGGAGCGTACGTGCTGCGGTCAGAAAGGCATGCATGCATGGGATGCCCAGGGGTTTTTCACCTCCAATTTGGAGGTTAATTAATTGGCTTCTAATGGGCACCCTACTTAAGTTCAGTTGCAGCTTCTAGCGCAATCTTAGTGTTATCATGGAGCCTGTAGCTGGCCAATCAGCTGCAGCTCTGCTGGAGGAGGAGGTGTTTTACAACTCTCATGGTCAGGCCTACAGATTATGATTGATGAGGCGGTTGCAGCTGCCTTATCTCAACAAGCGGCAAAAAAAGCAAAACTAAAGACCCTGGCTGAGGATGGGGAGGACACAGATTCTGCCTCTAAAGGCAGATATGTTCTGGGGATCAGTTTTTGGATTTACTGAAGCACATCAGAGAAATGGTTTTGTCTCACGATGAGTTCTTTGCCCAGTACAAAGCATCTCCTTCTGATGATCTTCTGATACATGATGTGATTGAGAAATTGATCTCAAAGGAATGGAAAGGCATTGACAAAATGGCTTTTCCACATTTTCTATTCAAGCGCTATCCTCTGGAAAGGTATGAGGAGAAATAACCTCAGGTTTCTAAAGTAAATAAGATCCTGGCCAGAATGACGTCTGCATCTTCTGTGGCTTCTGAAGAGGCATCATTGATAGATGCAGATGAGAAAAAAGTGAAGGGTTCAATGAAGAAGGCATACGCAGCATCAAATTTTGCCTTGAGGACTGTGACCTTTGCAGCTTATTCTTCTCAAACATTTTTGAAAGAATTTCAACTCATCTTTGATTGTCTCCTGGAGCAAAAGACACCCCAGGGAGATATTGGCCAATTTGGAGCTTTTGCCACAATTGTTGTCTGATGTGCCCATCGATTTTCTCTGGTCCTCATATATTCTTCTGCTGGGACCTCCATTGCTGCTATGTGCCTTCTAGGATAGAAAACATGGAAACAGGAACAATCCCAATAATCTCTCCTTTTGAAACTGCCCTTTTACGTAATTCTCCTCAAATTGACCATCTGGTGAAGAAAACAACAGAAGAGAGAAAACTGCTGCAGCCTTCTAGACCATTTAAGAATAAGCAATCCTTTGTCAATAGCATTTTACTGAGGCTCTTCAAACTAAGCAGCCCTTTTGAGGCCCTGCCGACTGGGAAATCCCAACCACAGCAGACATCAAGTTTTCAACCATCGCAGTCAAATCAATAAAAATGATTTGCCTACCCTGGGATGAAGAATAGGACTCTTTGCGGATCACTGGCACAGCGTGGTGTCAGACAGATGTGTACTTTCAGTAGTGGAACAGGGGTACCAGATCAAAATTATTTGGCAGCCGTCAGATACATTTTTTCTACAAACAACATTACACAAAGATCTTGTGAGGAATCAGGCTTTGCATCTCGGTGTTCAGGCACTTCTTCTGAAGGAGGCAGTTCAGCCAGTTCCCGAACTGGAACAGGGAACTGGATTTTGATCCCATCTCTTTTTGGTCCCAAAAGTAGACAGCAGTTTCCGTCCAGAACTAGATTTTAAGTCTCTAAATAAATATGTGATGAAATGTATATTCAAAATGGTGTCTCTGCTGCAAATTAATTCCTCTGGTGTTGCAGGAGGATTTTCTCATGACCCTGGACTTACAGGATGCATACTTCAATATCCTAATTCACACTCACTTTCAGATGTTTTTACGATTCGTTGTGGGAGCAGAACATTTTCAGTTCAAGGTGCTGCCTTTCGGCCTGTCATCATCTCTGTGGATTTTCACACAGGTGCTGGCACCAGTGGTGGCACATTTACATTTACTTGGGGTTCACATTTTGCCATACCTAGATGACTGGTTAATCATGGCTTTCTCTTTTTCCAAGGCAGGGGAAGATGTTATTTGGCTGTGCGACATTCTCAAGTCCCTGGGATTTCTCTTAAGTGTCATCAAGTCTCAATTGGACTCCACACACATGCAAATGTTCATTGGGGCTCTCTTCGATATGGAGGTGGCACATGTCTTCCTTCAAGAGGATTGAATGTTGTCTCTACAGCATCATCTTCATTCCCTTCTTCAATTACAGTCAGTGACTGCACGTCTGTGGTGAGGGTTCAAGGTCTCATGTAGGCCTGTACGTCAGTGATATCCTGGACTTGCCTCAATTTGAAGCCTCTAGTCCAGCATATTCTGGCACATTGGGCTCCGGACTCCCTAGGTTACAATTTCCTCATTCCTGTGTCTCATGTGGATGTACGGAATCTGCAGTGGTGGCTATGTCTTTCGAATCTCCTAAAAGGAGTTTCCATTTGTAGAGCTATTACCATTGGTTCTGATGACGGATGTGAGCAAATGGGGTTGGGGAGAAACTTTGGGAGACAAAGAGGCTCAGGACAGTTGGTCAGGGTGAGAAGCTCACAATGCGTCCAATTGGCAGGAGCTGGTAGCAGTGGTCAGAGCTCTGATGCGGTTTGCTTCGATATCCAGGGGTAGGCAATTCTCGTGAGGACAGACCATCAGGTGGTGACGTCATATCTGAACAGACAGGGGGTTACAGAATCTCCTTTTCTGTTGACCTCAGAGATTATTTTATGGGCAGAGGTTCATTTGTTCTCCATCACAGCAATATATCTCTCTGGGTTAACCTGCAGACAGACAGCCTCAGCAGGAATATGCCTTTGTCAGTGGACTTCTAACTCACTGTTCAGGCTTCAAATTGATGACATCTCTCCTGGGGGTTCCTTTTCTAGACCTCTTTGCCTCTCTGAAGAATGCTTTGGTACCTCGGTTTTCTTCAGGTGAAGGTGCATGGGGGATAGATGCCCTGGCTGTCCCTTGGACACAGGAACTCATATATGTCTTCCCTCCCATTCCCCTCCTCCTGATCGTGCTTCAGAGGATTCAGAGTGAAGGTTTCACAGTGAATCTGGTAGCTCCTTTCTGGCCCAGGAGACTGTGTTTTCCTTTGTTGAGTCTCCTGGTGGTAGAGCCTTCTCTGCACTTTCCTTTCTCACCCAGCCATCTCAGATTCCCAGCAGCTCACCAAGTTGAGGTTGATGGTCTGGAATTTGAGAGGCTTGGGTTGCAGCAGTTAGGTTGTTCACGGGAATTAGCCTGGGGTGTACAATCAGTTAAGAAAAAAATCACGCACATAGCATATGCTGAACGCTGGTGGATTTTGGGTGTCTGGTGCACCACTAAATCTTGTGACCCAATTATGCGGGATCCGTTTCATGTTTTAAAGTTCTGTACGAGAAGAGTTCTCCAAGGGCCTGGCACCTTCTACCTTAGCTTTCAAGTGGGCCGAGATAAGATCCTCTAGAGGCAGTTTATCAGTGGTTACTCAATTTGGCCAAGAAACTGCTGAAGATTTTTTAGTTGACAAACCTGGTGGTTTCATGTCTGGTCCCCACCTGCGATTTATTGGCAGTGTTGCAAGGTCCTCAGGCAGCCCCGTTTATGCCTTAAGAGCAGGCCACCTTGGTCGGGCTTTCAGCTAAAGTGGAGTTCCTGGTGACCATCACCTCAGCTAGGAGGCTGGATGAATTGTCATCCTTGATTATCACCTATCCTTACCTGAAGGTTTTCCCTGACAAGGTGGTTTTAAAACCTGACTCAATTTTTTGTCCCAAGGTTCAATCTGTTTTTCATTCTTTGCAAGAAATCATCCTTTTGGTTTTTCAGTATAAACACAAAATTCCATATACATTGGATGTGCACATGTTGGTGTATTTGGACCATACTAGATCTTTTCGGTGTTTTTAGGCCTCATTTTTTGTCCCACTGTTTTAAAGCATCACATGTGACTATAAGTAGGTGGGTCAGGCAGGTGATTATTCAAGCCTATTCTTCAATGATTGTGGTCCTGCCTGAAGGTGTCATGGCAAGATCTACCAGAGCACAGGCTGCTTCCTGGGCTGAGGCAGGTGGGGATTCACTCCAAGAGATATGTAGAGTGGCTACTTGGGCCAACTATAATACTTTTTTGTCCCATTACGAGTTGGATTTGTTCTCACAGTCTTGAAAAATGTTTGGTCAAATGGTTTTACAAACAGCAATGATTTAATTGTTGTAAATAAATGTATGTGTAATTGAGATGCATATAATTGTGCCATATTGGTTTTTGTACTTAGGAACATCCTTACGCATATAGACTATGAAAAGGCGGACTTCTGTAGGGGTAATGAATTAGTTACTTACTGGTGATCTTCATTACCTTAAGGAGTCGTCCTAGTCATTGTGGTTGTTCCAGGACATAAGTGTATGTGCTTGGAAACAACAGGAAGTTGAGCTGGAGGGGAGGGGTGCTAATAAAAAAAAAAAAAGAAAGCTTAGTGAAGCAGGTCTGTCGGGAGGCAGGGCGGCCGCACACCTATAGATTAGGACGAGGAGGACTCCCTTTAAGATCAAGATCACCGGTGAGTAACTAATTCAATACTCACATTCTTCACGGAGCTGAATCCCTCTTTGTTTATATGTATCTTAGGTGGAATACACTAACGTCTGAGATAAAGGAGAACACATATGCCTGAACACGTAGGCTTGAAGTCTGTACTTTTCCCTTCTTGTCTGAATAGCGGGAAGGATATTCAATTGCATTGCATGGCCACAGAAATAAGAAATATGATGAAAGGATGCAGACAGCTCTCCAGGCCTGCATGCTTACGGCCAAGAGAGGCTCAATATTGCACAGAGTCGTAGGCTCTACATTAATAATGCATTATGTTAATCATGCTGAGTAAGATCACATTATTTGTGAAAAATAAAGATATCCTTACAATATTGAATATGGTATTCATTCACCCGCTAATTCATTAATGATTGAGTGAAAAATGCAGTTAATAGAGCTCCATTTGACTCAACTCAATTCATTCCCCTTTCCATGTAGACTTTTTGGCAGATATATTTAATATAGTTTTTGAACTTTCCTATAATTTACTTTAACATTTATTATTTTTTCACATCTGTTTATTAGCTCTCCAAATATAACACAGGCAATGTTACATCCATGCGAGTGTTAATACACATACCTATAGCTAACAGAGATATACCTTCTCCACTTTTAAAATTTTGAATGATTCGTGGCCCAGAAAATGTGTCCATTCTCTTGGAAACACAGATGTTTTTTTATGCGCCCTATGGCAGCAGGGGGCATTATCCATCTATTTAAAAAACCCAGGCCCGTATTTATACTTTTTGACGCTAAACTGCGCTAACGCAGTTTAGCGTAAAAAAAATTTGCGCCGGCTAACGTCATTATGAAGCGCCATGCGGGCGCCGTATTTATTGAATGCCGTTAGCCGGCGCAAGTAGACCGGCGCTGCCTGGTGTGCGTGGAAAAAAAACACATACACCAGGCAGCGCCGGCGTTGGGAAAAGTGGCGCTAGGGCGTCTTAAAAATGGTGCAAGTCAGGTTGACGCAAAAAATCGCCTCCACCCGATTTGCGCCATTTTTAACGACGCCCAGACGCCATTTACATGACTCCTGTCTTAGTAAAGACAGGAGTCATGCCCCCTTGCCCAATGGCCATGCCCAGGGGACTTATGTCCCCTGGGCATGGTCATTGGGCATAGTGGCATGTAGGGGGGCACAAATAAGGCCCCCCTATGCCACCCAAAAAAAAAAAAAAAAAAATGTATACTTACCTGAACTTACCTGAATGTCCCTGGGATGGGTCCCTCCATCCTTGGGTGTCCTCCTGGGGTGGGCAAGGGTGGCAGGGGGGGTCCCTGGGGGCAGGGGAGGGCACCTGTGGGCTCATTTTGAGCCCACAGGCCCCTTAACGCCTACCCTGACCCAGGCGTTAAAAAGTGGCGCAAATGCGGGGTTTTTTGACCCGACCACTCCCGGGCGTGATTTTTGCCCGGGAGTATAAATACGACGCATTTGCGTCGCCGTCATTTTTTTAGACGGGAACGCCTTCCTTGCATCTCATTAACGCAAGGAAGGCGTTCACGCAAAAAAATGACGCTATTTGCCCATACTTTGGCGCTAGACGCGTCTAACGCCAAAGTATAAATATGGCGTTAGTTTTGCGGCGAATTTGCGTCGAAAAAAACGACGCACATTCGGCGCAAACGGAGTATAAATATGCCCCCCAGTCTGATATGTTTCTCCCAACTCAAAGCCAGTGCATTCTAATCATTCTTTAACCTTCTGCACAATGAACTTCAGTATGCCTATGCAATAAGGTGGAGAAAGACAAGTGAAATTATGGACTGTGTTGAAAAAAGGGACATTGGTGTATTCTCCTCTACACTAAGGATTTCCTCCCACACCTGGATGATGCTCCAGTGCAACTCATGTTTGAACGAGACCTCGCCTATCTTAAGATGCAGCATTTAACGCTGCGGAAGGACTACAACGAGAAAGCATTATGTTTGGCTTGGAAAGGAGGAGATACCCTGAACAGTATTAAGCACCATTGCTTCCTTCAACGAAACTGAAAATGCTTTTACGGGGTCATTTTACAATGAAACTCCGCACAACCCAAAGAGTGCTAAACACGTTGTGTCATGTTTTAAAAAAATCCAAAATATGCACCCAAAGAGTTACACTTTGTCATGGAGGCAGATTTATGAATATAAAGAGTTCTCAAAATGTTCCTAACAAATACCGGGAAAGCAGCACCAATTGCAAGTTTTATTAACTCCTGCTAGCAAAAGTATGCAGGTATTTCTGCTGGCATAATTGTACATGTGCTAAAGGTGTGCATGCTGAAATACAATGGGCATTTTTTCACAATAAGGAAAACACCTAGACAAATTGCCGGTGTTCACTTTTCCTATCAAATGAGGAAATGTATTTAATACTGCACTTTACACGATTAAAATTCGGATCATTTCCAGCACGGGAAGACATTGGAGAGGTGTTTGCGAATACCCACAAACTCGAACATCTATGAACGAACAATTCACGATGTAAAGGGGCGTCAGTGCTTACAGCGAGATCTTTGCATATTATTGATATTCTTACAAGACTCATGAAATGTATTACATGTAGCCTGGCTAACAGGAGGAGCGGATGACCATTTAACAAAAGGGGTACTTCGAAACCAGAACCAATTGTGAAGAGGCTTTAGTGTATTTATTATGTAGCTATAATTTGCCAGTTGATAGACTTGTTCAAGCTAGTCAAGTAACTGGAGAGAAAATATATCAATTACTGATTGCTAGGGTGCCACTACCTATAAGCTATTTCCAATTGCACCTCACCAATTCATATTCTGCATACTATATCAAGGTCCCAACATTTTGAAACTGAACACTCCTAAAATGGTATGTATGTGCAGGTGCATCTATGTCCACACTCACCACAACGCTTCATGCGCTTATGCATAGCCACAGTGTTCCCCCTGTTCGGCGAATATTTTTGTTATGCTATGTTATGCAGATTTGTAGAGCACACTTGGAGGGTTTCCTGGCACTGAGCAGGTGAGAATTTTAGCACAACTAGGGCACAGTGCAGCTACTCAAACAACTAGATCTTTAGCTTCTTGTGGAATTCAAGAAGTGAGTAGGAGGCTCCTATGGAATAATTGAAAAGCTAGGTCCTTAGCTTCTTGTGGAATTCAAGAAGTGGGTAGGAGGCTCTTATGTGTGGTGGCAGGTTGTGCCACACTTTAAGAGCTATGTAGGAGAAGGCTTGACTACAGGATCTAGTTTTCCATTTATATGGCATGTGTGCAAGTAGGTGTTCGGATGAGCAGAGGTGTCTGTGAGGTCTGGGAAAGCAGATATGAATGTCAAGGTATGCTGGGCCAGTGTTCTGAAGTGCCATAAAATGTGGTTGAGAAATTTGAATTGTGCTCATTTGTTAAAGGGGACCCAGTGGAGCTCCTTCAGATAAGATGTGATGTGAGTGTGGTGTGGAAGGCTGAGAGTGATTCTGGCCCCTGAGTTCTGTATGGTCTGCATCCTTCTAGTGAGTATTTTTGTGATTCTGGTATCGAGGGTGTTCCCATCCTCACGCTTGCTTGTGACTAGGGTGTAAGTGACAGCTTTCCAGGTGTTGATTAGAAACCTTTTGAAAATCTTCCAAGGCATCTTCACAGCATGGTAGCATGAAGCTGTGACAGCATTGACTTGGGTGGTCATGTTGAGTTTGCTGTCAATGATGATTCTGAGGTTCTTGGCGTGGGTGGTTGGTGACGGCCCAGCTCTTTTGACCATCATGTGAAGTCAATTAGTTAGGTGCTCTTCAAAGAGATCATGATTTCGATCTTGTCGATATTAAACGTTGACCTTCATGCATTTCATTTAAAACCTCTCAAATAGGGGGAACTACATCCACCATCCATCTAACCATGCATTTCATAGGCAGCAGGAACCTGATGCATATTGGAGCACGTGGTGACCTCGTCAGAGGTATGAAGCACTATGTAAGAGTTCCAAAAAACATAACTGCATCATCAACAAATGTGATCTTTCATAGGGTTACTATGTCTAATTATGAACTGCTCATGGGCTTATTGGAAACTTCTCCAGCTCTTTTATCAACTTTAGGATGGATCACAGTTAACACTGCCAGAAAGGTTATGATCAGGTGCCCACTATAAAGCGGTCAGTCTGCCAATGAATATGGTTGTATGACTTTGTGAAAGACCTATATGAAATTCTGTGGATATTCATGGAATGGTAACTAAAGTATCCTTGAAGTTTTTATTTGTTTGGAAAGGACAGATGATATGTGGACATAGACAATACCTTTATGTAAGGATAAATGACACTGACAATGCATCTCAACTTCGGGATATGTTTACAGTGCCCAAATTGAAGGGAGACATTGAAGTTAGACATTCCAACAGCAGAATGAAGCATTGGTGGATTGTCGTCTCCCAAACCATTTTGCTAAGGCTGTTCTTTCCATGGTGGATACAGGCACTTTAGTCAAGAAATTGCAGTTGTTATAGTAGAACAATCTAGATAATGTAGAATTCAGTCCATCATCTTTGAGAATTGAGAAGGGTGACAGAATACTTCATGACAGATTTTAATCCTTTTGGGGAGAGGAACATGGAAACCTTCTTCTCATATCCTGGTAGCCTTAAAAAGACATAAAATATTTTCTCAAACTTTGTTCAGATCGTTCACTCACCATTTGACACTAATTGGTGTTGTGGTATCCCTTCATGTGCAATGCATTTTACAATAATTATACCCTGAATGGTTAGCACTGGGTTACTTAACTGGTCTGAATAGAAGTCAGAAGTCTGAATTAATAATGACTAACGTTTGAACATTATCGCAACATTTTTTTCCTTGCACGTTATCTGATTCATTTAGTTTCATTTGTTGAGTGGAAGATAATAGTGCAATAAATGTAAGTGCAAATAGTGTTTCCTGCTTTCCAGTGAATGAATGAATGGAATGACACTTGTACAGTGAATCCGTTGCCCCCAACAGTGGGTCCCAGCATTATAGTAAGGCAGGTCATCTGGAGTTACCAGAATTTTACAGAAATGTTTTAACTGGTTTTTGAAGTTTGCTTCTGTAGAAATACGTCTGAATGAAACAGGTAGATAATTCTAAAGCTTCAGGGCAAGAAAAGTAAACGAAAATCCTCCCTTTCTTGACCAAGATATGTTGAGCACATTCAACAAATGAAGGTTCGAAGAACGAAGTGTTCTCTCCAAGACATAATGGGTCTGTTTTTCACGCAGCTATTGCGAGCTGCTGCGTTAGCATCAGGTATTCAAAATATATGTTATGGCATTCAGTGCAAATGTCTCAAGCGGGGAGTGAACAAGAAATGTGAAAAACGGGCTGCAGAAGAAGGCTCGTGTTTTTTCCCCTGAAAATTGCATCAACAAAGGGTTTGCGGTGGTAAAATCAACATTTTCCCAGCTTTCAGGAACAGGCAGACTTGAATTAGAAAACCCAATTTTTCAACACAATTTTGACATTTTACTGGGACATACCCCATTTTTACTATTGTTTGTGATTTCAGCCTCCTTCCAGTTAGTGACAGAAATGGGTATGAAACCAATGCCGGACCCCAGAAAGCTAAACATTTCTGAAAAGTGGATAGAATTCTGAATACAGCAAGGGGTCATTTGTGTAGATCCTATAAGTGTTTCCTACAGAGAATAAGAATTGAAATAAAAGAATATTGAAATTGAGGTGAAAAAACAGCAATTTTTCTCCACATTTTACTCTGTAACTTTTTCCTGCGATGTCAGAGTTTTTATAGCAATATACCGTTACATCCGATGGACTCTTATGGTTGTGGGAATATATAGGGCTTGGAGGTTCATCAAGAACCCTATGTACCCAGAGCCAATAAATGAACTGCACCTTGCAATGGGTTTTCATTCTATACCAGGTATACAGCAATTCATTTGCTGAAATAAAAAAAGTGAAAATTATGTTTCAAGAAAACCTTTGTATTTCCACAATGGCCACAAGATAAGGTGTTGAGAAGCAGTGGTTATTTGCCCATCTCTGAATTCCGGGGTGCCCACACTAGCATGTGAATTACAGGGCATTTCTCAAATAGACGTCTTTTTTACACACTGTCTTACATTTGGAAGGAAAAAATGTAGAGAAAGACAAGGGGCAATAACACTTGTTTTGCTATTCTGTGTTCCCCCAAGTCTCCCTATAAAAATGGTTCCTCACTTGTGTGGGTTAGCCTGGCGCCTGCAACAGGAAATGCCCCAAAACACAACCTGGACACATCACATTTTCACAAAGAAAACAGAGCTGTTTTTTGCAAAGTGCCTAGCTGTGGATTTTGGCCTCCAGTTCAGCTGGCACCTAGGGAAACCTAGCAAACTTGCACAGTTTTTAAAACTAGACACATAGGGGAATCCAAGATGGGGTGACTTGTGGGGCTCTGACCAGGTTCTGTTACCCAGAATCCTCTGCAAACCAAAACATTTGGCCCAAAAAAAAATTTTTCCTCTCATTTTGGTGACAGAAAGATATGGGATCAGAGAGGAGCCACAAATTTCCTTCCACCCAGCGTTCCCCCAAGTCTCCCGATAAAAATGGTACCTCACTTGTGTGGGTAGGCCTACTGCCCCCAAAAAGGAAATGCCCCAAAACACTATCTGGAAACACATTAATTATCAAATACAAAACTACCTGTTTTTGCGGGAGAGAGCACCTGCAATTTTTGTCCTGGGTTCAGCAGCAATCCAGGGAAACCTACCAAACCCAGACATTTCTGAAAACTAGACACCCTAGGGATTCTAAGAAGGTGTGACTTGCGTGGATCCCCCAATGTTTTCTTACCAAGAATCCTCAGCAAATCTCAAATTTAGATAAAACAAATCAAATTTTTCCCACATTTCTGTGTGGCATCACTGCACCAGGACCAATTTCATACCACTCAACGTTCTCCTCCGTCTCCCGGTAAAAATTATACCTCATTTGTGTAGGTGGGCCAAGTGCTTGTGACAGGGAAGAGCCTAAAACATGCCAAAATTGAGGGGGAACCAAAGTGGGTCCAAAAGGGCAGTTTGAAAAACAACATTTTTAGGCTGACAAGTGCAGCAGAATTTTTATTGGTATAGATGAGACAATGCTGGGTGGTAGGAATTTTGTGGATTCCTGCAGATTCCAGAAGGTTCCATCACAAAAACGTGGGAAAAATGTGTGATTTCCAGCAAAGTTGGAGCTTTGCAGGGCACTGTGGGTAAGAAAATGGCCCGGGGTGCATGTGAAACACACCACCCTGGAATCACCCAGATGTTTAGGTTTCAGATGTGTCTAGGTCTTGTGGATTTTTCTACATGGCACCATCCCAAAGTCCATAAAGTGCAGCCCTCACCATTCCAAGTGGGACAATTTTGAGAGTTAGCCAAGCTCTCAAGGCCCAAATGTAAAACCAAAACCCAAACTAATCAAATGTCTTCTTGCTTGCTGTGGGATAAGATGTTTTAGAATGCGAAGGAGAGCTGAAAGACTGTTACCCACTTCAGTTGGGGGGGGCATAACCAGGCCTATACTGATTGGTAGCCACCACTCCACTATTTTTTTTTTTCATTCCCTCGCCTCTAGTAGACTTTCTGCCCTGGGGTGTGGACCAGGGGTGCCACTGGTGGGCAGAACAACTTTGGCTCCATTTATTTGGGGTAGGGGTATGGCCATACCCCCACCTTCTTAATTTGGAAAAAAAAACTTCCATGGTCTCTGGCGGGCTTTCTACCCCCCCTTGGGGGCGGATGGGCCTTCCAAAAATAGGCCAATCTGCCCCAAAGGAGGGCAGATATGGCCAACAGTAATGCGCCCCCATGCGGAGTGACCCTTACCCAAGGGCCTGAAAACACACACATACACACACACCAATCCCTGGTGCCTTATTGGTTTCTGCCCCCCCCCCGGGGGCAGATCGGCCTAATAGAAATATACCGATCTGCCCCCAAGGGGAACAGAAATGGGCAAAAATAAATTTGCCCCCGCCAGGGGTGAGACCCTTTCCTAAGGGGTCGCTCCCCACCTCTAAAAAACAATACAAAAAAAAGAAAACCCCAAAAAATGATTCCTGGCACCGAGAGATTTCTGCCCCCTGGGGGCAGATCGACATAATAACAATAGGCCGATCTGCCCCTGAGGTGGCAGAAATGGCCTAAAATAAAGACGCCCTTCCCGGGAGCGACCCTTGCCTAAGGGGTCGCTCCCCTTGCGTGAAATTGGCACAAAAAAACAAATAAATCCCCAGTGCCTAGTGGGTTCTTCCCCCCTTTGGGGCAGATTGGCCTTACAAAAATCGACTGATCTTTCCCCAAAGGGGGCAGAAATGGTCTAAATACAATTTGCCCACCAGGGGAGCGACCCTTGCCTAAGGGGTCACTCCCCACCTCTAAAAAAAAATAATAAAAAAAGTCCCTGGCACCTAGAGGTTTCTGCCCCCCCCGGGGGCAGATCAGCCTAATAACAATAGACCGATCTGCCCCCGGGAGGGCAGAAATGGCCTAAAATATATTTGCCCCCCTGTGGAGCGACCCTTGCCTAACTGGTCACTCCCCTCCATTGAATTCGCCATTAAAAAAAACTCCCTGATGTCTAGTGGATTCTGCCCCACTTGGGGGCAGACTGGCCTCATAAAAATAGGCCTATCTGCCCCCAAGGGGGGCAGAAATGGCCTAAATATAATTTGCCCCCTAGAGGAGAGACCCTTGCCTAAGGGGTGGCTCCCCAACTCAAAAAAAAAAAAAATCCCTGGTGCCCAGTGGTTTCTGCCCCCCCTTGGGGGCAGATCGGCCTAATAACAATAGGCCTATCTTCCCCCGGGGGCAGAAAAGGCCTTGAAATCAATTCCCCCCCTGGGGAGCGACCCCTGCCCAAGGGGTCGCTCCCCTTATGCCAATTTCTATTCCTAAAATAAATCCCTGTGTCTAGTGGGCATTTCAGAAGCCAGATCGCTTTACGCTCCGGCTTCTGAAATGCTGTGGGAGACTTGAAAGGGAAGGAAATTATTTTCCTTCCCTTTGAAGCCTCCCAGGCCCCCCTTCACATGACTGGAATTTCTCTCCCAGCGCGATGGGGAAGTGGCCTCTGATGAGGTCAGCACACAAATGCATGCTGACGTCATCAGACGTCACTAGGGGGGTCAGGGATGGAAGGGGAAGGGCATCCCCTTCCATCCCTGCCTTATAAGCCCACAGAGGGAGCGCTAGCGCTGCCTCTGAGCTTCAAGCCGAGGACATAATGGTTACATCCTCGGCACAGGTGCACTGTGCCAGTGGACGGAACCATTACCTACCTGGCACAGAAGGGGTTAAGTGGGCGAAGCTGAGCAAAACATGTAGCAATGACAGCCAGACCTTGTGTGTGTAAAAACAGTTTGTTTTCAAATTTAGCGGTGGAATTTGGTTTAGGAGGCATTCCAACAGGTGTTAAATGAGGCAGACCAGGCAGAAGCGGGTACACCTCATTATATCCTACTTTTCAGAGTTCAGCTTTAGATGTCTGTTTTTCATCCTCTCCACCACCTTCCCTAAAACCTCTTTACTCTCCTTTTTGGCTCATTGGAAGCGGAACATAAGCTGTGTATCATATGCATAGGATATCACATTGAAGCTGTGAGATTTGGCAACAGAAGCAACAGGGGCCTTCTATATGTTAAATAACATTGGACTTAAAAATGAGCCATGATGGACACCATATTTTAGTGGCTTGTGCATGGAGGTAAACAGGGATAACCCAGCTGTGCACTGATCCTCCAATTCCCATGCCTCCTAGCCATTCCAAGAGAAAATGACGGGACTTGGTGTCAAAGGCTTCTGACAGGTCCAACAGTATCAGAACAACAGATTGCCTAAGGTCAGAATTTATCTTCATGAACTCTGCTACTTTCAACAGTCGTGACCCTACGCTCTGGCTTTGAGCGAAGCGTGGTTGGGTGCTGAAAATAAAGTTCTGCTCTTCCAATTAATGAGAGAATGGATAAAGAACAGTTGCCTGAAACTGAATTCTGACAAGTCTGAGGTCCTCATCTTTGGCTCCACCCCCTCCGCATGAGAGGACTCCTGGTGGCCTGCCACACTGGGAACCGCACCGACACCCACTGAACACACACGCAACCTGGGATTCATCCTGAACTCTTCACTATCAATGACCCTGCAAGTCATCGCTATCTCCTTCTCCTGCTTCAACACCCTCCTCATGCTTCGGAAGATCTGCAAATGGATCCCCATGGAAACCAGAAGAACGGTCACCCAAGCCCTCATGAGCAGGAAGCTGGACTACGGCAATGCCCTGTGCGCAGGAAACCACGGCCAAACACCAGAAAAGTCTGCAATGCATCCAAAACACCTCTGCGCGACTCACCCTGGACATCCCTCACTACTGCCACATCACAGCCCACCTGAGAGAACTACAATGGCTCCCCGTCAACAAGTGAACCAAGTTCAAACTCCTCAACCACGCTCACAAGGCACTGCACAACACTGGACCAGAATACCTCAACAGTCGGCTCTCCTTCTACACCCTGACCTGACTGCTTCGCTTCGCCGACCTTGTCTTTGCCACTGTCCCACTCATCCGCAGAACAACCGCCGGTGGAAGATCGTTTTCCGACCTCGCCGCCAAGACGTGGAACTCTCTTCCCACCCACCTGCATCAGACTAAGGACCTACTTACCTTCAGGAGACTTCTCAAGACATGGCTGTTCGAGCAGAGCAGCCCCCCCTCAGCTCCTTGATACCATCATGGGTGAGTAGCACAGGGATTCACCTGTCAGATGTAGGCACCGGAATCTGGCCTTCAGGAGGCCAAAGGTTCTTTCAATTATTCACTTTTTTCGCCCATGTGCCTCATTGTAACGTTCCTATGCCCTTGTCCTGGCATTCCTCACTGGGGTCAGTAGCCATGAGAGGTTGGGGTAACCATAGTCACCTGCAAATATTAGAGGGATACCTGTTAGACAGACACTCACCCTTAGGGACCCACACCCATATACCTACATCAACTGGGTGGAGACCATGCGCTCACCTATTAGCTACACCCGATGCCTCTGGAATTGAGACATCAGATATGGAATGCTGCTATTCCTCAAGATGAAAGCATCATGCACAGAACCAGGATACTTGGCATTCACATGGAAGATGTACTGGTCCACCAAACACACCATCTGCACATTCAGAGAGTGATAGCTTTTTCTGTTCCTTAACACTTGTTCATTCCTCCAGGGGGTGGGGGGGAGGGAATGCTACATGTATACCATAAATGGCACCAATGATGTTGGGGATTAGTCCCAGGTCATAGAAGTCGGATTTCACTGTGGCCAAATCCTCCACCTGGGGGAGTACGATGTAGCTGCTCATGTGTTTCAGCAGGGCAGACACATTTGAGCACAAAGGCTGTGACATGCCTGATGCCATGGCCAATGTCGCTTGGAATGAACCACTTGCCAGGAAATGGAGCACTGACAGGACTTGCACAAGAGAGGGGATACCTGTGGGCTGGCGGATAGCTGAAATCAGGTCTGGACCCAATTGGGCACACAGTTCTTGGATTGTGGTCCTATCAAGTCTGTAGGTTAGGATAATGTGTCTGTCCTCCATTGTCGCCAGGTCCACCAGGGGTCTGTACACGGGAGGATGTCTCCATCTCATATTCATCCTCAGCGGTTGAAGTTCAGGGAGAAAAACGGTGAGCAGAAGGTCATATTCCCACATCTGTTGAAATAATGATGCATTTCTTCCTTTACAGAAACAGTATGTGAATACAAGAGTCAGTTGATATGCCAATGTCTGCTGTGATGCAGTTAGGTGCCATGGCCTGTGCCCCCCTGAAATGGCGGCTGCCTGACCTCTGAGGAGAGACAAGTGAAAATGAGGTAATTCCGCTGGCGTTGTGCACCATAGCGGTCGACGACCGCTGTGCAACTTCACATTGGTTAACATTAGGCCCTATGGGTACCAGGAGCCAAAGGCGATGTACACCGGTGGTGATGGTACGCACCGCCCCGGATGTGACCGCCATCACTGTTAGGCAGTCAACCATTCTGAATGCCATCCAGGATGTCGAGAGGCATTTGCAACAAACAAATGCATACCTGGAGGGCATTCACTCTAGTGTGTCGGCCCAACAGAGAAGATTTCAGGCTCTGGCCTCTGCACTGATGGCAGCCATTGTCCCTGTCTCCAGCCTCCCCCCTCCAAATTCCTCTACTGAGTCCCAATCCCCTCAACCCCAAATTATCCCAAGCACACCTTCAGACCAGCATTCACCCAAATCAACACACAGAAGTGGCTCAGGCAAACACAAGCACCACACTTCATCTCACAAGCACTCACACAAGCACCATCCCCATGCAGACACACCAACATCCACTTCCTCCACTGTGTCCCGCTCCTCCTCATCGTCCACCTCCCTCCATGTAGCGTCTCCACTCACACCTGCATGCACTACATCATCATCCACTACCTCCATCACCAGCACTCCTATCACTACACACCCCTCACTGGCAGTCACCACCCACACATCCATGCACACGTCCCCTGTGTCCTCTCTCACTGTGTCTGTGACCACTCCTCCCAAAGTACACAAACCCAAGCACCCACACACCCAACAGCCATCCACCTCACAACATCATCCATCTCATGCACCTGCACCCAAACACAGCAGACGGACACCTCCTACAACCACTCCCTCTACCTCCACTCCCAAACCTTCACCCTCTTCCCGCCCCAATGTCCCTAAGAAGCTTTTCCTAGCCAACATTGACCTCTTCCCTGCCCCTTCCCCGTCCTTCACCTCGGGCCAGGGTGGCCAGAACCCAGCCCAGCACCTCAGCCATCAAGTCCACGTCCGCTGTGGTTTCTGCAGCTGTCAGAAGGTCTAAGGGGGCACCCATCAGCCCAGCCAGTGTGCCACCAACACCTAAAAGTATAAAGTTGTACACTGTTCCAAAAAGAAACTATTCATAGGAAAATATTGGGTGCGGTCCAAATGTTCCAGGAGCAAGAACCCTCATGCATCACAATGGATGACTGGCATCATCATTGGGAAAGCTCCTCATCAGGCTGGTGCTGCAATGCCTGACGGGCTCCCCCGACGGGGTGCTCTTAACCAGAATGCTCAGATAGTAGCAAAAATGAAAACAATAAATAAATTAGTTTTCAAATGGATACCCATTCTTTGGCACCCAAGTATTAATGGAGAGAGAGGGAATTTTTTTTAATTAAAATTGGTTCACCATCACAAACCATGAGTCATTATTTTAATCAGCAATTGATATGATGGGGACCAAGATTAAAAACACAAAAGAGGAGTACTGGGTGAATATAATGTTCACCTACTCACACTATATGAAGGAGGAGAAAACCAATTATGGAACCTCACTCTACTTAGTCTACATGTTTCGCGTCTGGGTGGTCCAGCCGGATCCAGTGACGCTTCATCAGGACAAAAACTTCTCCAAAAAATTAAACTTAAAGTAGTAAAAAAAAATGTTTCACTTACTTAGTTCAACTCGTTAAATAAGGTTACCCTAAATAAATAAACAGAAAACCATGGTGAATCAACACGAGTGAAAATACAATCACAAAAAAAATATAGTGCACGTATTAACTTGAAGTGCTCAAAGACAAACACTCATGTGATTAATGTAAAAAGTTTCTGCTTACCATCCCCAATTTCAGAATAGGATTCAATAAGGATCGCTTGTCAGAACTAGGAGCTAAAATTCTGTGGATTGATAATCATACAAAAAAAGCCATAACATAGTGAGTTCAATAGATACTCAGCTCGCAGTGAGTCTTGTTATATCAGCCATAAAAAAACATGATTGTTGATTCATAGGTACAGCCATAAACTAAGGAAGTGCAAGAAAACAAACTATTCATTGGAATTCTCAGATGTCACCGTCCTCTTTTCAATGCCAACATAAATCATTATTGAACTCATGATCTCAGGAAATGTTATATTGGAGAAAAACGCCCGTAATACTAAAGTAACGGTATATTTTTAAATTGGGCACATGTGAATTATCCTTCACTTAATCAATCTATGCAAATGAACAACAGAGTAGCCCTGTACCCACGCTAACATTGGGCGTCGGTAAAAAAAACCGGGAAATCTGTGAAGTGAAACCCAAATAATGGGTCTGACAGTTGCGGGGACTAACTTTTGGTATCCTCGTGTAGGCTGTTTCACCTACTCGTCTGACGCGCGTCCTGCAAAACACGGGCGCAGCGTCTGGTCGGATCTTTTCAAGAAACAGATCGGCGGGACCCGGAAGCCGACGTCGGCTCCCATGGTCATTCAAAGCGAAAACGGACTACGTGTAGTTCGAAGGTAGTCATTATGGAAATTGAACCGCGTTAATAGCGGATCGTTCAAAACTGCATGGACAGATTGAAAAAACTAGAGTTGTTGGGAGGAAAAAAGTACTGATGGATGAAATTCAATAAAATAAATGGAACGTAAATGACACAAGGGTAAAGGCGGATAAGAAAATATTAAAGACAACTGTCAATCAGTGTATTCTTGCTCCATCACTTTTTTGTCTTAATTAAAAGACAGGCGAAGGCGGGGAGGGGGCATAAAGGGAGGTGCTATTCTTTTCAACCTACAACGGCTATTATGTTACAGACAGTGCAAAAAAGGACTGGTAAGGCCCAGATCAATCCCAAAGCTATACAACTGGGTGATGAAGTTAATTATCAAAGACATCTATTATGATGAGAGAGTGGTTCAGGGAATATCATCATTCAGCCCACTTGAAGCTGTTCCCAATTTAAAAATCCACCTTTGTTCGATTCTAAAAAGTGAATCAGAACCTTTAGGAAGGGATCGCAGAACTTCTAGGACCACCCATTTTAGGTCATCTGGTGTGTGTGTGGACTCTAAGTAGTGGGCACACAGTTTCGTAGTTATTCTCTGGCATCTTATGTTACTTCTGTGTTCATTTATACGTATCTTGACTGGTCGTGTCGTCATCCCCACATAGCGTAGCCCGCAGGGGCAAGTAATCATGTAGATACAGTTTTTAGAATTACAATTCATATGTTTGTTTAGAAACCATCTCCCAACCGGGTTAAGATCAAGTGACGTGGTTTTGCTAGTCAAGGGACACACATTGCAGTTACCACAGGAGAAGTGGCCTTTCACAGGTGGGAGGTCCCATAGTGTCTTTTGTGACAGGGTATCTTGTCTCCGTGGTCGTGTATGGACCACTAAATCTTTGATATTGGAGGTACGTTTAAAGGCAAACATGGGTTTTGGCATTTCGTTACCCCCACTTTCGAGAATCGACCAACGTTTGTTAATCACCTTTTTGATGGTATTGGCTAATGGGGTGAATGTAGTAACACAAGCTATGCGTGTCTGGGGAGTCTTGACATTTGTAGCCAAAAGACATTCCCTATGGTTGTTTTTAGCTCTCTTAAGGGCAGTGTTTATGGTCTTCGTTGGGTAGTGTTGCTCCTGCAGTTTCTTGTAAGATTTCGGCTTGTCTGTCATATTCTCGTATAGAGCTGCAATTGCGTCGCAGCCGTAAGAATTGGCCGACTGGTAGATTTCTCTCTTAGAGCTTTTGGATGATGACTTTCGTAAAGGAGAAGGCTATTTCGATCAGTTGGTTTGTGGTAGGTGGTTGTGCTCAATGAACCATTGTTAATAGTGATCATTAGATCCACAAATGGCAGTCCTGTAGAGGAAACTGAAGCTGTAAATTTTAAGTATGGGTCAAGAGAGTTAATCCACGTGATAAATTCATTCGTCAGTGATAGTGGTCCTTGCCAGATGATCAAAATATCATCTATATAGCGCTTCCATAGGTGAATAGCTTGTTGAAAAGGATTAGTTGGTGTTAAGATATTTTTCTTTTCGAAATCGTACATATATAAGCATGCTAGGCTATGAGCAAAAGTACTGCCCATGGATGAACCTCTAGTCTGATGGAAGAACTGTTTCTCAAACTGAAAGTAGTTTTCCATCAGAGCCAAAGTAGCGCATTGCATAATGAAAGTGATAGGTGTAGATGTAATAGAAGAGTCATTCCGTAAAGCTGATTCAACTACCTTTAAGGTTGCTGCTTGGGGGATATTGGTGTAAAGGGCTTCCACATCAAGGGTGATAATCCCTTGTACTTTAGAAGTCAGATTCACAGATTCTATGAGATTGAGGACATCCTTAGTATCCTGGAGATAAGTGGAAGAATGTCTTACCAGAGGCTGAAAAAACTGGTCACAAAAGACTGACAATGGTTCAAGGACAGAACCAATCCCTGACACAATTGGTCGTCCAGGTGGAGGTTGAATACCCTTGTGAATTTTTGGTAAACAGTAGAAGTACGGTATTCTAGGATGTATAGTATCAAGGAATTCAGCTTCCGTAGGGAAGATCCATATATTGCTTTTTGCTTCTTCTAATAGACTTCTAATTTGAATTTGGAGTCTCTCAGTAGGATCTCTGTCGATCATTGTGTAATACGTTGTGTCACTTAGAAGGCGTAGACATTCACGTCTATACTCTACAGTGTCCATAATCACGATGGTTCCCCCTTTGTCGGCTTGTTTGATCACAATATTAGGGTCATTTGCTAGTTGGTGGAGTGCCTGATTCTCCCGTTTAGGAAGGTTAATGAAAGGATGTTTTGCACATAGGTGCGAGATGTCATTTAGGACTGCTTTTTCAAATGTCAGTACTTCGCTTTGCATGGACATAGTAGGAGGTAAGAAGGTGGAGGGTTTTCTTAGGCCGGTATCACCTCCTGGTTCAACTGGTTTGTCTTTGAAGAACATATGGAGACAAATCTTTCGAAAGAGTTGAGCTAATTCAATATGGAGGCGGAAGAAATCTTCATTTGGAGTAGGAACAAAGCCTAAACCTCTATTAAGGATGTTAGTCTCATCAACTGTAAGATTTCTCTGAGATAGGTTGACCACTAGGTTCTTGGTGTCGGGTTATTTGTGTGACTCCTGGTCACCAACCCCTGCCAAGGCCAAGAAGATTCTGCCACCTGGCAAGGGCAAGAAGGGGACAGCATCCAGCAAGGAGAAGGAGCCACAACCACCCAGCAAAGCCACGTCAAAGACTCCAGCTGGCAGACCCTAGGAGGCACCACTATCTGCCAAGGGCAGGAACGGGCACAAAACACCAGCCAAGGAACTTCAGCCATCCGAGCCTGCAGGTGAAGGGCTGGAGCCTTCCCCACCACCGGCAGCACTGACACCTGCAACGCGGCCAGCCCCACCACAAGCACCGCCACCTACACCGCTGAAAGTAGCACCACTGCCACCAGCAGCAGCCCCAGTGGGCAGCCGTCCAAGGCTGCAGGGGAAGGGCTGGAGCCTCCCCCCACCACTGGCAGCACTGGCACCTGCACCGCGGCCAGCACTGCCACCTGCACCACCACAAGCACTGACGCAATTGCCACCACCTGCACCGCTGAAAGTAGCACCACTGCCAGCAGCAGCAGACCCAGTGGGCAGCCGTCCAAGGCTGCAGGGGAAGGGCGGGAGCCTCCCCCCACCACTGGCAGCACCCACACCAGCACTACCACCACTGTGCAGCAGTAGCCGCCGGCCGATGGACTGTAGTCCTGCCTCCATGGACTATCATGCATCCTGCCCACTGCAAATCTCGTGGCTCTGACACCCAGGTGAGGGACTGTGACCTGCCACTCCCCAAGTGATGCATCATTGGGAACACAGTCCCCTCCAGAACCAGTGGAAGAAGGCATCCACTCACCCTAACCTTGGCAGGATAAAGCACACTGGGCACAAAGCCCCCTCCAGAACCATTGGAAGAAGGCATCCACTCACCCTATCCTTGGCAGGATGAAGCACACTGGGCACAAAGTCCCCTCCAGAACCAGTGGAAGTAAGCATCCACTCACCCTATCCTTTGCAGGATGAAGCCCACTGGGCAAAAAGCCCCCTCCAGAACCAGTGGAGAAGGCATCCACTCACCTTATCCTTGGCAGGATGAAGCACACTGGGCACAATGCCCCCTCCAGAACCAGTGGAGAAGCCACTCCCCAGGACCAAGCAGTGGGCAAACCACCCACTAGAGAGACTGTGGCATTGCACTCCCCAGGACCAAGCAGTGGGCATGGAGCCCCCTCCAGGAGAAGTGGCATAGAACCATCTTCCGGCTGAGGTGCCCCACTCTTCCCCATCCCCCTGAGGTGCCTGTGTGCTTTCGACCTGATGCCCCTGCAGTGTTCTCTCCATTTTGAGGCAGGAGTCAAGTATGGCCTTGGCCTATGTGTTATTGCCCAGTGGGCCACAGACTATTTTTGTGTGGACATTGTCCCTCAATTTGTATATATTGTATATATAGTACATACTGTTTATTTATTTATGAACATATTTCTAATATTACACTCAATTCCTTTTGCCCTTGCATTATTCCTGAGGGTTACGGGGTGTATATTTAATGTTGTTGCATCTGTTTGTGTGTATGGTGTTGGGGGTGTGGGTGGGGCTGGGGGTGTTGCGTGTGTGTGACACTCTTTTTTTCCTCCCCCCTCTCTTGTGTGCTAGGTGCAGTACTCACCGTGGTCGTCGTCGCCGGCGTTGGTCATCCTGGGATATGAGCAGATACACCAGCATGGGGAAGACCTGCAGCTCGGGCTCCATGGCATTCTGGTTCTTCCTTGAGTGTCGAGAGGTGAGTGGTTTCACTTCAAAGTACTGTTTCCGCCGTGCTTTTGATGGCGTTGGTACCACCCCGGAAAAGCTGGCGGATGGGCGGGTTGTAATGGAGAGGGCGGTACATTGTCTTCTGCCTGGCTGTTGGTGGTTACTGCTGCGTGTTTGTTGCTACCGCAGTGGCAGTCAGAGTGTTAAAGTGACTATCTGTGTTGGTGGTTTCTGCCGTGGTCATGATTTCATTTTTGTTACGGCCGGCCTGTTGACGGTATTACCACCACTTTAACACCGACCGTCAGGGTTGTAATGAGGGCCTTAGTCTCTTTTTTGGGAGTCATAAATCTCCAGCAGGGCAAAGCTGGAGGGTTTAGCCAACAAGAGTTTCACAAGGCTGGGTACCCCTTGGCTAAGAACTGATGGTCAGGATTTGCTGATGCAGAGAAGAATGTAACAGGAGCTGCTCTGAAGTCAGGTCAACAGATCATCTACTCTCAGTTCACAGAGCAGTGTTTAGTCAAAAGTTTTCCAAGTCTAAGTTTTGGATTTTGGCAGTTTTGCCCCCCTTAACATTACCACCAGACGTTCAGGACTGGAGGGGCACTACTTTACAGATTAGGACATACTCAGTATGGGTCTAGGTCTGGTTGCAAGATGGTTGGAGCCTTTTCTGTCTCTGAGAATCCGAACAGGAGGCCAAACAACTAGCCCTTGAAGTCACTCTGGTAGTTTTGGGTTCAAGATGTGGAATAGGGTTCATGCAGCAAGGTAGGCCTCTGAGGGTTCAAGGCAGGCTTCAGGTGGCAAAACAGTCCTTCCAGGTGCATCAACTCATTCTTCTGAAATACAGGGCAGGCCACAGCAGTAGGCAGTCCTTTGAGAATCCTTCTTCAGGTCCAGAGAGTGAACTAAAGAGTGGGTCTGTGGGTCCTACTTTTATTCCTGGTTTCTTCTTTGAAGAAGGAGAAGTTTCCAAAGAATTCTCTTTGAAGTGCTTGAAGTGTTGTGTTTTCCCGCCCTGGCTCTAGGGTGGCTGCATAAACAATGCAATGGTGTCAAATCCTTTGTGTGAAAGCAGGGCCCAGTCTTTTCAGTTCCAATTGGGACTGTGCCTAGCTAAACCCTGTTATTGTACCCAGTCATGGCATATACAGACACACCCAATCACTCTATTGTGTGGCTGTCTGGGAGAAACAAAGTTCAACTGCCAACTACAGCCAGCAATTTGACCCAGGAACAGGCTGCAGGCACTAAATAGGGCAGGAAAATGCCAACTTTCTAAACATTTCATTTTCAAAATTGTCACTTTAAATTTGACTATACCATTAAAGATTTTAAAGTACAATTTCTCAGACACTAAACATGAATTGGCTACCTGTTCATAATCAAACATTACCACTTGTAATAAGCAACTGTAGCAAATGTAATAAGGCAACTCAACGTTACCGTACGGGAGAGGTAGGCCTCAGAACAGTGAAAGCAAATTTAGGGATGTTTGCCTATCAGGGCACATACAACTTAAAAGTACATGCACCCTCCTCTATGGGATACCTTGGACCTACCTTAGGGGTGAATTCAATGTAATAAAAGGGGTATTTAAGGCTTGTCAAGGGATTTACTTTGCCAGGTTGAATTGCCAGTTTAAACCTGCATTCAGGCTGCAATGTCAGATGAAGGACATTGTTTAAAGTGCTACCTGAATGGATGTCTCAACACATGCTGCAGGCCTACTAGTAGCATTTAATTTACAGATCCTGGTTAAATGGTATACCAATTTACAAGAGACTTATAAGTAAATTTAACATGCCAAATAGGTGTAAGACAATTTTACAATGTTTTACTGTGTGAGCACAAGCACTTTCAAATGGTTAGCAGTGGTAAAGTGCACAAAGTCCTAAGGCCAACAAAAATGATTTCAGCAAAAATAGGAGGGGTGAAGGCAAAATGTTTGCGGGTGACCAAGTACCAAGTCCCACAAAATACAGTATTAGTCTTTGAGATTGCTGTTCCCTACAATACTGAAAATCTGTTTAATGTGAATTTGAATATTATGACATGTTTGTTCTGAAAAAATATATGTTATTTCTATGGTGTCAGATACATTCTGTCTTCTGAGCTTTAAGGTCCTAGCTATGAATATATTTTTAGTAGTTCAAATCTCTTTATTGGCAATTTAGTAAATGAAGCAAATGAAGGGATAACGCAACTACAGGTGTCACCTGCTGTGATGTATGAAAAACAAGACAAAAATCCAAACAAATAACCCCCTTAACCCACCCTGACCCCACCGATGAACAAGCAGGGTTAAGGAGGTGGAACCATTGTAGCCCGACTCCGGTAAACCCCCAACTGTTTTAAGAGTAAAAGTGGGGCAGATGGCTGTAGCAAGCTCCCTAAGTCTAAGTAAATGAAGGTACTTGGGACAAGTGAACTTGCAAACCTGCATTGAGAGTAATGTAATGTAGGGGTGTCACAGTTCCCCATACAGGTCTCCTCGAGTGGTAAGGGTTAAGAACGGCCTCTCCATCCCCAAGATGTGCCATAAGCGGTGAAGTCACCCCTGAAGCATGGGGACCCTATTCGGACCCAAATGTGTTAGATTGTTCAGCAAAGCTGCTAAAAGGGCTAGCCCTATTGGTCAAGCCCAACATGATTTAAGGGGGAACACAAGTGAATTTGGCACCTTAGGAGAATAAATGCGATGAAGCAAGGTAGTTGCATATGGAGATGTGTATCAATGTTGTCTAGGATCGTAGTCCAATAGACAGCAAGTTTGGGGCAGTCCCAAAGTATATGTAGGTGGGCCAGCAGTCTTCACTGTGAGTAGGGGTACCCCTGTGGAGATGCACCGGTGTAAGGTACCAACAGGTAACTATTTTGGTAGCTGTTTCTACATTAGCCATATTATGTGTGCTGTGCCTCGCTCTTCGGTATATATCAGACACATTAGATCTGACAGCCTTAGGATGGTCTTCCCCCAACTTTTTACTTGCATCCCTCCTTTTTTCTGATCTTATTTTTGCTGAGTTTAGGCTCTGCGACTCTACCACTGCTGACCAGTGCTAAAATGCTTGCGCTCTCTCCCCTAAACATGGTAACATTGGCTCATACCCAATTGGCATATTTAATTTGCTTGTAAGTCCCTAGCAAAGTACACTGGATGTGCTCAGGTCCTGTAAATTAAATGCTACTAGTAGGCCTGCAATACTGATTGTGCCACCCACATAAGTAGTCTCTTAACCATGTGTTAGTTCTGCCATTGCTAGGCCGGTGTGTGTAGTTTCACTGCCTCTTCCACTTGACATTTAAAATGACTTGCCAAGCACAAAACTCCCCTTTTCCTCCATGTAAGTCACCCATAAGGTAGGCATTAGGTAAGCCACAGGACAGGTTGCTATGTGTGTAAAGGGCAGGACATGTACTTATATGTATTATATGTCCTGGTAGTGAAAAACGCCCAAAGTTGTTTTCCACTACTGTGAAGACAGCTCCGCTCATAGGCCGACATAAGAGATTCCTTTATGTGCCTTTAAGTGATAATTTCTTATCTGAGAGGAATAGACTTGTCATATTCGGTATGGTTGGAATGGCAGTGAGAAAATCTACTTACTTGTGAAGTTGGATTCTACATTACTATTTCAGAAATGCCCCTTGTTGAAATTAGGCATTTCTCTGCATTTACTGGCATCGGTGCCTTAAAGCCTACCTCCAATCCACATCTGGTCCGTGGTGGTTGACAGTTCCCCTTGTGCATTCCACCCAGAGAGACATAATCACAGGACACTCAGCTGCATCTGCATTCAACTGCATACAGATGGGTTTCCCTGGGCAGGAAGGGTGAAGGGGCCCTCTCTTACACTTCAGAGGCCACTGGTTTACCCTCAAACAAAGGACTGATAACCCCCACAGGCTTCCTGGCAGACAGGGCTAGGTTAAAAGGTGAACTTTTACACTTCAAAACCACTCTTTGAAGTTTCCTCCACTCAAAGGGCACTTTTGGGTACATATACCGGGTCTGTGACCCCACCAAATCAGATACTTCTAGACCTACAACTGGACTCAGAGGGACTGCCTGGCTGTCCAAAGGACTCACCTGGACTGCTTTGATGAAAGGACTGCTGGCCTGCTTGTTGCCCTGCTGCTTGCTGACCCATTTCTTCTCATGTGCTCTCCAAAGGCTTTATTGATCTTGCCTCCTATTCTGAGGTCTCAGGGCTATCAAAGACTTCACCAAAGAAGAGAAAACCCAGCACATCACAAAATTGATGCAATGCCTGCAAATTTTGATGTAACATCTGCCAGATGGATGCAGTGTCTGCTCTGCGCCAGAAAAATGCAACACCTCTTGTCTCTGCTTAACTGTTACGTACTGCGCTGGACTTCTCACCTCTGGATACCGGGTTGGCGAATACACCAAGTCTTCTATAGGTTCTGGATACTCCCAGATAAGGGGGACCCCTTCTAGTAGCCACGATGCCGCTTGACAGCCTACGCCAAAGCAGACCGTACCCTCCAGAAGGAGTCCCAGAGGGAAAAAAAAACAACACTGGGGAAAAAACCTCAAACAGGAACTCCTGAAGAAAAACAAGAAAAAACAGGACTAAACAAACAGGAAACAAAAATAGGCAAAAATCTCCCAAGGCAAAAGCAGGAACAAAGAACAGGCAGAAATCTCCCAAGGCAAAAAGCAGGAACAACGAACAGGAGCGAACAGCACATCCAGAAGGAAGTGTTTGCAACGCAAGGTGAAACAAGACTGACTGACTTATATACTGAGAAAAGGGAAGTGACATCACAGGAAAAGGAAAGGACACCATCTTGAATTGGGAAGAGCCCATAGATCAGTATAGGAAAAAGAAAGTAGTATAAAAGAAAAACAGAGCATGCTGGGACAAAAACACGAAGAAGACAAGATGGACACAACATGGACAGAGACAGGTAAAAGGACCAGACAAACCCACCAAAAACAAAAAGAAGAAAAAAGGGCTACAGGTAAGTGTAGCGCGACCGGGAGCGAAATATATGCTTCCCAGAATGTGTAGTCAAAAAACGCGGGGAACGGCGCTCCGAGTATCGGTAGCGCGTTCCATCCGCGAAGCCAGAAAGAGACGCCGCGTCTGAACGCGGCGTTGCATTAACACATTCTGGGTTTTCCATGCATCGTCCCTGAGCATCAAAATATCCCCGCATCACAGTGAGGAATCAAGGCTGTGCTTCTGAAAACCACTGCATTGCCTTGCAGCATGGAAACAATCCAACTCCAATTTCCAATTTTTATTATCATGTTATGGAACTCCTGAGAGATTCACATGAATAGAGGTACAAAATCCTAAAAGTTCCACATAATAGGATACATATTTCTTAAAAGAGCAAAAAATATATAAATACATAATACGATAGTTCATTATTTAAAACACAAAATTCAGAATATCTGCAAGAATGATTGAAAGAACTTAAAAATCTAGTAACAAAATCTTTCATTGTTGGGGGTGTATCATAAATCCAACGCCTCTCTGTGAGATCTAATATTGAGCTGCAAAAAAAGGGGTTTCAACCAAAATTTCCTTGAAACAGCGAGAGCCGGGCAGACAAATAGGACATGTATAAGAGATTGTGCCCCTCCTTGACACAGATCACAAACACTAGTAAAGCCATCTCACCGTGAGGTGAGATTTTTCAATGGCAATCTATTTAGTCTAAGCAGGATACACCATCGCCTCACCCCATGGTTTAAATTCAAGGTCAAGTAGGGTTGCACCATTTTCATAGTTACTGAGGTAGTTAACTTCTCTAGACCTCTTCTTTTGCGACACACCTTCATGTCCATAGAAAAGCCTTTGGACCATGATGCTTCCTTCAGAATTTTTTTTGATGATACGTAGGGAATTGAAGGACAAAGCTCCAAGTCTAGCTCTAAGAGTTGAATAGCTTTGATGTAATTTAAAAAAAAAACAGATTTTCCCTCAGATTGCTAAAGGTCTCACTATATGCCAGGTTTCTCAATGTACAATCTTCACTGTGCATGAGGTTGTGCGCCCTTCTTATCACTGCCACAAGGCCTTGCACAAAGATGTTCCTAATGCCAAATTCAAGGCGTAATGCAGCCCCTGGGACTGCATGACCATGCGTCTCAGAATGCGGCCTCCCGTCTTGTCCAAAAAATCCCATTTAGTTATGTCAATACACTCTATCGCATATAAAAGAGTAGCTGGGATCTTGACCTTGTAGGCTGATAGTAAGTGGGAAAAATTATGCTTACCATTTGTCTTATAAAAGGCCGACAGCCCTTGGGCTAGTGACAGAGCCTTATTGGTATTATGACGTATGTGATCAGAATCTTTTATTGAAGCTGAAAAGATCTTGCCTAAAAACTGGTATGATATTTGCTGTTCCAGTTTATGTTGACCCATTACCCAGGGAAACAAGACTTTTCTTCTATGGATCTTCCCGGAGAAGCAGACCACCTGAGACTTAGCTGTATTAATCTTCAGGTAGTGCTTCTCTGAATAACTTTTCAGGGTGGCCAAGCGATGGTTTAGGCCTTTTGGGGTAAGGTCATACACTACTATATCATCCGCATACATCAGGCATACAATTGTCCGCTCCCCCACCGCAGGGGCATCGCCAGAGGAGTTCCTGAGACTTAAAGGTAGGTCATGGATATAGAGGGAGAAAAGCAATGGGGCCTGTAAGCAAAATTGTTTTAAGCCATTTTTTGTTAATATCTTTGAAGATAGTCCCTGTTCTCCGCCCATTAAGATTTTACACCAGGTTGATGAGTATAGGGCAATCACCAATTGCAGGAGGCCAGATGGGACCCCTAGATCTTGGAGTTTTTTCTACAGTGTTCCCCTATCCACTCTGTCAAATGCTGTGGAGTAATCCATAAATGCCGCATAAAATATACCTCCCCTAGTCTGGACATACTTACCAATTATGGTTTGCATAATCAAGATATTGTCTAAGGTATTATAGGCTTTTCTAAAACCTGCCTGTTCCACTGGTAAGATACCATTTTCCTCCACCCAGTCAGTCAATTGTAGGAGGATACTTTTCGCAAATATCTTTCCTGTAGCGTCTAATAAGGCAATTTGTCTGTAATTTGACGGAATTGATCTATCTCCCTTTTAATGTAAAGGAATTATTATACTACCTGTCCATGATTCCGGGATGGTGACATGGGCATAACAGAGGCCAATAACTGGTTGAAGTACTTTTGCCCAGAGCAAAGGCTCCCTTTTAATTAGGGTAATTGGGATCTCGTCGGGGCCCATGGCACCTGAAGAGCGCATTGATGTTATGATCCCTTCTAGTTCTATCACTGTTGGTGCCCCTGTATTACCCCTTTCTCCACCTCTATTTAGTACTATCTCCTGTCTCCCGGGAGTCAGAACCTTGCTTTTCAGTGTACCGTTCATGAAGATACGATTTCCAAACTTCCTCTGCTATGGGGACAGCCGCTAATTATTTACGATTTGCGCACCCCTCCCATATAATAGTCCAGAAAAATCTGGGGTTTCTCTTTACGGCCGCTTCCCTCAGTGCCACCCAATTCTGGTCCTCTTTTTTTTTTTTTATTGTCAGTTTCAGCCTCGATCTTCTTCTCTTTGGTTTTGTTATTTCCCTGTTTATCTCCTTAGACTTGTACTCCAGATGTCGACGTATTAACTTATTTGTTACTCTAGTCAAGTTCAGAATAGGGAGTTGGTCGTTATCCACTCTTGTTAAATTATGCTCGGGCTGCTTATGTGCAGTAATATGCCTTATTAAATTGGGAAATTGTATTAGAGCATCTTTCCCCCACACCTCCAGATTTCCTGTGATGTTCTCCAGCAATGGCTTAATCGATAGCATTTTTACTGTTGACCAAGACATTCTCCTATTTTTTCCCTTACTACTTATGTTTACACCTTTTTAAGACCACAAATCTGTTGCCCCTAACTTCAGGCAGAAGGAGAGCCTTAAGATTTTATGGTCACTGTATGGACTGTCAAATACCTCCATGTTCCCAACTTTTTGAGCCAGGTTATACGTAGCACAGATGTAGTCTATTATGGAGTTATTCTTACATGACTTATGGGTGGGGGCTGCGAGTGAATCCACACTGTAGAGCCCATTGAGAATGATACAGCCGCAAGCCCTTAGGCCTTTCAACAAGGACATTGGAAACAATCAACTCATCATCTTTGCCATACCAGAAAAGTTGACACATTGTTTTACTTTTCAACGCATCTCCTCCTCTGCAGCCTCTCTGCGTTATTTTTTACACATCCCAGTTACCTTGTGCTAAAAGGCTACAACCACTTATTCGTAAGGATTGAGACTCATTTACACCTTTAGAAAGTGATATCTTGAACTTTTTTTGTATTGGTCTTATTTAATTCAGATATGTTTTATCCCTATTTTCCTAAACTGGTGCGGAGTGCTTTTTGTGGTGTTTTCACTGTGTTACAGAATGAGCTAATGCTCAAGTACTTTACACATTGCGTTCTAAATTAAACCTGCGTGTTCTGTGCCAAGGTCATGGAGGATGAGCACAGGATAATTTAAGTTGGATTGTTATTAACTCTGACTAGGATTGGGGTCCTTACTTAGACTGGGTGCATATTGTCATGGTCCCAGCTGTGAGCAGGGCTAGTCATGCCTTAGTCATGCCTTATTCCCTCCCTTTATGAGTGATATCAGCAATCTTGTTATTTTCTTTTTATCACAGTACCAGTTTGATTAATGTTATACCTTTGAAACCTTGTATAACTTGGCAACTCAATTATTACCATAATGACAATGTTTAAAGTAGATCTAGACCATTGCTTGTTGTCCAGATAACATCTGAACAACTGGGGCTCACCCAGGTAATCCAAGAAGGACATGTCAACTGTCGACAACCGCTGGTTCTCTAATTGATTCTCCTAATGGAAAAAATACAGTTAAGAAACATGTGCAATTACAATAAAGACTAACACGTTCCTCTGTTTCCCCCATGTGTTTCCTTGCACCTGGTTCAGACCGGCTATAAAAGCTGGCATTTCAGACTAAATCCTGCTTAGCCTCATTTAATTTAGAAGCTACACTTACCTGTCTCCAGCCTTAGGCAGCCTTCCCTTCACAGCAGCATTCTTCTCTTCGCAGCAGCATCCATACCTTCACAGTGACAGGCTTCTCCTGGAAGCAATGAGCTACCTGAGTTCCATCCTAGTATTTTCGAAGTTACCAGAGTACCTGTAAAAGGAAGGCAGCTTGCAATTCATGTTTCATATTGCACTTTCTTGCACCGCCAAAAGACACAAGTCACCCCAAATATGGTAACACAAGCTTTCCTGTCTACTTATCTAAAGCCAGCAACAATATTCAGATCAATCTTGTGACTGAAATCTCTTAGAGACAAGTTGTATTTCTTGTGATAGTTATGCCTTCCTGGATCTTGTGTTCATAGTTGGTTTTCAATCTGTTTTCTTAATTAGAATCTGATGCTGGTGTTCTGAAGACTTATGGTACAATTGAGAATTAAGATCTGATTGCCATTGCATATTTGCATATGACCCTGAAACTCTTCAGACTCTTGAATTACCGAAGAATTTGAAGTAGTTTTGTTGTGATTAACCCAGTTATTTTCTCTCAGTGAAATCCTAGTACGTGACAATTCTAGTTCATGATAATTCCTAGATAATACTTAAATCACACTGGGGAATGTTTCTAGTGTGAATTATTGGTATGTTGATTTGACATTAGTTAATGCCATATATCTGCTTACTGTTTTCTGTTTTAATGTGGGGGTTTCATTACAGGAAAATCCAAGTCCAGACCATTGTATCTGAAAAATCCTGATTGCCAGTATCCTAAATCCAGAACCAGAATCCAGATATCTTTGAGCCCAGCAGTTCCTGGTGTAGAGAAATCTGAATACACAGATGTCCTGGTATTTCTCTCTTTCTCTCTCATCCCAACCCGTCTTCCTCTTGGAAACTTCTAGGGTTGCAGAGAGTCCTTCATTGTTGCCATGTCAGTTCTCTTTGGAATTCGAGGACTTTCATTGCCGCATCAGAACCATCTGGAGTTCAGGTAAGTGGCTCACAACACATACCTCTGCACACTATAGACTCAATTTCTAACAGGACCATTCTTGCTGTGTCAGTTGCCTTCCAATTTCCACTTCCCACCATTTCTGTCTTGTCAATTTTTGGTGTGGAGTAGGATGCCATAGGAGATTATGGCCCTCTTTATGACATTGGTGGTAAATCCCACTTACCACCACTCTGACTGCTGCCAACATACCGCCGCCGTGGCGGACAACCGTTCACCATATTATGACACACACACACACCAATCCGTCACTATTCAGCCACATACACAAATCCACCACACCAAAGGTCAGTGATAAACTGGCAGTATCCAAACCCACTCCGTTACGCAACAGAATAACGCCCAACGCATTATGACCAACGAATCACCACGGCAGACATTCAATGGTGGTAAACCATTGGCTGTACATACCGCTGTGCACACACACATACAAAACAACACCAAATTGGACAACTCAAACTACACACACTTGACACCCATACGCACACCACACCCACACCACAATAAAACACACACCCATATTACCCACAACCCTTTACGACTACAAACTATTGGCACAAGACAGACACCATGACCACAGACAAGACCAGAGCCACACACCACCATCACCTACACACCGCCCACACACCCCACACCTCACACCCCAACACATCACCCTACACACCCTCACCCATACTACTCACACAACAGAGGAAATACATGCTGTGAAATAAGAGGCGTACACGGACCGATGTATGGACTTATTATGGTCCGGATGCAACCATTGATTTAATTCTATATTGCACCTACGAATTTAACATGAAGTATCTTCACACACGAAAGGATTCCTCTCTCTGAATAATAGATTGTGGACATAAATGACATATATTGAGTATCATACACTATATCAGTAAGCCTTGAAAAAGTCGTTATTACGACGAAACACGTGTCGGCTGTCTTCACATTGAACACTTTGGCGGATGCTACAACGGATAAACTATATGGAAGAATAAAGGACATTATTTTGAATATTTGGATGTGCAGTGGTTCCTTTTGCTCTATTTACTCACACAACACCCATGGCACCACAAAGACATCCCAGATTCTCAGCCGAGGAGCTAAGGGTCATGGTGGAGGAAATCATCAGGGTAGAGCCTCAGCTATTTGGAGCACAGGTGCAGCAGATATCCATTGCTGGGAAGATGGAGCTATGGCGGAGAATCGTGGACAGGGTCAACGCCGTGGGACAGCACCCAGGAACAAGGGATGATATCAGGAAGAGGTGGAACGACCTACGGGGAAGGTACGTTCCATCGCTGCAAGTCCTTAGCTAGCTGTACAGAGGACTGGCGGTGGATCCCCAACTCCTCTCCCACAACTAACAACGTGGGAGGAGCATGTCTTGGCAATCATGCATCCCAAGGGCCTGGGCGGAGTAGCAGGAGGACTGGACTCTGGTAAGTCAGCTCTTTATTACTATCACCCCCCACCTGCATGCCATCACATACCTCCACCCTCACCCTCAATCCCATCACTCCACCACCTCCCACACACCCCACCATCACATATCACCCATCCCGATGGCAAGCCCTGCATGCACCACCAATGCATGGACACCACTCACAGACCAGCATGGACACCTATCACCAAAGCATGCAGACTCGAGAGAATCATCTAGCCCACCACATACCAACTCACACAAGTTAAAGCTGCCAGGGCAAATAGAACTAAAGAGAGAAACCCACTGATGCACAATATGTCACACACAGAAATAATAACACTGAATTTACATCCCCGCAGGTATCCCAGCCAATGTCATCGGAGAAGAGGTGCTAGCAACATCCAGTCCCCCCACAGAAGAGGCCCACAGTGATGACAGTGACTCTCCTCGTCTGGATCTGGATGTCCAACCTGGCCATCAGGGACCTCCCGACAGTCGGTTACCCAGGCACAGTCACACACCACCACAGAGCCTCCCCCCTCAGGAAACATCACCACAGCATCCACCCAGCGTGCCCATACGTCTGTCCCCAGGACATGTCAATCAGCAGTGTGTCCACCACTACAGGGACCCCAGGCCACACCTCGCACCCACGACAATCAGGGACTTGGGGTCAGTGGCAGTGGGCACACGGTTCAGGGGACAGAGGCACAGGCCAACAGGAACACTGGGAGGACTGCTGTGCACTAGGGGGAGGACAGGCCCAGGGAACCGACTCTCCAGGAAGCACTCACAGAGATCCTGGGAGCAGACCAACATTCCCAGGATACGCTGGGCCAGATCCTGGCCAATGTGCAGGTGAACAGGGGGATGCAGGAGAAACAGTACCAGGGGACCAGGGAGGACTTGCAGGCCATTACACCACCCTGGTCTCCATAGCAGAGGTGCTGGTAGATATGGCCAACATTATGAGGGAGGTAGTCTTACAACAACGGGCCCCTGCCACTAGCCAGACATCTGAACTGCCTTCCACCTCCACTGCCGCTAGTGAACAGGAGGCCCTGCCACAGGACCAACAGGCCACCAGCACCCCTCCTCCTGCAGAACGAGAACCACCCCGCAAACGCTCCCTGCGATCCTGGCAGAAGCCAGAGACTATTGCCAACACCCCCACCATAAATGTGACTCTCCTGATTGTCACGCTGTTGTCCCACTCTGTCACCCTATCATCTTGAACTGCCATTTCTCCCCTTCCTACGTCCCCATGGACATTGCACCTGTGCAACAAATTAACTGGAATAATACCCTGGATGTTCCTCCATCATCACCCCATCCCAATGCATTTGCCCCACTTCTCCTAGCACTTCAATAAATACCCTTTGAATAAATACAAGTGTGGAGTATGTATTTGTTTAACTAGGTTCAAACATTGCAATTCAACTGTAGTTAGCTGCAGTGACCACACCAGGAGCGATAGTAGGGCACCAACATCTGCAAAAGGAGTTGCCAAAGGGTACAGTGAGTGGGCATAGAAGTGGGCAATAACAGCATGCCAGTGACAAAGATAAACCAAAAAATGACAATGAAATATGAAGTAACACTGTCTTACCTGTGTGACATTGGAAGTATGGTCAAATCACTACAGTTCTGTTGTCCTTATCCTCATCCTCTGCCTTCTCATCCTCACTGTCCACAGGGTCCACTGCTACCACACAACCATCTCCAGCTTCCTCCTCCTGCAAAAAAGGCACATGGGGGCATATTTAGGGGCATATTTATACTCCGTTTGCGCCGAATTTGCATCGTTTTTTTCGACGCAAATTCGACGCAAAACTAACTCCATATTTATACTTTGGCGTTAGATGCGTCTAGCGCCAAAGTTCATGGAGTTAGCGTCATTTTTTTGCGTGAACACCTTCCTTGCGTTAATGATATGCAAGGTAGGCGTTCCCGTCTTAAAAAATGACTCCGATGCTATTGCGTCGGATTTATACTCCCGGGCAAAAATGACGCCCGGGAGTGGGCGGGACTAAAAAACCCACATTTGCGCTGGATTTTAGCGCCTTGGTCAGGGCAGGCGTTAAGGGACCTGTGGGCTCAGAATGAGCCCAGAGGTGCCCTCCCAAGCCCCCAGGGACACCCCCTGCCACCCTTGCCCACCCCAGGAGGACACCCAAGGCTGGAGGGACCCATCCCAGGGAAGAAAAGGTAAGTTGTGGTAAGTTTAAAAAAAAAAAATTGTGGCATAAGGGGGCCTGATTTGTGCCCCCCCTACATGCCACTATGCCCAATGACCATGCCCAGGGGACAGAAGTCCCCTGGGCATGGCCATTGGGCAAGGGGGCATGACTCCTGTCTTTGCTAAGACAGGAGTCATGTTAATGGCGTCTGGGCACCCAAAAAAAATGGCGCAAATCGGGTTAAGATGATTTTTTTGCCTCAGCCTGACTTGCCCCATTTTTGGACGCCCAAACACCATTTTTCCCTACGCCGGCGCTGCCTGGTGTACGTGATTTTTTTTCACGCACACCAGGCAGCGCCGGTCGACTAACGCCGGCTAGCGCCATTCAATAAATACGGCGCCCGCATGGCGCTTCAGAATGGCGTTAGCCGGCGCTAATTTTTTTGGCGCAAAACTGCGTTAGCCCAGTTTTGCGTCAAAAAGTATAAATATGGCCCTTATACTCCGTTTGCGCCGAATTTACGTCGTTTTTTTCGACGCAAATTAGACGCAAAACTAACTCCATATTTATACTTTGGCGTTAGACGCGTCTAGCGCCAAAGTTCATGGAGTTAGCGTCATTTTTTTGCGTGAACACCTTCCTTGCGTTAATGATATGCAAGGTAGGCGTTCCCGTCTTAAAAAATGACTCCAATGCTATTGCGTCGGATTTATACTCCCGGGCAAAAATGACGCCGGGAGTGGGCGGGACTAAAAAACCCGCATTTGCGCCGGATTTTAGCGCCTGGGTCAGGGCAGGCGTTAAGGGACCTGTGTGCTCAGAATGAGCCCAGAGGTGCCCTCCCAAGCCCCCAGGGACACCCCCTGCCACCCTTGCCCACCCCAGGAGGACACCCAAGGCTGGAGGGACCCATCCCAGGGAAGAAAAGGTAAGTTGTGGTAAGTTTTAAAAAAAAAAAAAAATTGTGGCATAGGGGGGCCTGATTTGTGCCCCAGTACATGCCACTATGCCCAATGACCATGCCCAGGGGACAGAAGTCCCCTGGGCATGGCCATTGGGCAAGGGGGCATGACTCCTGTCTTTGCTAAGACAGGAGTCATGTTAATGGCGTCTGGGCGCCAAAAAAAAATGTCGCAAATCGGGTTAAGATGATTTTTTTGCCTCAGCCTGACTTGCCCCATTTTTGGACGCCCAAACGCCATTTTTCCCTACGCCGGCGCTGCCTGGTGTACGTGTTTTTTTTTCACGCACACCAGGCAGCGCCGGTCGACTAACGCCGGCTAACGCCATTCAATAAATACGGCGCCCGCATGGCGCTTCAGAATGGCGTTAGCCGGCGCTAATTTTTTTGGCGCAAAACTGCGTTAGCGCAGTTTTGCGTCAAAAAGTATAAATATGGCCCATGGTGTCTCAAGGCAAGGTTGTGCAAAATACAGCATGCCACGATTATCTGGCAGACCTTCTTGGGTGAGTAGCACAGGGGTCCACCTGTTAGATGGAGGCACCAAAACCTGGCCTTCAGGAGGCCAAAGGTATGTTCAATAATCCTTTTTGTTCCCCCATGTGCCTTATTGTAATGTTCTGCCCTTGTCCTGGGATTCCTGACAGGGTCAGCAGCCATGATAGGTTTGGGTAACCAGAGTCACCTGCAAATATCGATGGACAACATTTAGCCACACACTATACCATATGGCCCACACCATACCCATATACCAACGTCCACTGGGGATATGTCCCATTGCATAGAAGTCAGCTTTAACTGTGGCCAAATTCTCCACCTGGGGAAAAACAATGTAGTTGCACATATGTTTAATCAGGGCAAAAAAACACTCTGGTCAGCACTATTGAGAACATTGGCTGTGACATTCCTGCTGCCACGACCACTGTCACTTGGAAAGAACAGGGTTGCCAAGAAATGCAGCACAGATAGGACTTGCACAAGATGGGGGATCCCAGTGTGGTGATGGATAGTAGCTATACGGTCAGGCTCCAATTGGGCACACAGCTCTGTGATTGTGGCCCTGTCAAGTCTGTAGGTGAGGATAATGTGCCTGTCCTCCATTGTTCCCAAGGCCATTAGTGCTCTGTACAAGGGAGTACGTCTCCATCTCCTATTCATCCTCAGCTGTAGCAATCTATGAGTAAAAAGAGTGAGGAGGCGGCCACAAACTGTACATCGTAGCCACAACAGTATAATGCATGATGTTAATTTGTAATGTATAAGTGGAATTTGTACTGTATGTCCAATTTTGAACTTTGACGCCGTTATAATCCAGGGCCTCCCCCCCCTGCCCGAAATGAAGTCTGCCTGTCCTGCGTGGAGGGGCAGGTGGAAGTGATGTAATTCCGCTGATGTTGTGCGCCGTTGCAGGAGGCGGTTGGGAACTGCCGTGCAACTCCTCAGTGGTTAATATTGGCCCCTATGGGGTACAGTGGCTAATGGTGATATAGCCGGCGGTGACGGTATGCACCACTGTGGACGTGACCGCCAATTTCTATCTGATCACTCACTTGCTACCTTACCTTCAACAGGAGAGGCCCTACACTGCATGTGCTGCTGTGACCTGTGTTTGGAACCTACAATGGCTCACGTGACTGGGGAAAGGCCCCCTGCTTTCACCTTGGTGGAGTTGGGGCGACTGGTGGATGGGGTCTTACCCCAGTACGGACTGCTGTATGGGCCTCCAGATCAACAGGTGAGTACACTGTGAGCACGATGCATGGGGCATGAATGCATGGAGTGGTGTGTGTGAAGGCCTCGTGTAGGGGGGTTGGTGGATGGCCCCTGGGCAGCATGCAGCTTGTGTGCTGGGCTCTGTGTGTGAAAATGGCGATGTGAAGAGGTATGGTGGGCCATAACTGTAACAGGCAGGATGGTCTGACTGATACCTTTTCCTGTGTGTATTTCTCTGCCGGTCAGCGCCCATCAAAAGAAGGGTATATGCCATGCCATCGCCAATGACGTGCAGACCCTGGGGGTCTACGGCAGACAGAGCACCCACTGTCAGAAACGGTGGGAGGACCTGAGACGCTGGGCATGGAAGACGGCAGAGGCCCAGCTGGGGATGGCCTCTGAAAGAGTAAGGGGAGCCCGTTGAACCCTAACCCCCTGATGGCCCGCATACTGATGGTGGACTATCCAGAGCTGGATGGACACCGGAGGACATCACAGCAGCCATAAGGGGGAGAGTACAGTTCCCATCATTACAACTTATGCATGGTAGGGGGGTACCCAGGTTGGAGATGTGTGTTGGTGGGTGCCCCAGGCCTGACATTGCAGAATAGGTCCCATGTTGTGCAGGGTTCTGAAGTGATATTCTTGCTACCTAGCTTGTAGACATCCACTACTGGTCAGGGCTGTGAGGGTCCTAGGTGTGCTGCAGTTGGCAGTATGTGCCCGTCCCCATGCCCTGGTGGCTAGCATTATTACTAGTGCATTGCATAGTGCATAGGGCTGTTCCCTGTGTGTGAGGGTGTGTACTCCAACGGTGGTGTTGATACAGCCATTGACCCAGTGTATCCTTTGTCTCTCTCCCCCTTTTTGTTTTGTCATCCTGTCCTTATGTGCATTAGCATCATCTGGCGGAGGAGCAGAGGCACCGGTGACGGAGGGAGCTGCAACCCACAGGACCCAGGAGGCAGAGTCCACCTATGGTGAGGGCACCAGTGGGACGGAGGGCGAGGGGAGCACTACGGCTGAGACTGGAGGGGACAGTTCTGACACAGATACTGTAGGAGGCTGGCCTGGCTTATAGCGTGTACCTTGTGGTACTGACACCTTGTGCCAGGTCCAGTTATCTCTTATTAGTAGAATAGAGGTGTTCTAGCAGCCTAGGCTGATAGATGTAGCTATAGCAGAGCAGCTTAGGCTGAACTAGGAGACATGCAAAGCTCCTCCTATACCACTTATATCATATAGCACTATGGGCCTGATTACAACTTTGGCGGAGGGGGTTAATCCGTCCCAAATGTGACGGATATCCCACCCGCCGTATTACGAGTCCATTATATCCTATGGAATTCGTAATACGGTGGGTGGGATATCCGTCACATTTGGGACATATTACCCCTCTCCGCCAAAGTTGTAATCCGGCCCTATATCATAAGAAAACACAATACTCAGAGTTACTAAAAATAAAGGTACTTTATTTTAGTGACAATATGCCAAACGTATCTCAGAGGATATACTCCCTTAGGAGGTAAGTAATATATACAAATTATATGCACACAAACCAAAATCAGGTAAGTAACAGTTAGAAAAGTAGTGCAAACAGTGTAGAATCACAATGGAATGGAATAGGAAGAAATAGGCCTAGGGGCATGTAGGAGGCTGGCCTGGCTTGCAGTGTGTACCAGAGGTACTTACACCTTGTGCCAGGTCCAGTTATCCCTTATTAGTGTAGAAGAGGTGTTTCTAGCAGCTTAGGCTGATAGAAGGTAGCTATGGCAAAGCAGCTTAGGCTGAACTAGGAGACATGTAAAGCTCCTACTATACCACTGGTGTCATATGCACAATATCATAAGAAAACACAATACACAGATATACTAAAAATAAAGGTACTTTATTTTTATGACAATATGCCAAAAGTATCTCAGTGAGTACCCTCAGTATGAGGATGAGAAATATACACAAGATATATGTACACAAACTAAAATTATGCAGGTAATAGAGACTGACAAGACTGACTGACTTATATACTGAGAAAAGGGAAGTGACATCACAGGAAAAGGAAAGGACACCATCTTGAATTGGGAAGAGCCCATAGATCAGTATAGGAAAAAGAAAGTAGTATAAAAGAAAAACAGAGCATGCTGGGACAAAAACACGAAGAAGACAAGATGGACACAACATGGACAGAGACAGGTAAAAGGACCAGACAAACCCACCAAAAACAAAAAGAAGAAAAAAGGGCTACAGGTAAGTGTAGCGCGACCGGGAGCGAAATATATGCTTCCCAGAATGTGTAGTCAAAAAACGCGGGGAACGGCGCTCCGAGTATCGGTAGCGCGTTCCATCCGCGAAGCCAGAAAGAGACGCCGCGTCTGAACGCGGCGTTGCATTAACACATACTGGGTTTTCCATGCATCGTCCCTGAGCATCAAAATATCCCCGCATCACAGTGAGGAATCAAGGCTGTGCTTCTGAAAACCACTGCATTGCCTTGCAGCATGGAAACAATCCAACTCCAATTTCCAATTTTTATTATCATGTTATGGAACTCCTGAGAGATTCACATGAATAGAGGTACAAAATCCTAAAAGTTCCACATAATAGGATACATATTTCTTAAAAGAGCAAAAAATATATAAATACATAATACGATAGTTCATTATTTAAAACACAAAATTCAGAATATCTGCAAGAATGATTGAAAGAACTTAAAAATCTAGTAACAAAATCTTTCATTGTTGGGGGTGTATCATAAATCCAACGCCTCTCTGTGAGATCTAATATTGAGCTGCAAAAAAAGGGGTTTCAACCAAAATTTCCTTGAAACAGCGAGAGCCGGGCAGACAAATAGGACATGTATAAGAGATTGTGCCCCTCCTTGACACAGATCACAAACACTAGTAAAGCCATCTCACCGTGAGGTGAGATTTTTCAATGGCAATCTATTTAGTCTAAGCAGGATACACCATCGCCTCACCCCATGGTTTAAATTCAAGGTCAAGTAGGGTTGCACCATTTTCATAGTTACTGAGGTAGTTAACTTCTCTAGACCTCTTCTTTTGCGACACACCTTCATGTCCATAGAAAAGCCTTTGGACCATGATGCTTCCTTCAGAATTTTTTTTGATGATACGTAGGGAATTGAAGGACAAAGCTCCAAGTCTAGCTCTAAGAGTTGAATAGCTTTGATGTAATTTCTAAAAAAAACAGATTTTCCCTCAGATTGCTAAAGGTCTCACTATATGCCAGGTTTCTCAATGTACAATCTTCACTGTGCATGAGGTTGTGCGCCCTTCTTATCACTGCCACAAGGCCTTGCACAAAGATGTTCCTAATGCCAATTTCAAGGCGTAATGCAGCCCCTGGGACTGCATGACCATGCGTCTCAGAATGCGGCCTCCCGTCTTGTCCAAAAAATCCCATTTAGTTATGTCAATACACTCTATCGCATATAAAAGAGTAGCTGGGATCTTGACCTTGTAGGCTGATAGTAAGTGGGAAAAATTATGCTTACCATTTGTCTTATAAAAGGCCGACAGCCCTTGGGCTAGTGACAGAGCCTTATTGGTATTATGACGTATGTGATCAGAATCTTTTATTGAAGCTGAAAAGATCTTGCCTAAAAACTGGTATGATATTTGCTGTTCCAGTTTATGTTGACCCATTACCCAGGGAAACAAGACTTTTCTTCTATGGATCTTCCCGGAGAAGCAGACCACCTGAGACTTAGCTGTATTAATCTTCAGGTAGTGCTTCTCTGAATAACTTTTCAGGGTGGCCAAGCGATGGTTTAGGCCTTTTGGGGTAAGGTCATACACTACTATATCATCCGCATACATCAGGCATACAATTGTCCGCTCCCCCACCGCAGGGGCATCGCCAGAGGAGTTCCTGAGACTTAAAGGTAGGTCATGAATATAGAGGGAGAAAAGCAATGGGGCCTGTAAGCAAAATTGTTTTACGCCATTTTTTGTTAATACCTTTGAAGATAGTCCCTGTTCTCCGCCCATTAAGATTTTACACCAGGTTGATGAGTATAGTGCAATCACCAATTGCAGGAGGCCAGATGGGACCCCTAGATCTTGGAGTTTTTTCTACAGTGTTCCCCTATCCACTCTGTCAAATGCTGTGGAGTAATCCATAAATGCCGCATAAAATATACCTCCCCTAGTCTGGACATACTTACCAATTATGGTTTGCATAATCAAGATATTGTCTAAGGTATTATAGGCTTTTCTAAAGCCTGCCTGTTCCACTGGTAAGATACCATTTTCCTCCACCCAGTCAGTCAATTGTAGGAGGATACTTTTCGCAAATATCTTTCCTGTAGCGTCTAATAAGGCAATTTGTCTGTAATTTGACGGGATTGATCTATCTCCCTTTTAATGTAAAGGAATTATTATACTACCTGTCCATGATTCCGGGATGGTGACATGGGCATAACAGAGGCCAATAACTGGTTGAAGTACTTTTGCCCAGAGCAAAGGCTCCCTTTTAATTAGAGTAATTGGGATCTCGTCGGGGCCCATGGCACCTGAAGAGCGCATTGATGTTATGATCCCTTCTAGTTCTATCACTGTTGGTGCCCCTGTATTACCCCTTTCTCCACCTCTATTTAGTACTATCTCCTGTCTCCCGGGAGTCAGAACCTTGCTTTTCAGTGTACCGTTCATGAAGATACGATTTCCAAACTTCCTCTGCTATGGGGACAGCCGCTAATTATTTACGATTTGCGCACCCCTCCGATATAATAGTCCAGAAAAATCTGGGGTTTCTCTTTACGGCCGCTTCCCTCAGTGCCACCCAATTCTGGTCCTCTTTTTTTTTTTTTATTGTCAGTTTAAGCCTCGATCTTCTTCTCTTTGGTTTTGTTATTTCCCTGTTTATCTCCATAGACTTGTACTCCAGATGTCGACGTATTAACTTATTTGTTACTCTAGTCAAGTTCAGAATAGGGAGTTGGTCGTTATCCACTCTTGTTAAATTATGCTCGGGCTGCTTATGTGCAGTAATATGCCTTATTAAATTGGGAAATTGTATTAGAGCATCTTTCCCCCACACCTCCAGATTTCCTGTGATGTTCTCCAGCAATGGCTTAATCGATAGCATTTTTACTGTTGACCAAGACATTCTCCTATTTTTTCCCTTACTACTTATGTTTACATCTTTTTAAGACCACAAATCTGTTGCCCCTAACTTCAGGCAGAAGGAGAGCCTTAAGATTTTATGGTCACTGTATGGAGTGTCAAATACCTCCATGTTCCCAACTTTTTGAGCCAGGTTATACGTAGCACAGATGTAGTCTATTATGGAGTTATTCTTACATGACTTATGGGTGGGGGCTGCGAGTGAATCCACACTGTAGAGCCCATTGAGAATGATACAGCCGCAAGCCCTTAGGCCTTTCAACAAGGACATTGGAAACAATCAACTCATCATCTTTGCCATACCAGAAAAGTTGACACATTGTTTTACTTTTCAACGCATCTCCTCCTCTGCAGCCTCTCTGCGTTATTTTTTACACATCCCAGTTACCTTGTGCTAAAAGGCTACAACCACTTATTCGTAAGGATTGAGACTCATTTACACCTTTAGAAAGTGATATCTTGAACTTTTTTTGTATTGGTCTTATTTAATTCAGATATGTTTTATCCCTATTTTCCTAAACTGGTGCGGAGTACTTTTTGTGGTGTTTTCACTGTGTTACAGAATGAGCTAATGCTCAAGTACTTTACACATTGCGTTCTAAATTAAACCTGCGTGTTCTGTGCCAAGGTCATGGAGGATGAGCACAGGATAATTTAAGTTGGATTGTTATTAACTCTGACTAGGATTGGGGTCCTTACTTAGACTGGGTGCATATTGTCATGGTCCCAGCTGTGAGCAGGGCTAGTCATGCCTTAGTCATGCCTTATTCCCTCCCTTTATGAGTGATATCAGCAATCTTGTTATTTTCTTTTTATCACAGTACCAGTTTGAATAATGTTATACCTTTGAAACCTTGTGTAACTTGGCAACTCAATTATTACCATAATGACAATGTTTAAAGTAGATCTAGACCATTGCTTGTTGTCCAGATAACATCTGAACAACTGGGGCTCACCCAGGTAATCCAAGAAGGACATGTCAACTGTCGACAACCGCTGGTTCTCTAATTGATTCTCCTAATGGAAAAAATACAGTTAAAAAACATGTGCATTTACAATAAAGACTAACACGTTCCTCTGTTTCCCCCATGTGTTTCCTTGCACCTGGTTCAGACCGGCTATAAAAGCTGGCATTTCAGACTAAATCCTGCTTAGCCTCATTTAATTTAGAAGCTACACTTACCTGTCTCCAGCCTTAGGCAGCCTTCCCTTCACAGCAGCATTCTTCTCATCGCAGCAGCATCCATGCCTTCACAGTGACAGGCTTCTCCTGGAAGCAATGAGCTACCTGAGTTCCATCCTAGTATTTTCGAAGTTACCAGAGTACCTGTAAAAGGAAGGCAGCTTGCAATTCATGTTTCGTATTGCACTTTCTTGCACCGCCAAAAGACACAAGTCACCCCAAATATGGTAACACAAGCTTTCCTGTCTACTTATCTAAAGCCAGCAACAATATTCAGATCAATCTTGTGACTGAAATCTCTTAGAGACAAGTTGTATTTCTTGTGATAGTTATGCCTTCCTGGATCTTGTGTTCATAGTTGGTTTTCAATCTGTTTTCTTAATTAGAATCTGATGCTGGTGTTCTGAAGACTTATGGTACAATTGAGAATTAAGATCTGATTGCCATTGCATATTTGCATATGACCCTGAAACTCTTCAGACTCTTGAATTACCGAAGAATTTGAAGTAGTTTTGTTGTGATTAACCCAGTTATTTTCTCTCAGTGAAATCCTAGTACGTGACAATTCTAGTTCATGATAATTCCTAGATAATACTTGAATCACACTGGGGAATGTTTCTAGTGTGAATTATTGGTATGTTGATTTGACATTAGTTAATGCCATATATCTGCTTACTGTTTTCTGTTTTAATGTGGGGGTTTCATTACAGGAAAATCCAAGTCCAGACCATTGTATCTGAAAAATCCTGATTGCCAGTATCCTAAATCCAGAACCAGAATCCAGATATCTTTGAGCCCAGCAGTTCCTGGTGTAGAGAAATCTGAATACACAGATGTCCTGGTATTTCTCTCTTTCTCTCTCATCCCAAGCCGTCTTCCTCTTGGAAACTTCTAGGGTTGCAGAGAGTCCTTCATTGTTGCCATGTCAGTTCTCTTTGGAATTCGAGGACTTTCATTGCCGCATCAGAACCATCTGGAGTTCAGATAAGTGGCTCACAACACATACCTCTGCACACTATAGACTCAATTTCTAACAGGACCATTCTTGCTGTGTCAGTTGCCTTCCAATTTCCACTTCCCACCGTTTCTGTCTTGTCAATTTTTGGTGTGGAGTAGGATGCCATAGGAGATTATGGCCCTCTTTATGACATTGGTGGTAAATCCCACTTACCACCACTCTGACTGCTGCCAACATACCGCCGCCGTGGCGGACAACCGTTCACCATATTATGACACACACACACACCAATCCGTCACTATTCAGCCACATACACAAATCCACCACACCAAAGGTCAGTGATAAACTGGCAGTATCCAAACCCACTCCGTTACGCAACAGAATAACGCCCAACGCATTATGACCCACGAATCACCACGGCAGACATTCAATGGTGGTAAACCATTGGCTGTACATACCGCTGTGCACACACACATACAAAACAACACCAAATTGGACAACTCAAACTACACACACTTGACACCCATAAGCACACCACACCCACACCACAATAAAACACACACCCATATTACCCACAACCCTTTACGACTACAAACTATTGGCACAAGACAGACACCATGACCACAGACAAGACCAGAGCCACACACCACCATCACCTACACACCGCCCACACACCCCACACCTCACACCCCAACACATCACCCTACACACCCTCACCCATACTACTCACACAACAGAGGAAATACATGCTGTGAAATAAGAGGCGTACACGGACCGATGTATGGACTTATTATGGTCCGGATGCAACCATTGATTTAATTCTATATTGCACCTACGAATTTTACATGAAGTATCTTCACACACGAAAGGATTCCTCTCTCTGAATAATAGATTGTGGACATAAATGACATATATTGAGTATCATACACTATATCAGTAAGCCTTGAAAAAGTCGTTATTACGACGAAACACGTGTCGGCTGTCTTCACATTGAACACTTTGGCGGATGCTACAACGGATAAACTATATGGAAGAATAAAGGACATTATTTTGAATATTTGGATGTGCAGTGGTTCCTTTTGCTCTATTTACTCACACAACACCCATGGCACCACAAAGACATCCCAGATTCTCAGCCGAGGAGCTAAGGGTCATGTTGGAGGAAATCATCAGGGTAGAGCCTCAGCTATTTGGAGCACAGGTGCAGCAGATATCCATTGCTGGGAAGATGGAGCTATGGCGGAGAATCGTGGACAGGGTCAACGCCGTGGGACAGCACCCAGGAACAAGGGATGATATCAGGAAGAGGTGGAACGACCTACAGGGAAGGTACGTTCCATCGCTGCAAGTCCTTAGCTAGCTGTACAGAGGACTGGCGGTGGATCCCCAACTCCTCTCCCACAACTAACAACGTGGGAGGAGCATGTCTTGGCAATCATGCATCCCAAGGGCCTGGGCGGAGTAGCAGGAGGACTGGACTCTGGTAAGTCAGCTCTTTATTACTATCACCCCCCACCTGCATGCCATCACATACCTCCACCCTCACCCTCAATCCCATCACTCCACCACCTCCCACACACCCCACCATCACATATCACCCATCCCGATGGCAAGCCCTGCATGCACCACCAATGCATGGACACCACTCACAGACCAGCATGGACACCTATCACCAAAGCATGCAGACTCGAGAGAATCATCTAGCCCACCACATACCAACTCACACAAGTTAAAGCTGCCAGGGCAAATAGAACTAAAGAGAGAAACCCACTGATGCACAATATGTCACACACAGAAATAATAACACTGAATTTACATCCCCGCAGGTATCCCAGCCAATGTCATCGGAGAAGAGGTGCTAGCAACATCCAGTCCCCCCACAGAAGAGGCCCACAGTGATGACAGTGACTCTCCTCGTCTGGATCTGGATGTCCAACCTGGCCATCAGGGACCTCCAGACAGTCGGTTACCCAGGCACAGTCACACACCACCACAGAGCCTCCCCCCTCAGGAAACATCACTACAGCATCCACCCAGCGTGCCCATACGTCTGTCCCCAGGACATGTCAATCAGCAGTGTGTCCACCACTACAGGGACCCCAGGCCACACCTCGCACCCACGACAATCAGGGACTTGGGGTCAGTGGCAGTGGGCACACGGTTCAGGGGACAGAGGCACAGGCCAACAGGAACACTGGGAGGACTGCTGTGCACTAGGGGGAGGACAGGCCCAGGGAACCGACTCTCCAGGAAGCACTCACAGAGATCCTGGGAGCAGACCAACATTCCCAGGATACGCTGGGCCAGATCCTGGCCAATGTGCAGGTGAACAGGGGGATGCAGGAGAAACAGTACCAGGGGACCAGGGAGGACTTGCAGGCCATTACACCACCCTGGTCTCCATAGCAGAGGTGCTGGTAGATATGGCCAACATTATGAGGGAGGTAGTCTTACAACAACGGGCCCCTGCCACTAGCCAGACATCTGAACTGCCTTCCACCTCCACTGCCGCTAGTGAACAAGAGGCCCTGCCACAGGACCAACAGGCCACCAGCACCCCTCCTCCTGCAGAACGAGAACCACCCCGCAAACGCTCCCTGCGATCCTGGCAGAAGCCAGAGACTATTGCCAACACCCCCACCATAAATGTGACTCTCCTGATTGTCACGCTGTTGTCCCACTCTGTCACCCTATCATCTTGAACTGCCATTTCTCCCCTTCCTACGTCCCCATGGACATTGCACCTGTGCAACAAATTAACTGGAATAATACCCTGGATGTTCCTCCATCATCACCCCATCCCAATGCACTTGCCCCACTTCTCCTAGCACTTCAATAAATACCCTTTGAATAAATACAAGTGTGGAGTATGTATTTGTTTAACTAGGTTCAAACATTGCAATTCAACTGTAGTTAGCTGCAGTGACCACACCAGGAGCGATAGTAGGGCACCAACATCTGCAAAAGGAGTTGCCAAAGGGTACAGTGAGTGGGCATAGAAGTGGGCAATAACAGCATGCCAGTGACAAAGATAAACCAAAAAATGACAATGAAATATGAAGTAACACTGTCTTACCTGTGTGACATTGGAAGTATGGTCAAATCACTGCAGTTCTGTTGTCCTTATCCTCATCCTCTGCCTTCTCATCCTCACTGTCCACAGGGTCCACTGCTACCACACAACCATCTCCAGCTTCCTCCTCCTGCAAAAAAGGCACATGGGGGCATATTTAGGGGCATATTTATACTCCGTTTGCGCCGAATTTGCATCGTTTTTTTCTACGCAAATTCGACGCAAAACTAACTTCATATTTATACTTTGGCGTTAGACGCGTCTAGCGCCAAAGTTCATGGAGTTAGCGTCATTTTTTTGCGTGAACACCTTCCTTGCGTTAATGATATGCAAGGTAGGTGTTCCCGTCTTAAAAAATGACTCCGATGCTATTGCGTCGGATTTATACTCCCGGGCAAAAATGACGCCCGGGAGTGGGCGGGACTAAAAAACCCGCATTTGCGCTGGATTTTAGCGCCTTGGTCAGGGCAGGCGTTAAGGGACCTGTGGGCTCAGAATGAGCCCAGAGGTGCCCTCCCAAGCCCCCAGGGACACCCCCTGCCACCCTTGCCCACCCCAGGAGGACACCCAAGGCTGGAGGGACCCATCCCAGGGAAGAAAAGGTAAGTTGTGGTAAGTTTAAAAAAAAAAAATTGTGGCATAGGGGGGCCTGATTTGTGCCCCACTACATGCCACTATGCCCAATGACCATGCCCAGGGGACAGGAGTCCCCTGGGCATGGCCATTGGGCAAGGGGGCATGACTCCTGTCTTTGCTAAGACAGGAGTCATGTTAATGGCGTCTGGGCGCCCAAAAAAAATGGCGCAAATCGGGTTAAGATGATTTTTTTGCCTCAGCCTGACTTGCCCCATTTTTGGACGCCCAAACACCATTTTTCCCTACGCCGGCGCTGCCTGGTGTACGTGGTTTTTTTTCACGCACACCAGGCAGCGCCGGTCGACTAACGCCGGCTAGCGCCATTCAATAAATACGGCGCCCGCATGGCGCTTCAGAATGGCGTTAGCCGGCGCTAATTTTTTTGGCGCAAAACTGCGTTAGCCCAGTTTTGCGTCAAAAAGTATAAATATGGCCCTTATACTCCGTTTGCGCCGAATTTGCGTCGTTTTTTTCGACGCAAATTCGACGCAAAACTAACTCCATATTTATACTTTGGCGTTAGACGCGTCTAGCGCCAAAGTTCATGGAGTTAGCGTCATTTTTTTGCGTGAACACCTTCCTTGCGTTAATGATATGCAAGGTTGGCGTTCCCGTCTTAAAAAATGACTCCGATGCTATTGCGTCGGATTTATACTCCCGGGCAAAAATGATGCCCGGGAGTGGGCGGGACTAAAAAACCCGCATTTGCGCCGGATTTTAGCACCTGGGTCAGGGCAGGCGTTAAGGGACCTGTGGGCTCAGAATGAGCCCAGAGGTGCCCTCCCAAGCCCCCAGGGACACCCCCTGCCACCCTTGCCCACCCCAGGAGGACACCCAAGGCTGGAGGGACCCATCCCAGGGAAGAAAAGGTAAGTTGTGGTAAGTTTAAAAAAAAAAAAAAAATTGTGGCATAGGGGGGCCTGATTTGTGCCCCAGTACATGCCACTATACCCAATGACCATGCCCAGGGGACAGAAGTCCCCTGGGCATGGCCATTGGGCAAGGGGGCATGACTCCTGTCTTTGCTAAGACAGGAGTCATGTTAATGGCGTCTGGGCGCCAAAAAAAAATGGCGCAAATCGGGTTAAGATGATATTTTTGCCTCAGCCTGACTTGCCCCATTTTTGGACGCCCAAACGCCATTTTTCCCTACGCCGGCGCTGCCTGGTGTACGTGTTTTTTTTTCACGCACACCAGACAGCGCCGGTCGACTAACGCCGGCTAATGCCATTCAATAAATACGGCGCCCGCATGGCGCTTCAGAATGGCGTTAGCCGGCGCTAATTTTTTTGGCGCAAAACTGCGTTAGCATAAATATGGCCCATGGTGTCTCAAGGCAAGGTTGTGCAAAATACAGCATGCCACGATTATCTGGCAGACCTTCTTGGGTGAGTAGCACAGGGGTCCACCTGTTAGATGGAGGCACCAAAACCTGGCCTTCAGGAGGCCAAAGGTATGTTCAATAATCCTTTTTGTTCCCCCATGTGCCTTATTGTAATTTTCTGCCCTTGTCCTGGGATTCCTGACAGGGTCAGCAGCCATGATAGGTTTGGGTCACCTGCAAATATCGATGGACAACATTTAGCCACACACTATACCATATGGCCCACACCATACCCATATACCAACGTCCACTGGGGATATGTCCCATTGCATAGAAGTCAGCTTTAACTGTGGCCAAATTCTCCACCTGGGGAAAAACAATGTAGCTGCACATATGTTTAATCAGGGCAAACAACACTCTGGTCAGCACTATTGAGAACATTGGCTGTGACATTCCTGCTGCCACGACCACTGTCACTTGGAAAGAACAGGGTTGCCAAGAAATGCAGCACAGATAGGACTTGCACAAGAGGGGGGATCCCAGTGTGGTGATGGATAGTAGATATACGGTCAGGCTCCAATTGGGCACACAGCTCTGTGATTGTGGCCCTGTCAAGTCTGTAGGTGAGGATAATGTGCCTGTCCTCCATTGTTCCCAAGGCCATTAGTGCTCTGTACAAGGGAGTACGTCTCCATCTCCTATTCATCCTCAGCGGTAGCAATCTATGAGGAAAAAGAGTGAGGAGGCGGCCACAAACTGTACATCGTAGCCACAACAGTATAATGCATGATGTTAATTTGTAATGTATAAGTGGAATTTGTACTGTATGTCCAATTTTGAACTTTGACGCCGTTATAATCCAGGGCCTCCCCCCCCTGCCCGAAATGACGTCTGCCTGTCCTGCGTGGAGGGGCAGGTGGAAGTGATGTAATTCCGCTGATGTTGTGTGCCGTTGCAGGAGGCGGTTGGGAACTGCCGTGCAACTCCTCAGTGGTTAATATTGGCCCCTATGGGGTACAGTGGCTAATGGTGATATAGCCGGCGGTGACGGTATGCACCACTGTGGACGTGACCGCCAATTTCTATCTGATCACTCACTTGCTACCTTACCTTCAACAGGAGAGGCCCTACACTGCATGTGCTGCTGTGACCTGTGTTTGGAACCTACAATGGCTCACGTGACTGGGGAAAGGCCCCCTGCTTTCACCTTGGTGGAGTAGGGGCGACTGGTGGATGGGGTCTTACCCCAGTACGGACTGCTGTATGGGCCTCCAGATCAACAGGTGAGTACACTGTGAGCACGATGCATGGGGCATGAATGCATGGAGTGGTGTGTGTGAAGGCCTCGTGTAGGGGGGTTGGTGGATGGCCCCTGGGCAGCATGCAGCTTGTGTGCTGGGCTCTGTGTGTGAAAATGGCGATGTGAAGAGGTATGGTGGGCCATAACTGTAACAGGCAGGATGGTCTGACTGATACCTTTTCCTGTGTGTATTTCTCTGCCGGTCAGCGCGCATCAAAAGAAGGGTATATGCCATGCCATCGCCAATGACGTGCAGACCCTGGGGGTCTACGGCAGACAGAGCACCCACTGTCAGAAACGGTGGGAGGACCTGAGACGCTGGGCATGGAAGACGGCAGAGGCCCAGCTGGGGATGGCCTCTGAAAGAGTAAGGGGTGCCCATTGAACCCTAACCCCCTGATGGCCCGCATACTGATGGTGGACTATCCAGAGCTGGATGGACACCGGAGGACATCACAGCAGCCATAAGGGGGAGAGTACAGTTCCCATCATTACAACTTATGCATGGTAGGGGGGTACCCAGGTTGGAGATGTGTGTCGGTGGGTGCCCCAGGCCTGACATTGCAGAATAGGTCCCATGTTGTGCAGGGTTCTGAAGTGATATTCTTGCTACCTAGCTTGTAGACATCCACTACTGGTCAGGGCTGTGTGGGTCCTAGGTGTGCTGCAGTTGGCAGTATGTGCCCGTCCCCATGCCCTGGTGGCTAGCATTATTACTAGTGCATTGCATAGTGCATAGGGCTGTTCCCTGTGTGTGAGGGTGTGTACTCCAACGGTGGTGTTGATACAGCCATTGACCCAGTGTATCCTTTGTCTCTCTCCCCCTTTTTGTTTTGTCATCCTGTCCTTATGTGCATTAGCATCATCTGGCGGAGGAGCAGAGGCACCGGTGACGGAGGGAGCTGAACCCACAGGACCCAGGAGGCAGAGTCCACCTATGGTGAGGGCACCAGTGGGACGGAGGGCGAGGGGAGCACTACGGCTGAGACTGGAGGGGACAGTTCTGACACAGATACTGTAGGAGGCTGGCCTGGCTTATAGTGTGTACCTTGTGGTACTGACACCTTGTGCCAGGTCCAGTTATCTCTTATTAGTAGAATAGAGGTGTTCTAGCAGCCTAGGCTGATAGATGTAGCTATAGCAGAGCAGCTTAGGCTGAACTAGGAGACATGCAAAGCTTCTCCTATACCACTTATATCATATAGCACTATGGGCCTGATTACAATTTTGGCGGAGGGGGTTAATCCGTCCCAAATGTGACGGATATCCCACCCGCCGTATTACGAGTCCATTATATCCTATGGAATTCGTAATACGGTGGGTGGGATATCCGTCACATTTGGGACATATTACCCCTCTCCGCCAAAGTTGTAATCCGGCCCTATATCATAAGAAAACACAATACTCAGAGTTACTAAAAATAAAGGTACTTTATTTTAGTGACAATATGCCAAACGTATCTCAGAGGATATACTCCCTTAGGAGGTAAGAAATATATACAAATTATATGCACACAAACCAAAATCAGGTAAGTAACAGTTAGAAAAGTAGTGCAAACAGTGTAGAATCACAATGGAATGGAATAGGAAGAAATAGGCCTAGGGGCATGTAGGAGGCTGGCCTGGCTTGCAGTGTGTACCAGAGGTACTTACACCTTGTGCCAGGTCCAGTTATCCCTTATTAGTGTAGAAGAGGTGTTTCTAGCAGCTTAGGCTGATAGAAGGTAGCTATGGCAAAGCAGCTTAGGCTGAACTAGGAGACATGTAAAGCTCCTACTATACCACTGGTGTCATATGCACAATATCATAAGAAAACACAATACACAGATATACTAAAAATAAAGGTACTTTATTTTTATGACAATATGCCAAAAGTATCTCAGTGAGTACCCTCAGTATGAGGATGAGAAATATACACAAGATATATGTACACAAACTAAAATTATGCAGGTAATAGCAAAAGGAAGTAATGCAAGCAATGTAAAGTTACAGTAGATTGCAATAGGAGAACATAGGTATAGGGGCAACACAAACCATATACTACAAAAGTGGAATGCGAACCACGAATGGACCCCAAACCTATGTGAGCTTGTAGAGGGTCACTAGGACTGTAAGAAAACAGTGAGGGTTAGAAAAATAGCCCACCCCAAGACCCTGAAAGGTAGGTGTAAAGTGCACCTACTACCCCCAGAGAGCACAGAAGTCGTGATAGGGGGATTCTGCAGGAAGAACAAACACCAGCAATGCAACAACAGTGGATTTCCAGACCTGAGTACCTGTAAGACAAGGGGACCAAGTTCAAGAGTCGCGACAGTGTCGAGAGTGGGCAGGAGCCCAGGAAATGCCAGCTAGGGTGCAAGGAAGCTGCCACCAGTTGGAAGAAGCTTGGTGTTCTGCAAGAACAAAGAGGACTAGGAACTTCCCCTTTGGAGGATGGATGTCCCACGTCGTGAAGAAGCTTGCAGAGGTGTTCCCATGCAGAAAGACTGCAAACAAGCCTTGCTAGCTGCAAGGGTCATGGTTAGGGTTTTTTGATGCTGCTGTGGCCCAGGAGGGACCAGGATGTTGCCACTTGGATGAGGGGACAGAGGGGGCACCCAGCAAGTCAGGGAACCCTCACAGAAGCAGGCAGCACCCGCAGAAGTACCTGAACAGGCACTTAGAACAAAAGTGAACCGGAGTCCACCCAAAGTCATAAAAGGAAGTTCCACGATGCCAGAGGACAACTCAGAAGATTGTGCACTGCAGGTTAGAGTGTCGCGGAACCAGGCTTGGCTGTGCACAAAGGAAATCCTGGAAGAGTGCACAGGAGCCGGAGCAGCTGCAAATCACGCGGTACCCAGCAATGCAGTCTAGCGTGGGGAGGCAAGGACTTACCTCCACCAAACTTGGACTGAAGAGTCACTGGACTGTGGGAGTCACTTGGACAGAGTTGCTGAGTTCCAGAGACCACGCTCGTTGTGCTTAGCGGGGACCCAGAGGACCAGTGATGCAGTCTTTTGTTGCCTGCGGTTGCAGGGGGAAGATTCCGTCAACCCACGGGAGATTTCTTCAGAGCTCCTGATGCAGAGAGGAGGCAGGCTACCCCCAGAGCATGCACCACCTGGAAACAGTACGATGAAGAGATACAAGGTTGCTAGTAGTCGTCTTGCTACTATGTTGCGGTTTTGCAGGCGTCCCGAGCAGTCAGCGGTCGATCCTTTGGCAGAAGGTGAAGAGGGAGATGCAGAGGAACTCTGGTGAGCTCTTGCATTCGTTATCTGGTGAGATCCCCAAAGCAGAGACCCTAAATAGCCAGAAAAGGAGGGTTGGCTCCCTAGGAAGGAGGATTGGCTACCAAGAGAGGTAAGAGCCTAACAGAAGGAGCCTCTGACGTCACCTGCTGGCACTGGCCACTCAGAGCAGTCCAGTGTGCCACAAACACCTCTGTTTCCATGATGGCAGAGGTCTGGGACACACTGGAGGAGCTCTGGGCACCTCCCCTGGGAGGTGCAGGTCAGGGGAGTGGTCACTCCCCTTTCCTTTGTCCAGTTTCACGCCAGAGCAGGGCTGGGGGATCCCTGAACCGGTGTAGACTGGCTTATGCAGAGATGGGCATCATCTGTGCCCATCAAAGCATTTCCAGAGGCTGGGGGAGGATACTCCTCCCCAGCCCTGACACCTATTTCCAAAGGGAGAGGGTGTTACACCCTCTCTCAGAGGAAGTCCTTTGTTCTGCCTTCCTGGGCCAGGGCTGCCTGGACCCCAGGAGGGCAGAAACCTATCTGAGGGGTTGGCAGCAGCAGCAGCTGCAGTGGAGACCCCGGAAAGGCAATTTGGCAGTACCCGGGTTCTGTGCTAGAGACCCGGGGGATCATGGAATTGTCCCTCCAATGCCAGAATATCATTGGGGTGACAATTCCATGATCTTAGACATGTTACATGGCCATGTTCGGAGTTACCATTGTGATGCTGTACATAGGTAGTGACCTATGTACAGTGCACGCGTGTAATGGTGTCCCTGCACTCACAAAGTCCGGGGAATTTGCCCTGAACGATGTGGGGGCACCTTGCCTAGTGCCAGGGTGCCCTCACACTAAGTAACTTTGCACCCAACCTTCACCAGGTGAAGGTTTAGACATATAGGTGACTTAAAAGTTACTTAAGTGCAGTGGTAAATGGCTGTGAAATAACATGGACGTTATTTCACTCAGGCTGCACTGGCAGGCCTGTGTAAGAATTGTCAGAGCTCCCTATGGGTGGCAAAAGAAATGCTGCAGCCCATATGGATCTCCTGGAACCCCAATACTGGGTACCATATACTAGGGAATTATATGGGTGTACCAGTATGCCAATGTGAATTGGTGAAATTGGACACTAGCCTGTTAGTGACAAATTTGGAAAGCAGAGAGAGCATAACCACTGAGGTTCTGGTTAGCAGAGCCTCAGTGAGACAGTTAGGCATCACACAGGGAACACATACAGGGCACATACTTATGAGCACTAGGGCCCTGCCTGGAAATATGGGGGTAACATGTCAGGCAAGATGGTACACTCCAAAAGTAGAATGCGAACCACAAATGGACCCCAGGCCTAGTGTAGTGTGTATAGGGTCACTGGGAGTGTAAGAAAACACTAAGGCCCATATTTATACTTTGTTAGCGCCACATTTGCGCCACTTTTTGATGCAAAAACGGCGCAAACTTACAAAATACAATTGTATTTTGCAAGTTTGTGCCGCTGTTGCGTCAAAAAATGATGCAAATGCTGCGCTACCAAAGTATAAATATGGGCCTAAGGGTGTCCAAGATACCCCACCCAAAGACTCAGAAAAGTAGGAGTAAAGTTACCCTACTACCCCAGAAAGACAGTAAAGTCGAGATAGGGGATTCTTGAAGGACAACAACTCACTGCAAAACACTGAAGACAGATTCCTGGACCTGAGGACCTGTAAAGGAAGGGGACCAAGTCCAAGAGTCACACAAGTGTCCAGTGGGGCAGGAGCCCACTAAACCCCGGATGAAGGTGCAAACGGGCTGCCTCTGGGTGGAAGAAGCCGAAGATTCTGCAACAACTGAAGGCGCCAGAAACTTCTCCTTTGGTCAGAAGATGTCCCACGGCGTGCAGGAGGATGCAGAGTTGTTTCCATGCAGAAAGACCGCAAACAAGCCTTGCTAGCTTCAAGAGTTGTGGTTGAGGATTTTGGGTGCTGCTAGGGCCCAGGACGGGCCAGGAGGTCGCCCCTTGGAGGAGGAGACAGAGGGGGTGCTCAGCAACTCAGAGAGCCCACGCAGAAGCATGTAGCACCCGCAGAAGAACCTGAACAGGCACTTAGAAGATCTGAGGATGTCAACTCAGAGTCACAAAGGAGGGTCCCACGATGTCAGAGTCCAACTCAGCGAGTTGGACAATGCAGGACGGAGTGCTGGAGATCTGGGCTAGGCTGTGCATGAAGGAAGTCTTGCAAAAGTGCACAGAAGCCCGAGCAGCTGCAGTTCACGCAGTACACAGGATTACTGTCTGGCGTGGGAGGCATGGACTTACCGCCACCAAATTTGGACAGAAGGGCCACTGGACTGTGGAAGACACTTGGACCCAGCTCCTGTGTTCCAGGGACCACACTCGTCAGGATAAGAGGGGACCCAGAGGACTGTTGATGCAGAAGTTTGATGCCTGCGTTGGCAGGGGGAAGATTCCGTTGACCCACGGGCGATTTCTTCTTGGCTTCCAGTGCAGGGGGAAGGCAGACAGCCCTTAGAGCATGCACCACCAGGAAACAGTCGAGAAAGCTGGCAGGATGAGGCACTACAATGTTGCTCGTAGTCTTCTTGCTACTTTGTTGCTGTTATGCAGGCGTCCTGGAGCAGCCAGCGGTCGATCCTTGGCAGAAGTCGAAGAGGGAAGTGCAGAGGAACTCTGGTGAGCTCTTGCATTTGTTATCTGGTGAGATGCCCACAGGAGAGACCTTAAATAGCCCACAGAGGAGGATTGGCTTCTGAGAAAGGTAAGAACCTATCAGGAGGGGTCTCCGACGTCACTTGCTGGTACTGGCCACTCAGAGCTGTCCATTGTGCCTTCACACCTCTGCATCCAAGATGGCAGAGGTCTGGGACACACTGGTGGAGCTCTGGACACCTCCCCTGGGAGGTGCTGGTCAGGGGAGTGGACACTCCCCTTTCCTTTGTCCAGTTTTGTGCCAGAGCAGGGCTGGGGGGATCCCTGAACCGGTGTAGACTGGCTTATTCAGAGAGGACACCATCTGTGCCCTTCAAAGCATTTCCAGAGGCCAGGAGAGGCTACTCCTCCCAGGCCCTTCACACCTATTTCCAAAGGGAGAGGGTGTAACACCCTCTCTCAAAGGAAATCCTTTGTTCTGCCTTCCTGGGACCAGGCTGCCCAGGCCCCAGTGGGGCAGAAAACCTGTCTGAGGGGTTGGCAGCAACAGTAGCTGCAGTGGAGACCCCAGAAAGTTTGTTTGGCAGTACCCGGGCTCAGTGCTGGAGACCCGGGGATGCATGGAATTGACAATTCCATGATCCTAGACATGTTACATGGCCATGTTCGGAGTTACCATTGTGACGCTACATATAGGTATTGACCTATAAGTAGTGCACGCATGTAATGGTGTCCCCGCACTCACAAAGTCTGGGGTCTATAGGTGACATATAAGTTACTTATGTGCAGTGTAAAATGGCTGTGAAATAACGTGGACGTTATTTCACTCAGGCTGCAGTGGCAGTCCTGTGTAAGAATTGTCTGTGCTCCCTATGGGTGGCAAAACAAATGCTGCAGCCCATAGGGATCTCCTGGAACCCCAATACCCTGGGTACCTAGGTAACATATACAAGGGAATCATAAGGGTGTTCCAGTGTGCCAATGGGAATTGGTAAAATTAGACTAGCCTGCAGTGACAATTTTAAAAGCAGAGAGAGCATAAACACTGAGGTTCTGGTTAGCAGAGCCTCAGTGATACAGTTAGGGACCACACAGGGAACACATATAGGCCACAAACCTATGAGCACTGGGGTCCTGGCTAGCAGGATCCCAGTGAAACATATTAAACACACTGACAACATAGGGTTTTCACTATGAACACTGGGCCCTGGCTAGCAGGATCCCAGTGAGACAGTAAAAACACCCTGACATATACTCACAAACAGGCCAAAAGAGGGGGTAACAAGGCTAGAAAGAGGCTACCTTCCTACAGATACCTCCTCCGATGGAAGCTCCCTGGTGGTGGCAGACACTTCTGTGACCACTCCAGCTACAGTTACAGCTGCCACCACCCATACCAACACAGCCCTCCCAGCAGCCCCTTATCGAGTTGTCCGTGCCACTCACCCGGGAGGGAGGGCATCTCCTTTGTCCCAGACACCTCAGGCCCTGCCCCAGTCAGCCCTGCTGCCCTGAGTGAGGATGCTATTGACCTCCTGCGATCCATCTATGTAGGGCAGTCAACCATTGTGAATGCCATCCAACGGCTGGCAGCCCAAATGAAACAGACATATGTATTCCTGGAGGGCATTCACACTGGCTTGGCGGCTCAAGAGTGATCAATCCAGGCTCTGGTCTCCTCTCTTATGGTAGCCATTTTCCCTGTTTCCACACTCCCCCGTCCAACTTCCTCTTCCCAATCCCATTTCCCTCAACCCCAACCTATCCCAAGCACACATGCAGACGAGCATGCAAACAGGACAACATATATGACAAGCACCACACATCATCCCACAGGCACTCACACAAACACCATCCAGATTCAGACATACCAATATCCACTGGCTCCACTATGTCACCCTTCTCCTCCTCCTCCACCTCCCTCCCAGTTGCATCTACACTCACACCTGTATGCACTACACCATTATCTACTACCAGCATCACCAGCACACCTAGCACAACACACACCTAACTGGCAGACACCACCACAACAGCCATGCACATGTCCCCTGTGTCCTCTCCCACTGTGTCTGTGTCCTCTCCCAAAGTACACAAACGCAAGCACTCAAACACCCAACAGCCATCCACCTCACAACAGCATCCAGCCCATGCACCTGCACCCAAACACAGCAGACAGACACCTCCTACAACCACTCCCTCTTCCTCCATTACCAAACGTTCTCCCTCATCCCAGCCCCACATCCCTAAAACGCTTTTCCTCTCCACCATTGACCTCTTCCCTACCCCTCCCCCCCATCCTTCACGTCTGGCTAGGGTGGCAAAAACCCAGGCAAGCACCTCAGCCACACAGTCCACTGGCTCAGTAGTCTGCACACCCACTCGTGGTGGGAAAGGATCCAGGGCACCAGGCAGCCTCAAGGAAAGGGTGCCTTCCTCAAGTGCTGCCTGGAAAGGCAAGGAGCCATCCCCAGCTGCTGCCAATAAGATCAAGGAGCCATCCCCAGCTGCTGCCAAGAAGACCAGGGAGCCATCCCTAGCTGCTTCCAGGAAGGGCAAGGAGCCTGCCCCATGTGCTGCCCTGAAGGGCAAGGAGCCTGCCTTAAGTGCTGCCCTGAAGAGCAAGGAGCCTGCCCCAAGTGCTGCCAAGAAGACCAAGGAGCCATCCCCAGCTGCTGCCAGGAAGGGCAAGGGGCCTGCACCAGCAGGCAGGAAGGACAAGGGACCTGGTGCAGGGACTCAGTCGGAGTCCCTAGCACCAACCATGGTTGTGCAGTCATCCGAGGCTGCAGGGGATGGGCTGGAGCCATCCCCTACCACAAGCAGCAGCACCACCACCACCAGCAGTGGGCAGCCATCCGAGGCTGCAGGGGATGGGCTGGAGCCTTCCCCCACCACCAGCAGCAGTACCACCACCACCACTAGCAGCGGGCAGCTGTCCGAGGTGCATGGGATGGGCTGGAGCCTCCCCCTACCACCAGCAGCAGCAGTCGTCCGAGGCTGCAGGGGATGGGCTGGAGCCTCCCCCCCAACACCACCACCAGCAGTAGCAGCACCACCACAGCAATGGGCAGCTGTCTGAGGCTGCAGGGGATGGGCTGGAGCCTCCCCCCACCACCAGCAGCAGCAGCAACACCACCACCACCAGCAGTGGACAGCCGTCCGAGGCTGCAGGGGATGGGATGGAGCTTCCCCCCACCACCAGCAGCATCAGTAGCACCACCACTGAGCAGCCGTCACTGCCGACGGATGGTCTGTAGTCCTGACTCCATGGGCTGGTGTGCAGACTGCCCCCTTCAAATCCTGTGGGAATGACACCTAACTGTGGCCTTGCACTCCCCAGGATCTGAAGCACAGGGCACAATGCCCCCTCCAGAATCAGTGGGTATGACACCCACTCACCCCATCCTCCCTAGGAACAAGAGCAGCACAGGGCATGATGCCCCCTCCAGAAAAAGTGGGTATGACATCCACTCACCCCATCCTCCCCAGGATGAATAGCATAGGGCACACTGCCTCCTCCAGAACCAGTAGGTAGGACACCCACTCACACCATCCTCCCCAGGAACAAGAGCAGCACAGAGCACAACGCCCCCTCCAGAACCAGTGGGTATGACACCCACTCACCCCATCCTCCCCAGGATAGAGAGCATAGGGCATGATGCCCCCTCCAGAACCAGTGGGTATGACACCCACTCACCCCATCCTCTCCATGATGAAGAGCACAGGGCACAATGCCCCCTCCAGAGCCAGTGGGCAAGTCACACACTCAAGAGACTGTGGCCTTGCACTCCCCAGGACCAAGCAAAGGGCATGTTGCCACCTCCAGAGCCAGTGGGCAAGTCACCAACTCGAGAGACTGTGGCTTTGGAATCCCCAGGACCAAGCACAGGGCATGTTGCCCCCCCAGAGCCAGTTGGCAAGTCACCCACTTGAGAGACAGTGGCCTTGCATGCCCCAGGACCAAGCACAGGACATGTTGCCCCCTCCAGGACCAGTGGGCAAGTCACCCACTCGAGAGAATGTGGCCTTGCACTCCCCAGGATGAAGCATAGGGTATGTTGGCCCCTCCAGAGCCAGTAGGCAAGTCACCCACTTGAGAGACTGTGGTCTTGCACTTCCCAGGACCACGCACAGGGCATGTTGCCCCCTCCAGGACCAGTGGTGTTGTTAAATCTGCCGGCTGAGGTGCCCCCCCCATTCCCCATCCCCCTGAGGTGCCTGACTATTTTCCAACTGATGCCCCTGCAGTGTTCTCTCCATGTTGCTGCAGGTCACAAGTGGGGCCTTGGACTTTGGCATGTGGCCCTGTGGCCCACGCACATTGTGGACTGGGCCGTGTCCCTTGAACTGTACATGTGTATACACCATTAGATTGAATTTTCGTATTTCTACTGTATTTATAATTAAACTCACTTTCATCTATTCCTGTTGTCCTTGCATTATTCCTGAAGGGTACGAGGTAAATATGTTTTCTTATTGCATCTGATTGTGTGTATGGTGTTGGGGGTGTGTGTTGTGCATGTTTGTGTCACTATCTTTTTCCTCCCCCTTCCCTGTGTGCCAGGCGGCTGTACTCACTGTGATCGTCTTCACCATCATTGGTGTTCGTGGTGGAGAAGGACGTAGAAAATCATTGGGAAGATCTGAAGTTCAGGATCCATGATGGTGTGGTTGTTCCCTGTGTGTCCACAGGTGAGTCTTTTCCCTTCTGAGGTCGGTTTCCTTCAGGCTTTTGATGTCATTGGTACCACCCCAGAAAAGGTGGTGGTTTCCTGGGTCTTAATATGGTGGGTAGAACATTGACTTCCGCCTGGCCGTAGGTGGCTACCGCCGTGATGCCTGTTGTTTCCACCCTGGCGGTCGGGGTAGTAAAGTGGCTGTCTATGAGAGTTCTTACCATCATGGTCATAATTTGGCCATAGTTACTGCCAGCCTGTTGGTGGTATTACCACCACTTTATGACCGACCGCAAGGGTTGTAATGAGGGCCTATATACTTAGGTTTTCAGGTGTTTATCTAATGTTTTTGTCACCAACAGTTTTTTAAATGGGGTGTTGGGGTGATGTGCTCTCATTCTAATTGATGGCTCGATCACTCAGTGTCGAAATTGAAAGTAGCGCAGTCTCTCTGTGTCAGGGAGCCCGTATTACTCTTAGAGTTGCAAAAAGGTCATGAGGCCATCCTGTTCAAATATGTGGCCTACTGACCTACATCCCACACTCTGCCAGTCGTGAAATGTTACCTGGTCAAGGCCCGGAGCAAGGTCTGCCTTGCCCGTAATAGGTGTTAGGGACGAGAGAGTAGAGGTAAGAGGCACATTGTGTCGAGTCCTTTCCGGGTTTAGGGATTACCACTATAGCTGCCTCCAACATAGATGGTGGTATGGTATCTGGGCTCTGAATAGAATTAAAAAGTTGGGTCAATATGGGCAACTAACACTAACTGTGTGCAAAATGTTTTATAAAAGAGAGACAGAAATCTGTCAGTGTCTAGAGATTTCAGGAGTTTTTATCAGGCGATTACTGAGATAACTTTCTCTACCCTGATTAGTTTGTCCAAGGCTGCTGACTTGTCAGGCATGGTTTGAGGAATGTGTGCCTCTTGGAGATATAAGTCCGGGACATTGGGGGGCAGAGTCTGTGCCATGTATTGTTCCTGATAGAAATATCTGAAGGCTGCTGCAATGGAGTTGTGGTCTCCCAGAGTGGAATCATCAGTCACCTTTAGAGAATGGACTCCCTTAACCTTCTGTTGTGCCCTTAATTGGTTAGATAATTGATGCCCACATTTGTTGCCTCTCATGTAAAAGGAGTGTCAAAGACTGAAAGCCGCGTAATTGACCCTTTCAAGATCAATTCCTGCAAGTTGTTTGTGTGTGGCGCTAGACTATAGGAGCCCTGGTACTTTGGTGTATTTGCTCTAGTTCTTGGACCCTTTGACTCAGGTCGTCCCCCTTCTCCTGGTGCGGTGTATTTTCTACAACAGAGATTGCAATCCATTGCCGTCTGATGACTGCATTCAGGAAATCCCAGAGAGTGGTGATCAAGATGTCTGGTGCCTCACTGAGCTCTAGGGAAGTCGTTATCACATGGGAAATCTGAGAGGTCACTTTGGGGCAATGAAGGAGGCTTTTGCACATACTTCACTGCCATAGCGGATGCAGGGCATGGGGGATGGACAGTGCGATAGTAATTGCTGCATGGTCCGATAGAGATTGGAGTTGTATTTCAGATTGTACTATCAAGGACCGGAGGTGCCTAAGACATAATCTAAATGGGCATATGATTTGTGTGGTGAGAGTAGAATGTATAGTCCATGGTGGGTGGATGAAGTTTGCGCCAGATATTTCCCAACCCCATGTCCCGTAGCCAGAGTACACCATCCTTGGAAAGTCCCCATGTCTGCCAATAGGTGCGTGGATCTGTCCACCCTGTTGTCTAAGACTAGATTAAGGTCTCTCTTCACAAGTATTAACTAGACAGTCTTGGGTCGCCAAGCCCTCTGCCAGCGATTGGGAGATGATTTGCTCAAGGTTGTCTTTGGGTGCACAGATGGTCGCTAAAGTGAAAGTGCAGGATCCCAGGGACACTGAGTGGACCAGCAGCCTGCCTCAGACCTCGGCCAACATAGAACCCACCTGACCACTGAATGAACGGGACACCAGCAAGGCCACGCCGGCTATTTTAGACAGAGTAGAGGAATGGTATTGGTGTGGGAAGGATCGAGAGAGACGTTTATGCCAGTCTCTGAGAGCTAATAGGGTTTACTGAAGGAGGCAGATAACAGCATTAGATTGTTCTAGGTATGATAGGATAGCCTGACATTTAGTAAGGTGATTTATACCCTTCAAGTTCAGAGTGATGATCGTTATGGTGTCATGCATACTGGGGCCAGTCAGAGTGTGTCTTGTAGTCTCCCCCAGAGGAAGCCCTAAGGTCCAAACCAAACAGTTGGAAAGTGTGGCATTCACTAATGTCTAAAGGCCAACAGCATCATTCTGGTTAACACAAGTCTGTGGGTTTCACCCCCAACACTGAACAAATACAAAACAAAAGAACTAACATTGTCTATAAACAAGTGATTAATACAGTCCAAAGAGTCCACTGGGTGAGGATAGTAGGGTGTCATTGGTGGCACAAGCTAGGCAGCTTGTGAGAAAGGGCCTCTTTTGACATGGTAGGCCCCACCTTTTGCCTGAAAAGTGATGTGGGTTCAAACTGTAAGTGCCATGGGCTCCTGCTAAACAGGTTTCTAGGGCCCAATCTCTTTCTCTAAAGCTGTACTATGTTTGGCACTTCAGCCACCTATGTATGTCCCTAGTACATGGTACCCCTAGTGCTTAGGGTATGGGTACGGAAGAGGGCCACCCAGAGCTACAGTACCAATTGTGCCAGCCTCATGCAGACTGCCATTGCAGGTGCATGGCAAGATGTAGCCAAAGTTTGAAACTCGACTTGTCACTCATCGAGAGTGCCATGTCCACTAACACTGCATACACAAGACGTAAGTCACCCCTCTGGCAGGTCTTACAGTCCTAAGGCAGGGTGCACTATAATGCAGGTGTGGGTGTAGGAAAGTCTTCCTTTTTGCCCTGCACACACCCAAACCTTTTGGACAGATACTGGTGGTTACTGACTCTTGGAGGTGCTCTGGGTACTGCTTACCAGTCCCAGGGCCAGTGCTCTGTGTAAAGTGGATATGCAAATTAGGCTAATTATAATTGGCAATATTAACCTATAAGTATCTAGTATATGGTAGGGCATGTAGGTTTAGGGACCCCAGCATAGGTAGTGCACCCATAGGTGGACTGCTGAGGTGCCCAGTGTCATTTTAAAGGCAGGCCTGCCTTGCTGGCTGCTTTTAAACTAACGTTACATGCAAATTCGACTTAGGAATTAAAAGTACTTCCAAAGTCTTAAACTATCCTATTTTTACATATAAGTCACCCCTAAGGAGTGTCCTATGTGTCCCTAGGGTTGGGTGCTATGTATCTATAAGCAGGGACCTTACAAAAATAGTTGTATAAGTCCTGGGGAGGCAAAACAGCCAAATTCATTTTTCCCCTCATTGTAGTGAATGGCCTCCATAGGCTAGAATTTTAATTTATAAAGTCCCCTTAAGTGTCAGATACCTCAAGTTTGGTTTCAAATTAATTGTTGGATTTAATATAACTTGTTTGGGTAAAGAGTTTTAAACTCTGCCTAAAAAGTTGCCTATAGTGCTCTTCTCAGATTGGTCAGCCTCTGGCAGCCAGGCCAGGCTGCCTTGATGAGGTGTGAAGTGGCCAGGGCTAAATACAAAGAGATGTGCCTGGGGGAGGAGAACTTCTCACAGCAGATGGAGAAGCAGGAATGGGTGGGGGCTGCCAAACTGGTCCTCGAAGGTAGGGAAGGTCATTTGGAGCAACCCAGCACCTCCCTCACATCCTGCAAACCCAGACAACTAGGGGCCCCCTTGATTCGATTAGGAGAAGGTAGGAGAGGGGGGTGTTTAGGATTTTAGCCACACCAGTGGGTGGGCTCAGCCAGATATAACCTCCAAAAATCAGTTTCAGCCATAATGGTTTTTTGAGGAATACTGCTCCCTGGGATTGATGTTTGCCACACTTCCCAGGAAGTGGTCGGCACAGGGGGAGGGACCCGGAATCTGAATAGAGAACCAGGACCCCCCGGTTTTTCACCCAGGAGCAAGGATAACACTGGCAGAGCTGCACCCACACCTCAGATCCCTACATGGAAGAACAACAGAAGAAGAAGGACTGTCCTGCAGGACCCTAACCTTCACCTGGACACTGCACTCTGGAGGACTGCACCAGCTGCACACTTGGGCTTCACCATAAGCAGGACTTTACCTGGATTCAACTGGTTCAAGAAGGGACTCCCTGTTTGTTACAGGTGTAAACAGATTCCCCTGCACCAACTCCTGAATAAACTGACCAGCTGACCACTGTCCAGTGGCCAATTTGGAGTTTGCACCAGGTGCATTCTGGGAGTTGTAGTCTGCACCCTCATGGAGCAACTCAGAGCTTCTGGAACCTTGGGGTTAGCTGTGGACACCAAAAGAACCCTAAAAGACATTCTGGAAGAAGACCCAGAAGTTTGGAAAAGTTTGGAGAACTTTTGAAAAAAGCTCCATAAATGGAGCGACCTGCTGCGGCAACTCTAGCTGGCGTGCCTCAACTGTGACCCGGCCTGACTTGCAGGTTCGTCCCGGTGAAGAAAATCTCTGAAAAAATGATTACGTTTGAACGTAGAAAGTTGACCGGGACCTCCCAGGCAGAGTATCTGAAGAGGGCTCCATGAACTTGGATTAATATTTAGGTTTGCCTTGGTCAAAGGATTTTCATCTCGAAAAATCATCTAAGTCCGAACTTAGAAATATTCACCGAAGGCTCCCATGACACGTATCTGAGGAAGGGCTCCAGGAGGTCGGACTGGACTGGCAACTTGGTCCCGCGAAAGAAAAACTTCAAGAAAACGACTAAGTCTGAAGGTAAACTTTTGATCGAGGCCTCCCTCTTGCTGTAGCCGAGCAGAGCTCCATCGCGGTCAGCCTTCAACTTTGACTTTGTCCCGGTAGAGGTGCGACCAGATGACCAGATTGGGGCTATTAATTTCTATGCGCTAAAAAGCATTATTTTTTTATAAATTCATATCTCTGGTTCCCTTTATCGGATTACATTAGTTCTGGTGTCATTTTAAAGCTAAAACTATTTCCTATTGTCATAAATTGGTTTTGAATTCTTAAACTGTTTCCTGTGTTTTATTTAATGACTGTTTTTTGATACTTGAATGCTTTACACTTTGGCTCCTAAATTCAACCTTGTTGCTCGTTGCCAAGCTACCAAAGGTTGAGCTGGGGTTAATTTATTGAGACCTAACTGAATCTAGTGCGGGTTAGTGGCCTATTTCTAAGTGTAGGTACTTACCTGCCCTTCCCAATACCCGATTTTCCAACAGTTGGCATATTTGTGCATGAGCAAATGTGCCCTCACTGTGTCTTTGCTAAATTCTTAGGCCTAGTAAGTGTGAAGCAAAGCCAAAATAAATGCATGTGCTCGGCACTGGTCATTACGAGTTCCCCAGCTACATGATAGTCTCTCTAAACCCTGGATTGTTTGCTATAAAACAACTGGGATAATAAACCCACACTGATACTAGTGTTGTATTTATTATAAAATGTACCGAGAGGGCTGCTTAGAGGTGCCGCATGCAAAACAGCCCTCGCACGGTTGCTGACTGTTCCTAACCAGCCTGCGACCACCAGACACGATTCTGGACTCCTTGGTTGCAAGACTTTTGCTCTCAGGAACCAGAACACAATGCCTTTCCTGGGTGGAGGTGCTACACCTCCGCTCCCAGGCAGGCATCCTACACCATTGGTCCGCTTCAAACTCTTTACCACCTTTGAAATCTGACCTCTGCCTTTGCTGCTAGCAGCAGATGGCCGCGTAATGCTTTTGCCCCCACTTTATGTTGGAAAATCAAAAGGGAAGCTAGCAAGGATAGGAGGAGTGGCCATCTCAAACCTGCACCACCCCTCAGGTGTGGCAGGCAAGGTGACCACTTAATTTCATTTTTTAACATCTTAGATGGCAGGAAAATAGCCAATCAAGGTTAGAGATGTGACCCCTTCCCACAGGAAAGTGGGTGTAGCCACCCTAAGGTAGGTGGCCCATTGGCCACTACTAGGTACTTCCCCTAACACCACCTAAATGCAGTATTTGGTGGGCATCCCTAGACCAAGAAACTAGATTTGATGGTCACAAGAAAACCAGGAACAAAGAAAACCCCAAGGTACGACAACAGACGTCATGCAACACAAAGACAAAGGCGCCAAACCCTGCCTGCTGCTCCCAGGACTTGGCCATCACTGCTGAGGTGTCACACGGAAATCTGAAGGACTCCACAAAGCACCAGAGCACCTCCAACCTTCTAAAAATCACCAAGTACCTCCCTGTGAGTGAAGGCATCACTCCAGTGAAGTCTAGTTCACTGACCTGCTGCTCACAAACAAACCGGTCCCAGCAGCCCTATCAAAATCTGCACAACAGACCAGAAGGACCGACCCTATCTCTGTGCCAAGCATGGTGGTACTGAGACTTTTAAGGGCTGTGACGTACCACTACCCGGGGTACTGAACCCCCAAATTTGAACACCCAGAAGCAAAGTCCACTCCAGAGTCTCAAAAGCCCAGAAGCAAGCACTAGTAAGGGTACTTCAGAACATGCAAGAATCAACCCCCAGAGGGGCCCTGCTGACCCGCAATCCACCCTACAAGTGATCTGCTCCTGGATCTAAGGACTCCAAGAAGCATGACTCCTGGTTGACCCATCTGCACTGCACCCAGTCTCCTTGGCCCCTGCATCAAAAAACAGCTGTGCTCTAGGGGTCCCTAACACTTTGCAACCTCCACCGTCCAAGTGGACCCACCGAGCTTACCTTTAAGTCCATCTGTGCAGTGTGTTTTCAACTGCCCCCCCTCTCTGTTGTGCACCAGCTCCAAGACTTTCAGCCACTGCTCCGGCTTGAACCAGGAACTGCCCAAACGTCTCCAGAGGGCCCACAGGACATCTCTACAACCTTGACCTAAAAATAGAAGGTGGCACTTGTGAGAGCATTTTCCATGTGAGCCTGAAAGTCGACTAGCGTTCTCCTGCTGTAATTGTTCAATCTCTTCCCCCTTTGCAATATCTTGGTCTTCCAAAGAGAAGACCCTCTCATCAATGGCATCCATGTCTCTGTGAACCTCCTTGAGCTCATTAGAGAGTTTTTGGTTAACAGAGTGAAGATCTTCTCGCAGGGAAGCAAACAGTGCCTCCATGAAAGAGCATGTCACTGGGCCATCACCTTTTTCCTTCCCCGGAGTGGGATGAGGGTTCTACGTCATTGGGAAGTCCCCAGATGTGGGACCCCCAGTCCGAAGCAGCATGTCTTTCAAGCTGCAATCTTTCTTTCCTGTGTCTGAGGTTATTTTACCTGCTAAGTCAAAATGCTGACATCCCCTTCTAAGGTATACAAGCCTAAGGTGTTGTGAGCTCCTTTCTTCTCCCTCAGGGCTCTCCACAATGGAGTTTACAGCAGCTGCTCCGGGAAGCTCCTTCCACCCTCTTGCAAGAGCTGCCAGTTGCACAAAAGCTTTGCTCAGTAGCGCAAGTGCTGTAAGGCAGACAGTATCTCTGAGCTGCCCACGGACCCCCTGAGCAGAACATGCAGGCGTGGGGCCTGGTTTCTGTCCCCTTCTGCAGTATAGGGCTATGCAGAGCAGCCTAGTCTGAGCGCATCACCCAAGCACACACCCTTCCAGCAACACCGACCACCACAACACATCACACCTATCCCATCACCCAGTACCTCCCAAACAACAATATCACCCACCCATCTGCCCTTACACCTACCTCACACATACCCACTCCAAAACCCATTAAAAAAGACCCACCAGTCCTCCATCCTAAATTCTTTGAGGTGCCTGCTCCTGTAGTGTGGCAAACACCTTTCTGAGGAGTTCATTTAGCACACTGCTTTTTAAGAGGCAAGAATAAGAGTTTACTAATTATTGTACATAGATATATTTTATGTTACATTCTACAATGAAACATTTTGTGACCAGATTGGCTGCAATTTACATTGTTTTGCTTGATGAAATTAGGACAGATTACATTTTACTCTACAGCTTCAAAACACATGGGGGCCAGATGTACTAAAAAGTGGAGCAGTGCGGTGCTGTGCCAAAATTGGCAGTGCTGCGTCACTTTAGAAATGCAGGGATGCGCCATATTTACTAGAAAGTGGCACAAACCTGTGTTTCCCCCTGAGCTGGTGCTAAATTGAGCTGCCTAGCGCAAACGCAGGCATCCTTGCACCATCGTGCAAGGGTGTCTGCATTGAGGGATTTGACTGTTTATGTGCGGGAAGGTGTCCCTTCCTGCACATAAACAATCCCTAATGGCGATTTGGCGCTTTTGTGGGTGCTGCTAAATGCAGCACACACAGAAGTGCCAAAGTGTCATTTTGGAATTATTGTTTATGTGCAGGAAGGGACACCTTCTGCACATAAATATTCATTTATGGCATTTTGCTCTTTCTATGCATCCTGCAGAATGCAGCACACATAAAAAATGACAAAAAACGAGGAGGAATAAAAGTATTCCTCCTCATTGCACTTTGTTAATGCCACCCCAAGGGTGGCGTTATATTTTTGAGCAGCCTCAGGTTTACGAAAACTTGCAAATCTGAGGCTGCATCAAAATGCAGATGTGGGCATACTCATAGCAATACACATTGCATGTCCCTTCCACGCAAATGGCTGCGTGTGATGGGGCCGTATTTACAAGGTGGCGTTATCCACAAAAAGAGGCTTAACGCCACCTTCTAAATATGGCACAGGGCATTGCACCATCAGAGAGTCACGAAAAGTGATGATCTGGTGGCCCTAGGGGCTCTTAAATATGCCCCTTGGTTTCTTTTATATTCTGAGATGCAAACAATATTGTAAAAATACACCATGCTTGATGAGTAAGCCATGATTATTGAAAGTATGTTTATGTGCATTAAATGTATCACAACACACAGGATGTCATAAACAAAGATCAAGAGAATCTAAAAAATAAAGATAAGTTAAGAAGACAACCTTGAATTTGAAAGTAGTTTACTTTAATTATTTAATAATGTCATCTATAATAAAAGGAAACATATGTGACTGGATTTTAAGATACTATCAGGAAACCTATGAGGATGTTTTGTTTTTCTATGATCAAATTTGATGCATCCACATACACATGTATGCGAGGATAGCCTACATTAGGAAAAAGTATGGGATAAATTCTCTTTAATGGACAAGCAGAAATAATTGGAAAAGGGAAAGATTACTCATGTGGCATACACTTTTGTCATATAGACGAAGACGTTTGTCAAAGTGACAACAGATTTTAAAAGGAATTAAACAAGGGTATTGATGCATGTTTAAATAACTATTTTCATTATGAAGCTAATTGTGAATTAAATTTAAGTGAACAAAACATAGAAGATTTATATTTCGTTACAATATTTTTTTAAATTATTTTCACAAAACAATTACAAACGAGAAGAACAAATGGATAACTTATTCTGTGTGACCAACGAATTATGAGTGTGTAACACAATGACTTTTGAAAACCAGTGAATACAAGACACTTTTAATTTTTTTTTAATGGCAAACCTGTGATTCTTTTGTCGACATTGCGGCTGGTGTTCCATATCGAGTAGTAGATAGCTGTAGCCAAGAAACCTAAGATCCATTAATAAAGGGTGAGTGGAAAACCAAAAAGGGCTGGGTGTGAACCTTCTACATATGTGCAAGACTGCCCGGTCAGGTGTGGTGATTTAGCGGCCATGGATAAGCTGATGGTAAGCAAAGTCAGAATATGGCTAGCAAATATCTGCTAGAAACACCTCCATCAGCCTCTTTTAAACCATTTCTCTGTCAACAGAGGAGCTGAAGGCAACAGAGACTGGAAAGGTTTGACAGAGTTTCCTCCACATCAAGGCCAACATCTAAGTGAGGTGTGGGAACAGTCAAAAGGACAGATAGCTACACTGTCAATTTTCAATGGCCTGTATGCATCTGCCAAGACCTAAATTGGGCCCTAATTCAAAAATTAAAGATTTGGAACAGGACAACTTGATTTCTCTGTCTGACTCATGCTCCATTGTGTTAGAGTAAAATCGCAGCTATGGCCAACTCCAATACAACCAGATGACTGCAGTTGATGCTTAAAAAAATCATGTCTCTGGTTCTCATTATTTGATTTTGTGCTTTTGGTGTTATTTTGTTAATTTGTTCTCTATTTTCATACATCGGATTGCTTTTTTTTATAGTGTTCTGTTTTTGTCTTTTTAAACTCTTCTTTCTGAATGTTTAACACATTTTTCAACTTAAGCCCTTTAGCTCTGTGCCATAGCTTCCAAGGGTTGAGATCAGGCTTTCAATTACAGAACCCTAACGAGAATAGAGACAATATTACTTGTGGTGGACTATCTTCCACCCAAAACTAATAATCCTCTATCTCACAGTATCCACGCTAGTTCTCTCAGAATGAAGGTAATTCTTGACAGAGTATAGTCATCAAGGAAATATTTCTGTCAACCACAGCCATATTGCTGATCCTTACATACTGGCATAGTGTGGACATTCATGGGTCAATTCTGGTCTTCACAGAATGGTGTTAGTTTTTGGCATATTATAGGCATCTGTCAAAATGGATCTCATTGCTAGTGTAATGCTGTACTTGGACATTCTTGGCATATTGTGACTCTCCAAGGCACTGCGGTGGACCTCGCAATTTATAACTTTTTTCCAAGCTGTGACCATCTGTTGCACAATTGTGTTAATTTTTAACAGTGTGTGCATTCATAACACGATCTATTAATATTTTATTTAATGCTGGCTCCTGGGGCGCAGTCGCAATTCTTAGCATACTATGACCATACATGCATCACAATGCCTACTTAGACAAAATACTCTACAGGCGTAATGATGGTAATTTCTGTCATAATGTACACATCCATTGTGTGATAGTGTGACTTTAATGTGAACAATTTTAAGTACATCAAACATCTAGTATGCTAGAGTACATCAAACAAGAGAAGGTTGAGGACAAGAGAACATATGCAACATGTGCGCTGTGCACAAGCTTAAACAGACCTCTCTTCAAACCCCATCTTTGCTGACTGCTGGGCTTTGGAGCAAGGATCGTGGAAAGTCAAGATTATTGCATATATCTATGCAAATACTCGCTTTAACAATTTGCCACTCTTTTGATACAAGAAAAGATACATTTTTAAAACATGTACACATTTCTGTTTCTGTTAGAAAGACAGAAATAGAAATGCTCTGTTCTGGGGGCAGCCCAGGCCTAATGAATAAAGTAGGAAGCCCAGACAACTTGACCCAGCACAGGAGGAAGCTCCTCTTTTAAGTTTTGGTGGGAAGGCCCCAGGCAGTGATGTCAGTGAGGGGCAGAGCTGAGGCTCCCAGACGAGATGTGCCCAGTGATTTTAGGATAGCACCATCTTGATGTGTCCCAGCATGCTGTGCAGAGAGGTTGGGATAGAGGTGGAGAGGTGATCTGGCACCCTAGGAGTGACCAGGGGTGTCTAGCTTGCAGAACCTTCCTTCTCCATTTAGAAATACTTGCATAAGGGAGAGAGAGTGCTTCTTGTGCTGTGTGGAAACAGTGATGGAGAGCTAGAAAATAAACAACCTTGATGTTCTAAAGGACTCTGCCAAGTTGACCATAGGACCAGTGGGTCTCCCCAAGGATGAGCAAGGCTGGCCTCTTTATAACCCTTGAGCACCACTTGGGAGAAGATCTGGAGTAAAGACCAAGAACAGGAGAAAAACTGGTGCAGGGAGACAGTGTAACAAGCTCCTGCAACTTATTCTATCTTGGGTGGTAGGGGGCCTGCTGGAATGGTCCCTGGTGGATAGAATTCATCACCAGAAGCAGGAGAAAATGAGCCCAGCATAGTAAAAATCAGCCCAAAGGTGTCTGAGTTATGGCTTTTCAGGGTTGGTGATCTTTGACCCCCAGTGAGGATTGAAGTGTGGGGGGTCCTCCAAATCTTGGAAACATTAACCCCAGGTGGGCCTGGCATTGGGGGTTGGTGCAAGAGTCATTTGTATGTTTGTACCAATGAGAAGTGCTTGGGGCTTTTTCCCAGCATTTCAGGTTGCCTCCAGGGCCCCCGGCAGGCAACACATGTAAAAAAGGTTTGGTGAGGCTCACGATGCAGAGTTGGGATCCCCAACCCTGGGTCCCTGAAGCAAGGCAAGGTGTTGTGGGGTAGAGCCATCATGTCATCCCAGGAATGGCTATGGGCCACCTTTGTCCTGTGGGGCAGGGGGCTGGAACACTGCCCTCATTAAGCGCAGATGGGAAACCAAAGAAGAATACTCCTGTATAAGCTGAATGCGGAGAGCCTGCTGGTGTTGCGAGGTCCTTGGGGATTGCCCACTACTCCCACCACAAAAACTTGAATGTTGGTGCTCTTGGTAGGACCAGGCACCCCTGCTTAGCAAAACAAAAAACCAAATAAACAAAAATGAATGTGACATTAATGTTCACTGCTCTCCAGAGAGAGAGCACCCCATGATACCCTACTAGGCTAATTTGCATATTCTTCTGTTTCTTTTGGTGGCCTCAAGTGAGAAGGGACCCCACCAACAAGTTTGAAAAATGTTGTTGGGGGCTGCAACAGCCCCCCCAAAAGAAAATTTTAAAGTGACCCTATATTTGGGAATCTACAGGTTATGATACCACAAGACATTTTCATATTTTTAAAGAACTCTCAAGGTTGGAACTTGTGCTTTACAGTTTGAAGTGTAGTGCCCTCTAGGACTGGTGATGGTTGCATTTCGTTGTCTGAAAGTGGATATAAAAGATGCAGACACATGTTATGGTATTTTTAGTGTGTTTTAACCCTTTAAGGTCGTATTGATTTTGATCATTGTTAAAATATTTTACAGACAATGTTTTGACAATCCTTTGTTAATATTAAAGATTGCATTTACACATGATTAGTGGCTATAGTGAAATGTGGATGAATTCTAATGTGTGGCTTGTTTGCTTTTTTACTGCTATGTCTTTGATAAAGCCAATAGGCAATACCAAACGACCCTTGATAAGGTCAATAGGCTTTTTTTTAAAGTGATACTGCACTATGTTGTGATATCTATCTTGTATAGTGGTAACTGTGCTTTTTAGGGTCATGACCCGTAGTGGGTCAAATATGATTGCAGAATGTCCTCTGAGGTATTTTCTATGTTTCTTGTCTATATCTTTGTAAATAAATGCATAGTATTTAGCAGTGTGTGTTGTAAATGTACTCTTAATTTCCTAGAGAACAAGCACTTACTGGACAACCATTTATTGATTGTTATTATTGACGACTAGCTAATGTTATTACTAGCCCACACTACTTCCACTGAGTAGATTGTGAACTGCTCTGCTTCGCTAGTCTGAGAAATTCAAGAACTACAATGTGGTGTTTGGTTCCTAGTAGTGTGGACCTATTACTTGTGCAGGCCACATATCCTGCACAACTAATGACACAATTTCTTACACTAGTGGCACTCATTAGTTGTTTGGGAACATGGTATAATGTCATGTTTTATGCCATCTGAGCTAGGACCCAAAATCCACAGCAACCCAAGTTGCAAAAAACTGGTCAGTTTTGAGTGGAAAAAATGTAAAGTATTCATGTTGCATTTTGGACCATTTACTGTTCTGGTACTGTTCCGGTACTAGGCCTCCCCACACAGTGAGGTACCATTTTTATCATAAGACTTAGGGGAATGCTGGGACGTTTGTGGCTCCCCACAGACTTCAGAACTTTCCATCAGAGAGATTTGAGGTAACTGTGTTCTTTAGTCAAAGTTTGAGGTTTGCAAGGGATTCTGGGTATGACAACCTGGCGAAGGCCCCATCGTGGATTCCCACCAGGTTTTTACTTTTCAATAATGTACAGGTTCTCTAGGTTTCCTTAGGTGCTGGCTGTACCAGTGCCCAAAATTCATAGCTGCCACTTGGCAAAAATGGGTCAGTTATGTGTGTTGGGTTGTTTCCTGTCACAGGCACTAGGCCTACCTCCACAAGTGAGGTAGCATTTATATCAGAAGACATGTGGGAGAATAGAACAGTAGGATATTTATTATTACCAATTGGATTCTGCTGCATTTGTGCCTTTCAAATGCAAGCCAGTTGCAAGAATGAAGAAGTTTTGAAAAATAACCTCTAAATCATATGCTTCTGTGGGTACCCACAAATTCTGGAATGTACAAATACCCACCGCTCCTAAATTCCATAACTTGTGCCCATTTCAGAAACACATATGGTACCTTGATACCTATTTTTTACTCTACATATTTCACCATATGATTTGGGGTATACAATGGAAAACTATTGTAAGGTGCATCTCAGTTGCTGGCTCTGGGTATGTGGGTACCTCAGGTTCTAGGAGAACCTACAAATCCTATTTATCCCCTCAACAAAAACGGTTTAGCAAACGCAATGGTACATACCTTTCATAAATCAGTTATTGTGACAAAAAAAGTTACAGATGAAAACATTGTCACAAATGGTGGTTATTTCCTACTCGCTTTGATTATTTTTTAATTTCAAAACTAAGGGCCTGATGTAGATATTGGCAGATGGATTACTCCATCACAATGGTGACGGATATCCCACCCACTGAAATCCAAATTCATTAGAATATAATAGGATTTAGATTTTGGCGGACGTGATATCCGTCACCGTTTTAAGAGAGCAACTGTCCACCAACATCTAAATCAGGCCCTTAGTTTCTTTGGGTACCTTGAGTGGTCTACACATATGACCCATTGCTGAATTTGGAATTTTGTCCAGTTTTCAAGAATATACAGTTTTCCTGGATCACCCATGGATGTCACACTGGTTTCCACCACAAACTGGAAGTAGGTTGAAAGCCTCCAAAAATAAGAAAAATGGGCTGCCTACTTTGGAAAGTACCAAAACTGTAGTAAATACTTTTTTTAATCAGCTCTGCATGTTCCATAAAACTACAGATTCAGCTCAATTTTGGATATTTTCCTAGACCCCTCCAAGGGAGTCCACAAACCATGGGTTTAAAATCCCCAGATATTGGGAAAAAAGGGCACAAATTTGTATTGGATACCTCATGTGGGGAAAACTTTATTGAGGCCTAAGCACAAACTACCCAAAATAGCCAAAAGGGCTAAGCACTGAGGGGGTGGAGGCATCAGATAAGGGGTTAAGTTCTGAAACAGCAATCATAAACAGTGTTTTCCACCACAGATGCTGCAGTTAACCTTCTATTGCTTCTGACCCAAAGAAAAGTCCCACAATATAATACTGCCTTTTTCCATACATTTATTTGGGCAGCTTAAATATTTTCACAATGCACATAGCGAATGCAGTTAAGAAGTATGTTCAGAAGACCCCCTAAGAAGCTGGGCAATGCTCTGCAGTAGAAAATACCACCAATAGATGTGGCTCAGTGGTAACATTTGACCATAAAACATTTAGGGGGTTATTCTAACTTTGGAGGAGGTGTTAATCTGTCCCAAAAGTGACGGAAAAGTGACGGATTTACCACCAGCCGTATTACAAGTCCATTATATCCTATGGAACTCGTAATACGGCTGGTGGTATATCCGTCACTTTACCGTCACTTTTGGGACGGATTAACACTCCTCCAAAGTTAGAATAACCCCCTTAGTGTATACATATAGCACTTTATCCAAATAAACTAGAAATAAAGAATATATTACAAATGTGAAAATGGCCAACCACATCGTGACACTCCGATGGAAAGGGCAATATCTTGGTCATGTCACCAGAATCAATATCACTCCAATTGTAGTCAAGGAGACATGATTTGTAATCGCAGCCTTCCCATGTGGCCAAACTATCTGCTGTATGGCAAGCACTTTTGTTTGCTTATTTTTCTGCTCCTTTTTTGTATCAAGAATGAGCTTTTTTGTAACAGTCTAAAATCTAGCATATGTGTGGTGTAAAAAAAAAACCTGGGCTCTACATTATTTTGGGGTTTCAACTATGCCCAATCTCATCATCCTTTCAAGAAAAAATGCAATGGGGCAATCACTTTAGAGTCTTTGGAGCATGCAGTTCTGCATTGCAGTCTTACAACTCCTTTTTTGTTCTTTATTTAACTTTTTATGGAAACAGAAAATCATGCAGAATGCCCTATCTGTATTCACAATTGTATACAATCAGTAGATATTGGTCAAGAAGTCAACACAGCTTGTATTCCAATGTGAAAAAGAGCAAGAAATACACTCAAATATATATCTAACCAGGGTCAGATACCGTGAGCAATAAACAATGAACAGCAAGCTCTGAACAGTGAACAGTGTACAGTGAGCCGTACTCTCCCCACTTCTGCACCATCCCTTTGGTTCAGCAGGGGTAGCACATGACACCCCTCACAGTCACAAGTCACTCATGTGGGCAGACCAGACCCGTCCTGCCACCCATGACCAGAACCATATTGCACCACCGGGGATCAGTGTGCAATGGACAGTGTGAGCGTTTCCATATCAAATGTGGGTATATAAAATGTGCATATGATATTGAGTCATTTTGCCCCAGTGAATATGCTTTGTTCCTTGGCTTGTCTCATTAGGGGTTCTTAATGTTGAGTAAACAAATAGCCAACTGGGTCTGTTTGTGTGCCAGGTAATCCTCTGGCTTCAGTATGCACACAGTGTTTCAACATCCTAAGTCTAAGCCTATCCCGACCCCACACAAAACACTTCCGGCCTGTTTTAGATATTGGTGGTCAAGTTACTTTGTCACAACGGTGACGGGATATCCCGCCCGCCAATTTCTACATCCCATAGGATATAATGGGATAAACATATTAGTGGATGGGAGTAACTCATCCGCTTATATCAAAATCAGACCCTTAATCTCAGAATCTATTCTATGTAACATGATATGCTATATCGAAATGGGCAACATACCTATAACGTGGTAGTGTTAGAAAAGGGGTCTTTAGTTGTCAGTCAGGTTATCCCCTGTCCAAGCAAGAACACTCAATCTAGTCAGGACAGAGGAGAAACACACCTAGTTAACCCCCACTCAAGTATTGCACCCTGGTCAAAGCACTCAGGGCCGAAAACAAATCTGTGAAATAAGCCCTCAGCCAGGAAGCTAACACCATAACACCCCAGTGCCTACACCACATGCTCTGAACGAGTCTTATCTCCATGGTTGTATATGTTATAGTTCTATTTTCTTTTAAAAGTGATGATGTAATTTTACTGTTTTACTGTTTTACTTTGTATAAGTGCAATGGTTTCATTAACTAGATGCACTGATAATAAAACTTGAACTTGAACTTGACTCCCTTCCATACAATCCCTCTCATGCATCTAGGTCTCCTCGCCTGTAATCCTTACACCAAGGCATTGGACCTGTAACATCTTATGGGGCAGTATTCCTTCTTAAACTGGGCTTATGCTTTGCCCAGTGGGCCTGTGGTATCCCCCACCACCATTTTCTGGGACAGGCAACAGGACAGAAGCTGTGATTTCAAGATGTCCAGTCAGCACATGGTCAGAAAAGGGTCCCACTGGAAGCTACATTTCTTAGAACAGTCAAGAGGAGAAAGTGCAAAGAAAGCAGGCTGAAATTTCGCTGGCACATTAAGGATGGGTCAAGATCAAGAACCTTTGATCTTTGACACAGAACTCACGAATAAGACAATTTATTTAGATGGAAATTGCAATCTGTGGCTAAAGGATCATCCTACGTAGCAGCATACTAGTTCAAAGGCATTTTTACCACTATTCCAGCCTCTTACTTTTTTATTGTTTCTGCCTACTTACATCTACCCCTTTCCTCTTTGCTTTACTTTTTATGTCACCACCTGCCCAACCTATCACCTTCTTTTGTTGGTTTGACCCCTCTTACATCCAACTCAACCTGCATGCTCATCTCTCTACATCTTATTTTTCCACAAGACTCTCACATTCTCTCTCTGGTTCTGCCACTCTTAAATCCATCTTTCACCTCCATGTTCTTCCGTCTACCTCTCATCATTCCACCCAGCCTCCCACCTTCTGTTGCTGGTTCTGACCCTCTTACATTTACATCTCCATTCCCTGCCCCACTCCCCACCTCTCTTTTCACACCACCTCTCCACTTCATAATGTACTCTTCTTCTTGTTGCTTTCTGAGTCTCTAACCATATTGTGTGGATTCTGCCCCACTTACCTCCAACCCTCCACTTGCTCCCAGCTTCATCTCATTCTCTTTCTGATCCTGGCCCTCTCATAATGACCTCTCTCCTCCACTCTATACACCTCACCACATCAATCCCCTTTCTCACAATTCTCACATATTCTTTCCTTCTGCATTCATCTCTCACCATTCCCTGTCTCTTCTCCGCTTAAAATCTCTTGATAGTTTTGCACCCTTTACATCTATATATCCCATCTATCACTGTCCTCTCTTCTCTCCCTCCGCCCTCCTAACTTTTATTGCTGGTCTGTCCTGTTAACATCCACCTCTCCCTGTTTACATTGTATCACTGTTTGTACCTCACTTACATCCACCTCTCTCTTCCATGCTCTACAATTCACCTTATGTCTCCTAATGATTCTGCCTCTGTTATATCCACCTCTCACCTCCCTGCTACACATATCACATCTCATCTCATACCAGCCTCTAACTATTCTCGCTGGTTCCACCTCTTTAACATCTACCTCTTTCCTGTGTCTCTCAACCAGCCTCTTACCTGATCTTCAAGTTCCTGCCCTTTTATATCCACTTCTCACCTTTACCTCTCCTCACCACTTAAGGTCTCCTGATAGTTTACTTCTTCTATCCAAGCACTGCCTTATATCTTCCATATTTCCCTCAACCCTCAATGTTTATTATTTGGTCTATACCCCTTACGTCTACCTCTCTCCTCCAAGCTCTACTCTTTATTTTACACCTCTTTCTCACCTCTACCCTCTTTTTGCTGGTTCCACCCATCTAACAATGACATCTACCCTACTTGTCCTGCTATTCAGTACAGTTCCCCCCACTGCTTACCTTATTTCACCTCATGTGCAGGGGCAAAACACTCACCCCTGCAGCTCCTGAGAAGCTGAGGGCCCCCATCATTTCAGGGGGGCCACAGTACACTAGGGGGACAATTCAGTCCAAGCCAAATGAATAAATGTGAGATTTGGGAGTTTCATGCATCCCTCATAACATTATGTTCAGGCAGAATTGTGTTACATCATTGCTCTTGTGTTCCTTTAAATAACTCTCTTCTTGTTCACTCTCTACTAACCTCTTACATTTCTATGTGGACTCTGCATCTCTTATTCTCTTCTCTTTTGCATGCTATTATTTCTACCTTAGCCCTTTCCCAGGCTCTTCACTCATCAATCCTGCACTTGCATGCAGATTTGTCCTTCCTCATTTCCTTTTCTTCCAGTTTCTTGCTCTTTTTACTATTCTGTTCCTTCCATTGACCTTCCCACTATCTGCTGTACTCTTCATCTATCGTTTGCCACACCTTCATTTGCTTGTCCTACCCCTTTATATTCACCGCTCTATCAATACTACTACTAAAAGTAAGAGGGGAACCCAGTCCTTCTTAGGTATCCCCAGAAACATTAGAAGTAGGACATCACATATGAGCATGCATGCTGCTGCAATTTAGTGCAATCGTTTTAGAAATGCATAGCAAGGAATTGTGAGTACCTTGATAGGCTTAAGGTGTTGGGTGTGAGCTTGAGAGTTTGTTGTGCTTCTCTCAGCTGTAGTATCTTCTTGAGAAAATGTAAATCAAAAGAGAAGTCAAAAAATGAAAGAAGAAATATAGAAAGAGAAATTTGAAAACGAAAGGACTGACAATGGAGCATTCTCATTTCTAGTTGAATGTGACCAGGAACTGCAGTGGTAACTTTTGTTTAGAAGCAGCCTAGCTAATAACCTTTATCAGTGACTTATCACCATAACCAGTAAAGCCCTACTATGTTGGACATAAACGATTCCTAAGAGATCTGGTGATGCGTTCCTCACACAGAGCAGGTTACCTCTAAGGCTAAACCTAACATTACATAAAGGAGGAATTACATTGTGGAGGGAATTTTAGGACTACAGTTTGTTCAATTGTCTGCATGAGTACTCTGTAACAATTTGCTTGCATCCATGGTGGAGGGCATGACCTATCAGTATATTGCACTCAGGTATGGCCTGGCCTGTAGTCTAATTCTTAGTGTTTTGGATCATCGGGGTACATCTGAATATTATTTTTCAAAATATGATTTAGCTTTATCAGAGGTGCCCATGTACAAATGTTTAAATCCTAATTCAAATGCTAGACATATGGACACTGTGTGGCACTTCTTTAGGTCTCAAGGTATTTGCAGGGTATTATCCAGTTATTATCAGTGTGAAAAGAACATATTTTTCAATCTTACTGCAAATTGGGTTGACATCTGTTATTTAGCTTTAGTGTTCCCCAATGCATGTCATATAGAACACATAGGCAACCAGGGACTTGAGTTTCATAGAACAGCTTAGCGTAGAGCTTCAGAAATAGTAGGTAACATTTTTGATGCTATAATCTTCACTGTAGTAGTAGTTTAATTTGACCTGAAAATTAGAAACTGTCTACGTTGGTCAATAGACTTGCGACCAGCACTGCTGATATGCTTCTATGCAGTAATAAAAAATTGGTAGCCATTAGGGCAATGGCTTTGCAAAAAAGGCTTCCCTTAGCCGTTTTGCTCGCAAAAGAGGGTGGAGTTTGTAAGATCCAGCAATGTTTAATGTATATATGCCAGATAGGAGCAGGAAGATCAACAAGAACAATATCACCAATCTATCGAAAGACTTGAGGAACTCAAAATGGGGAGTAGCCTGGAAGTAATTGGGAAAGGATTTTCAGCCATGGGGAACTGGCTTTGCAGAATTGGTAGTGGGGTTCTAGGCAGAATAGTAAGGCCCACAGTGATTATTGCAGTGTTTGTGATTTGTTTGTTTTTTATGGAGGTCTAAATGTAAGCAACAGAAGTCAACAACTTGTATCTGAAACAGCCATGAAGAGAAATTGTGAATGATTAAGAGGAGGGAATTGGTCACATGTTTGTCACTATTTTTCATGGTTGTCTGACTACATGTTGTTACACTTCATTTATGATCTTTCTTTGTTCACGTTTCAGTGTGGTTTTATATTTATTTTTATCTTAATGAGTGACTTACACATTAATAGTTAACCATAGTTAGAGTGTGTTCACAATAATTTAGCCATAGTCACTGTAGGTCTTGATCTGTAAGGTCCTTATTGTGTTTCTGCATGGTGAGTCTAATCTTTTCTTTTGTTCCAGAAAACAGGATCCTGCAGTGTACTCATTAACCGTACTGTTATTGTTAGATTTGATGCAAAGGCCATAAAATGTATCTTTCATTGAGCTGAATGGAACATCCAAGCACCTGTGCATGAGAGGACCCAGTGGAAACAATCATCCCTCGTGCTACATCTATTAATGTCGTACAAATGAAAATCATTCATTGAATGACTCACGAGAAGAGGGCTGATTATGAGAGTTTCATAAATGTTTAGTTTTGACTATTCTGTTTTTTCCCTAATTAATTTAGCATTTCTGTGTTAAGCAGTTAGAATTGCTTCTATCCACCTTTGAAGATGGACGTCCCTTTGAAGCCTGGAGACCCAATGAATTTTGTATTTCTTCTCTTGAGCAAACCCTTTTCTCTTTTCCTTTTGATTCTACCTTTGATAGGCTTAATTTTGCTTAAAGTTTATCTTAGCACCTAGGAACTTCCATTCAAGGAAACCAAAGTTTTTATGTTTTGCCCACAATAATACTTAAGTAACTTTGCTGTCCTGTGGTTATATTGATTTGTGCTGTAACTAAATGATTATTGAGTTAAGACAATTTTGACTGATTTTAGTTTGTAATTTGCTAACCTGCTGATAAACCTTTATGGTTGCAAATCTACTACTCTGTCATTCTTGTGGGGCAAAATGTGTTTAACTGTTATTGCTATGCCATTGAACTGCTAAGTCTCAATTCACGTCGATGATCCATTCATGTGTAAAGCTGGGACTTGAGATTTGCGCCAACATTTGCATGGTGCAACACCATCCTTATCTGCTATATTATATCCATCTGGTATACCATAGTAAAATTACAAATATGTACAAACTTACAGTTGTCGAAACCATACAAAATCCCTACTAATAAAGTTTATAAAGATTTCTATAGGGCAAACCTTCTATCCCCATGGTTTGTTCTGGTGAATCAATAAAACACTCATCTACTAGGGTAGTCTGCAACATTCTGTCTAACAAAATACTGCCTCAAGGAAACTTTGAATAATACTGGCAAAATCTGCATAATTTTGGGAATTTTGAGGTATGATTGTTATGAAATTCTGAAATTACACCATGCCCTGCTTTACCCCATTGTTCGTGCAAAATCATAGTGCTGGAGCACAGAAACGAAATGAACAACCCAAAAATTAGCAGATGTTTTCAGTATTTGTGTTTTTTCTCTATTCATTTTGTGTGAAACGAGTTCTTGCATTTAAAGATTGACAGGATGAATTTTGTGCTACACTATACTTCTACAAGAGAAATTAGAATTTTGTGTAATTACTCATATTTTCCTGAAATCTTGCATAATTACATGAAAGAAAATTACATGTATTTTGGAGCCCCCTACAAATACCTGCCAACGGACTTTAGCTCAGTGTAATACCAACCCACTCTATTGCCTATAACAAATGCTTTTCACAAAAAGTAAGTCTGGCCTGCTTACAGTTTTATAACTTTTCATCGTAAAAAAATCACACCTAAAGAATTCTACATATTTTTTTCTAATGAACCAATGAGGCCTACAGCCTTTATCAATGGCTTGCAACCACTAGGAGCACAGGCTTACTGCAGTGTACAAAAATGTGCAACCAGTATGCATACAATTACACTGTTACATATATATAGAATTACAGTTTGCAAAACAACCAACAGGGCCTAACAAGAATAATCTCTGTGACAATCTTCTACTCCTTGGTTTTGTCATAGCGGATAACAAGCACCAAAACACTTGCCTATTGTTGTGACTTGTGAGACTGCATGAAACCAAATATCTGTCTATAGTTTGTAACATAGGCCCTCATTACAACCCTGTCAGTAAATGCCACCTACTGCAGTGCTGACGGCTGCCAAGATACCGTGACCGCAGCAGTATACTGCTACGGGTATTATGACCCACACAGAGAAATCCGCCACTATACAAACACCCACACAAGTCAGCCAGACCAAAGGTCAGTGATAAATTGGCGGTACCAAAACCCACACCGTTTCGCCAACAGGAATACGGCCACAGTATCAGGATCTACGAATCACAGAAAGCCGCGCTCAAAATACATACACACTAACAAAACTACACCACATTGGACAATTCAAAATACACACACCTGACACACATACACACACCACACCGACACACTCAGACCACTATAAAACACACAACCACATTACCCACAACCCTTTCAACGAAAAAAAACTGAGAAAGACACAAGCCAGGAGCACCCACTCAATCTGAGCCACAGAACACCATCACCCATACACCATCCACGCACCTCACAGCACACACCACAACACATCACCCCACATATCACCCCACACATTCCATCACATATCACTCACACCACATCCATGGCACCCCAAAGACACCCCAGGTTTTCAAAGGAGAAGCTAAGGGTCATGGTGGAGGAAATCATCCGGGTAGAGCCACAGCTATTCAGATCACAGATGCAGCAGACGTCCATTGCTAGGAAGACGGAGCTATGGCGGAGAATCGTGGACAGGGTCAACGCCGTGGGACAGCACCCCAGAACAAGAGATGACATCAGGAAGAGGTGAAACGACCTACCGGGGAAGGTGCATTCCGTGGTTGCAAGACACCAGGTAGCTGTACAGAGGACTGGCAGTGAACCCCCACCTCCTCCCCCACAACTAACAATATAGGAGGAGCAAGTGTTGGCGAAAATGCATCCTGAGGGCCTCGGAGGAGTAGCAGGAGGACTGGACTCTGGTAAGACAAATCTTTACTAATATATTCCCCACCCTACCTGCATGCCATCATAAACGTCTACCCCTACCCTTACCCCATCACCCTACCACCTCACATGTACCCCACTATTGCAAGCCACCCATCCCAATACCAAACCCTGTATGCCACAACAATCCATGGACCCCCATCACAGACCTGCATGGACACCCATCACCACAGCATGCCCATTAGAGAGAATCACCTAGCCCACAAAATCACCATGCACACAAGGCAAAGCCGACAGGGCAATCACAACCATACAGGGAAACACACCCATGCACAAGATGGCACACGCAGATACACCAACATCCTGGGACCATACCACCATTCCCAGGAGACGATGGGCCAGACACTGGCCAAATTGCAGGAGACCCAGCGGCTGCAGGAGGGAGAGTACCTGGGGATCAGGGAGGACCTCAAAAACATCTACACCATCCTGGTCACCATTGCAGGGGTGCTGGCTGACATGGGCAACACCATGAGGGAGGCAGTGGCACAACAACGGGCCCCTGACACTAGCCACACCGAAGAAAAGCCCTCCACCTCTACCGGCGCTAGTGGACAGGAGGCTTCACCACAGAAACAACAGGCCACCAGCACCCCACCCCCTGAAGAAGGAGAACCACCCCGCAAATGCTCCCTGCAAACCAGGCAGAAGCCAGAGAACATTACCAAGACCCCTGCCAGGAAATGGGACTCTCCTGATTGTCAACCTTCTATCCCACTCTGTCACCCTGTCCACTTTGAACTGCCATTACTCCCCTTCCTATGCCCCATTGGACAATGCACCTGTGATACCAAGAGACTCTTAACTGGAAATTCCTCCACCATCACCCCAGCCCACTGCAAATCCCCCTCTATGTATGAGCACTTAAATAAATACCATTGGAACAAATATAAATCTGGAGTCTGTCAAATGATTGAAATATGTAATAGTGCACCATTCTGAAAACATTGCAAGTCATATGTACACTTATATATACATTGGTATGACCTTTAGTGGGCAGCAGTAAACATACCAGGAGCCAGAGTGGGCCACTAATATCTCAAAATAGAGATGCCAAAGGGTACAGTAAGTGGCCATAGACATAGGGAAATCAGGCTGCCATGTACAATGTCCAACACCAAACTGAAAAGTAAAGTGTCTTACCTGTGTGTCACAGGAAGTACTGCTGTATGATATTACTTCTGTTGTCCCCATCTTCGTCCTCTGCCTCCTCTTCCTCACTGTCCACAGGCTCCACCGCTGCCACAAGACCATCTCCGGGCTCATCCTCCTGCAGAAAAGGCACCTGGCTTCTCAAGACCAGGTTGTGCAACATGCAACTTGCAACGATAATCTGGCACACCTTCTTGGGTGAGAAGTACAGGGATCCACCTGTCAGATAGAGGCACCGGAACCTGGCCGTCAAGAGGCCAAAGGTTCTCTCAATGATCCTCCTTGTTCGCCCATGTGCCTCAATGTAACATTCCTCTGCCCTTATCCTGGCATTCCTCACTGGAGTCAGTAGCCATGAGAGGTTGGGATAACCAGAGTCACCTGCAAATTGTGAGGGACAACTTTTAGACACACACTAACCCTTAGGGACAACCCAATACCCAGACACCAACATATACTGGTGGGGACCTTGGGGTCACCTATTAGCCACACCCAGTGCCTCTGGAATTGGCCCATCACATATGGGATACTGCTATTCCTCAAGATAAAGGCGTCATGCACAGAACCAGGATACTTGGCATTCACATGGGAGATGTACTGGTCCGCCAAACACACCATCTGCACATTCATAGAGTGATAGCTTTTTCTATTCCTGAACACTTGTTCATTTGTCTGGGGGGGGGGGCAAATGCTACATGTGTACCATCTATGGCACTAATGATGTCAGGGATATGTCCAAGGGCACAAAAGTCAGCTTTCACTGTGTCCAGATGCTCCACCTAGGTGATTAAAATGTAGCTGCCCATGTGTTTAAGCAGTACTGACAACACTCTGGTCAACACGTTGGAGAGCATTGGTTGAGACATCCCTGATGCCATGGCCACTGTTGTTTGGAAGGAACCACTTGCCAGGAAATGGAGCACTGACAGGACCTGCAGTAGAGGGGAGATACCTGTGGGCTGGTGGATGGCTGACATCAGGTCTGGCTCCAATTTGGCACACAGTTCTTGGATTGTGGCTCAATCAAGTCTGTATGTTAGTATAAAGTGTCTGTCCTCCATTGTCGCAAGGTCCACCAGGGGTCTGTACACTGGAGGATGTCTCCATCTCATATTCATCCTCAGCGGTTGAAGCCTAGGGAGGAAAACAGTGAGGAGAGGGTCATAATCGTACATCTAGTGCAATAATGATGCATTTCTACATTTACAAAACCAGTATGTGAATCCGAGTGTCAGTTACTGTGCCAATGTCTGCTGTGACGCAGTTAGGTGCCATGGCCTGTGCCCCCCTGAAATGGCAGCTGCCTGACCTGTGAGGAGGGACAAGTGGAAATGAGGTAATTCCACTGGCATTGTGCGCCATTGCGGTAGGCGGCCGATGACCAACCTGCAACTTCGCATTGGTTATCATTGGGCCCTATAGGTTCCAGGAGCCAATGGCGATGTACGCCGGCGGTAACGGTACGCACCGCCACGGACGTGACCTCCATTTTCTATCTCTTCAATCACTTGCTACCTGACCTTCAACAGGAGAGGACTTACACTGCATGTGCTGCTGTGACCTGTTTCTGGAAGCGACAATGGCTCATGTGTCTGGGGAAAGGGCCCCTGCCTTCACTGCGGAGGAGTTGGAGAGACTGGTGGACGGTGTCCTACCCCAGTACATGTTACTCTACGGTCCTCCAGTCAAACAGATGAGTACACTGTAAGCATGATGCGTGGTCCATGAATCTTTTGAATTCTGTGTATATTAAGACACATGTAGAGGGGGGGCTGAGGCGTCCTGGGCAGAGTGCTGCATGTACGGTGGTCAATGTATGTGCGTCAGGGGATGGGAGGGATATGGTGGGCCATGAGTGTGACGGTTCGGATGGTTAACTAATTCTCTTTTCTGCTGTCTTTTTCCTGCAGGTCAGCCCCATCAGAAAAAGGGTATTTGGCATGCCAAGGAGGTACGGACCATGGGGGGTCTTTGACAGGCGGAGCTCCCACTGCCGCAAACAGTGGGAGGACCTGCGCCGCTTGCCAAGGAAGACGGCGGAGGCTGAGCTGGGGCTGGCCTCCCAACGAGGAAGGGGTGCCTGTCATAGCCTGACCTCCCTGATGTTCCACATCCTGGCGGTGGCCTATCCGGAGTTAGATGGGCACTTAAGGGCATCACAGCAACCACAAAGGGGGTGAGTACAAATTCTAATTCATTACTTTGCACGTGTTAAGCTTTTACCTGGGTGGGGATGTGGACTTGGGGTGCCCCTTGGCCAGGGCGAACATGGCAGGGTAGGTCCCTTGTTTGGCAGGCTCGGAAGCACTCCAAACCCAATAGTGTTAGTGGGCATCTACTACTGGTCAGGGCCCTGTATATGTCAGGTGTGCAGCTGCTGGCGTCAAGCATTGTACCCCATGGGCTGGTGACTGGCAGTGTAACTGTTAGTGCATGGCCTAGTGCATAGGGCTGTTCCCTGTGAGTTGTGTACGCCAACGGTAGTGTTGTTGCTGGCATTGACCAAGTGCATCATCTTGCGGAGGAGCAGAGGCACCAACAACGGAAGGAGCTGCATCCCACATGGGCCAGGAGGCCGAATCCACCGACGGTAAGGGCACCAGTGGGATGGAGGGCAAGGGGAGCACCACGATGGGGACAGCAGGGGACACAACAGACAGCTACTCCTCCTCCGATGGAAGATCCCTGGCGGTGGCGGACACCTCTGTGCCGACCCCAACAATAGTTACAGCCACCAGCCCCCCTACCAGCACCACTCTCCCAGCAGCCCCTCAGCGTGTTTCCAGTGCCCGCTCATCCAGGAGGGTGGGCATCTCCTTCGCCCCAGGCCCTGCCCCAGTCAGCCCTGCTGCCCTCAGTGAGGAGGCTATTGACCTCCTGAGATCCCTCTCTGTTGGGCAGTCAACCATACTGAATGCCATCCAGGGTGTAGTAAGGCATTTGCAACAAACAAATGCATACCTGGAGGGCATTCACTCTGGCGTGGCAGCCCAACAGGGAGCATTTCAGGCTCTGGCCTCTGCACTTATGGCAGCAATTGTTCCTGTCTCTAGCCTCCCCCCTCCAACTTCCTCTACCCAGTCCCAATCCCCTCAACCCCAACCTATCCAAAGCACACCTTCAGACCAGCATGCACCCAAATCAACACACAAAAGTGGCTCAGGCAAACACAAGCACCACACTTCATCTCACAGGCACTCACACAAGCGCCATCATCATGCAGACACACCAACATCCACTGCCTTCACTGTGTCCCCCTCTTCTTCGTCGTCCACCTCCCTCCCAGTAGCATCTCCACTCACACTCCATGCACTACATCCTCATCCACTACCTACATCACCAGCACGCCCATCACTACACACCCCTCACTGGCAGTCACCACCCCCAAATCCATGCACACATCCCATGTGTCCTCTCCCAGTGTGTCTGTGACCCCTCTTCCCAAAGTACAGAAATGCAAGCACCCACCTACCCAACAGCCATTCATCTCCCAACAGCATCCAGCCCATGCACCAGCACCCACACACAGCAGACAGACACCTCCTACAATCATTCCCTCTTCCTCCACTCCCAGACCTTCTCCCTCTTCCAACCCCAGCGTTCTTAAGAAGGTTCTCCTGGCAAACATTTACCTAACCTCTACACCTCCCCCCATCCTTCCCCTCAGGCCAGGGTGGCCAAAACCCAGCCAGGCACCTCAGTCACCAAGTCCACGTCCGCTGTGGTTCCTGCAGCTGTCAGAGGATCAAAGGGGGCACCTGTCAGCCCAGCCAGTGTGCCACCAACCCCTGCCAAGACAAAATCCATTCCGCCACCTGGCAAGATGAAGAAGGGGACAGCATCCAGCAAGGGAAAGGAGCCACAACCACCCAGCAAGGCCACCTCAAAGACTTCAGCTGCCAGATCCAAGGTGACACCACCATCTGCCAAGGTAAGGAAGGGGATCAAAACACCAAGCAAGGCACTTAAGCCGTCAGAGGCTGCAGAAGAAGGCCTGGTGACTACCAGCACAACTGCCAGCACCGCCAGCCGCACCTCTGCAAGCACTGCCACCTGGACAGCCGCAAGCACCACCACTGCCAGCAGCAGCAGCCCCAGTGGGAAGTCGTCCGAGGCTGCAGGAGAGGGACTGGAGCCTTTCTCCACCACTGGCAGCACCTTCACCGGCACCGGCACTACCACCAGTGTGCAGCCGTAGCCGCCGCCGGATGGACTCTAGCCCTGCATCCATGGACTATCATGCATTCTGGTCACTGCAAATCTTGTGGCTCAGACACTCAGGTGAGGGACTGTGAACTCCCATACCCCAAGTGTTGTATCACTGGGCACAGAGCCCCCTCCAGAACCAGTGGAGAAAGGCATCCACTCACCCTATCCTTGGCAGAATGAAGCACACTGGGCACAAAGCCCCCTCCAGAACCAGTGGAGAATGGCATTCACTCACCCTATCCTTGGCAGCATGAAGCACACTGGGCACAAAGTCCCCTCCAGAACCAGTGGAGAATGGCATCCACTCACCCTATCCTTGGCAGGATGAAGCACACTGGGCACAAAGCCCCCTCCATAACCAGTGGAGAAAGGCATCCACTCACCCTATCCTTGGCAGGATGAAGCAACCTGGCACAAAGCCCCCTCCAGAACCAGTGGAGAAAGGCATCCACTTGAGAGACTGTGGCTTTGCACTCCCCAGGACCAGGCAGTGGGCAAACCACCCACTTGAGAGACTTGAGAGACTGTGGCTTTGCACTCCCCAGGACCAGGCAGTGGGCAAACCACCCACTTGAGAGACGTGAGAGACTGTGGCTTTGCACTTCCCAGGACCTGGCAGCGGGCAAACCACCCACTTGAGAGACTTGAGAGACTGTGGCTTTGAACTCCCCAGGACCAAGCAGTGGGCAAACCACCCACTTGAGAGACTCTGGCTTTGCACTTCCCAGGACCAGACAGTGGGCAAACCATCCACTTGAGAGACTTCAGAGACTGTGGCTTTGCACTCCCCAGGACCAGGCAGTGGGCAAACCACCCACTTGAGAGACTTCAGAGACTGTAGCTTTGCACTCCCCACGACCAGGCAGTGGGCAAACCACCCACTTCAGAGACTTGAGAGACTGTGGCCTTGCACTCCCCAGGACATCGCTGTGGGCATGGAGCCCCTTCCAAGAGCAGTGGCGTTGTCCCATCTTCTGGCTGAGGTGTCGCCCCCTTCCCCGTCCCACTGAGGTGCCTGTGTGCTTTCAACCTGATGCCCCTGCAGTGTTCTCTCTGTATTGAGGCAGGAGTCAATGGTGGGCTTGGCCTATGTGATATGGCCCTGTGGCCCACGGACATTTTGAGTGGACAATGTACCACCTTATGTACATATTGTATATATTGTAAATACTGTTTTTGAATTTGTAACGTATATCTGACTATTTCCAATATGAAACTCATTTGACTCAATTCCTTTTGTCCTTGCGTTCTTCCTGAGAGTTACGGGGTGTATATGTAATGTTGTTGCATGTGTTTGTGTGTATGGTGAGGGTGGGGATGGGGGTGTTGCGTGTTGCGTGTGTGTGTCACTCTCTTTTTGCTCCACCCTCCCCTGTCTGCTAGGTGCAGTACTCACCATGGTTGACAATCGACAGTCGTACTCCTGGTAGATGAGAAGATACACCAACATCGGTAACACCTGTAGTTCAGGCTCCATGGCATCCTAGTTCTTCATTGAGTGTCGAGAGGTGAGTGGTTTCCTTTCTGTGTACTGTTTCCACTGTGCTTTTGATGGTGTTGGTACCGCCCCGGAAAAGCTGGCGGATGAGCAGGTTGTGATGTGGTGGGCGGTACATTGACTTCCGCCTATCTGTCGGAGTGTTAAAGTGGCTGTCTCTGTTGGCAGTTTCCGCCGTGGTCGTGATTACATTTTTTTTACCGCCAGCCTGTTGGCGGTGTTAACGCCGCTTTAACCCCAACAGCCAGGGTTATAATGAGGGCCATAGTGTGATAAAAATGCACTGTTTGAGAGCTATGACTTTTTGGTAATGCTTGTAACAATAAAAATGTCTGCCACACTTTTCTTTGACCAGAACTATGGCATATCTTTTCCTGGAATTCCAATCAAACCTATAGGTGGTAGCTTTTGCTGGCCATCCTCAACAACTCCGGCCTACTATGCTGAGCATACACTTTCCTACAAGACATCCATCAAGCATGCAATCATATAATTAATAATGTAGACACAATCACAAATTGGCAAAGCGAAATACTATTCACCCAAAGAGAGACAAACAAGAATTATTGTGGTGTATACTTTCTACCCCACCTGTCTTTTTAAGTGGCTTACAACACAAAACTACTATAATCTGTAAATTTTCCTGTAAGAAAGTACCCTGCTACAATTTTTAGCACTGTGTAATAAAAATCCACCCTTAGAAGCCCATTGCCTTTTACACATGCTTTCCACAATAAATAAGCCTGGCCTATTTGTGTTATCATAACTTTTCATTATACGCAGATTGCACCAAACGAAACTTGGATTTTTTTTTCTAGTGAGCTAGTAAGGCATATCACCTTTACTATTGGATTTACACTATAGCCATCACAGGCTTACTGAAGTGTGCATACATTGACAACCATAATGTATGCAGTTATAAAGTTATATATCTACAGAATTACAGTTTGCCAAACAATCAATAGGACCTACGAAGAATCTTCACTGTAAAAATCGTAAGGATTATCATAGTATTTACTTTCACCACCAATAGTCTCTTTGAGTAGGTCACCAATACTAAAAGCTTGCCTACTACTGTGATCTGTAAGATTTGATGTAAAAAATACCTTACTACAGTTTTTAGCACAGTATAATAACAATCCATACTTAAAACCTGCTCTTTATAACACCTGTTTTTTCACAAAAAAGTAGGCCGGGTTGGTGGCTTTTTTGTAACTTTTCAAAATAAATTGATCAACCTTATGGAATCTGGCATGATAATGTTATTAGTATTTTTAGATTGCTCATACACCCAAAGATTTCATGGTGCTAATGTTATATATGAATAGAACAGATGCTTAACTCTAAGTCATATTGCCCAACTAATCCATTCAGAGCCAAAGCTCTATCAGTGTTCTTTAAATAAAGGATTGATTGAACAACCATGTTTTCAGTGTTGTTCTAAAAGATGCCAGGTCAGGTTTAGAGCAAAGATGAGGTCGGAGGAAATTCCATTCCACAAAATCTAAGCTAGAAAACTTGTGCCAGTCATACCAAATAATTTAGAACTGTAATATTTCCAACAGTTATGCAGTAGAAGAGTGAAGAACCCAAGAGGGTATATATTTAGGGATTCTTTTGTTGCAAACTGGGAAGCTAAGCCATGAGTAGCTTGAAAAATAAGAGCACAAATTTAGAATTGTATACACTGCTTGTAGGGCACCAGTGAAGTGTTTTCTGGGGCAAGGGTGGTATAGGTTTGTCAAAGTGGGTGTCCACTGCCAGAACCTTTGCCTACTATGGTAATCAGTGAGATTACATGTAACAAAATATCAGTTTATCACCTGTAATACAGCATGATAATCAACTGTAAATTAAGAAATGTTTTTTCCCAATAAATTGGCTAATCCTACTGCCTTTTCATAAATTTTCATAATAAACAGATCAGCCCTATAGCATCACACAACGTTTCCCAGTGCACCATACCCAATTCAGAATTACTGTGTTGAGCGTACATCCATAGTTTGTAACAAGGAGCAACCAACGTCAAAACACTTACCTACTATGGTAACAAAATATCTATCTGTAGGCTTTAGTATAGTGTTATAACAATCAACCTTTAAATGCTTATTGACTTTAACATATGCTTTTCATAGTAAATACCTCAAGCCTGCCTTTTTTGTAACATTTCATAAAAAACATAGGCCTACAACCCCCATCATTAGATTGCCATCATAAACAACTCAGTCCAGGTGTATGAAGCAAAAGTTTTGCCACAGGTCAAAAGTGCAATATAAACACACTTTAGTGGAAATACACAACGTTAGACCAATTGCATCCTCTATTCAGGGAACCAAGGGGTGAGTGAAGCCTAAATCACTTTCTCAGTAGTACCCTGAAAGCTCTTTTCAGTTAATCACATACGGTCCTTCACAGTTGTGTTGTCAAGGCTGACCTAAAATGCATGTAGAAGAGTGTAACCCTGGGCATCCCATACTGCTCTCAGAAACACATCTGCCCTCTGAAGTCTACATTTATTAATGAAAAGGGAAAGGGATCACTGTTGTTGTTAGAAAAACAAACAATGTAAATGATCTATTTACCTAGACACTTTAATAGCATAACAGTTCTTTTGAAAGTTCTTTTTTAGGTTTATTACTGTGAGGAAAGGCCTCTTTTGTTATGGTTGGCCTCACTTTTTTCCTAGTATTCAATGTGGTCTCAAAGATGTTAGTGCCCAGGGCCCCTGCTAACCAGGTACCCTGGGCCAGACCTCATTCACAAAACTGTTGTGATGCATTGGCACAATTGTCAACACTACTAGCTGCCACTACTCGTCCCTAGTAAATAGTACTTAAGTACATGAGGCATTGGGTACTAAGGGTAGGCCCCTGAAGGCAGCAGGACAGATTGTGCCACCCTCTAGGGCCATGCATCCAGATGCAGCCAACAGTGCCATTGCAGACTGAGGGGGTCATTCTGACCTCGGCGGTAAAAGGCGCCTACCGCCGGTCAGAAATCCTCCATAATCCCACCGCGGTCGCGGAAACCCGCCACGGTCATTCTGACCCGCAGAAGGCAAACCTCCGAAAATCCGACCGCCACAACAGACCGCCAGACCAGCGGTCGGCGGAAAGGTGGAGGTGACCAAACCTCCACCGCCACGCCAACAGAAATACGCCCATCCCATTACGACCCACGAATCCACGCGGCGGTCATTCAAACGCGGTATTCCATTGGCGGGACACACCGGCGCGGTCAGAATACCCACCAACGAACAAAACTCACCCACATTGGACGATTTGAATCCAACACACCTGATACACATACACACACCACTCCCACACACACAATACAATATAAAACACCCACCCACATCACCCACAAACCCCTACGCTTACAAAATCGTAAAGAAGGCAAGAGCGAGACACCAGCATCCAAAACATAACAGCCACAGCCACTCAACACCATCACCCACACACTATCCACACACAAAACAACACACACCACCACACTCAACTCACTTAAATACACATACTCCACCCCACACATCATACACACCACCCCATGGCACCCCAAAGACAACCCCGCTTCACAGACGAAGAACTCAGGGTTATGGTGGAGGAAATCGTTCGTGTAGAGCCCCAGCTGTTCGGCACACAGGTCCAATACACCAGCATTGCCCGGAGGACGGAGCTATGGCAGAGGATTGTCGACAGGGTGAACGCAGTGGGACAGCACCCCAGAAATCGGGAAGACATCAGGAAGCGATGGAACGACCTACGGGGGAAGGTGCGTTCCATGGTATCCAGGCACAACATCGCCGTGCAGAAGACTGGCGGAGGACCCCCACCTCAACCCCCACAATTCACATCATGGGAGGAGGAAGTCTTGAACATCCTGCATCCTGACGGCCTCGCAGGAGTCGGCGGAGGAATGGATACTTGTAAGTTGAAGCTTCAATACTGCTTCCCCCCCACCTGCATGCCAAATCAGACCCCAACCCTCACCCCCATCCTCGAACCCCACCCTCACCCCCACCCCCATCCTCACCCCCACCCTCACCCCCACCACCATCCTCACCCCCACCCTCACCCCCACCACCATCCTCACCCCCACCACCATCCTCACCCCCACCCCCAGCACACCTATTCCCCGCCAATGTCTCACCATCACAACCCACACATCCCAAAACCTAGGCCTGCATGCGTCCACTAAGCATGGACACCCATCACCAAAGCATGCCCAATGCATATACACATCCCCCCCACAAGCCACCCTCACCAAAGCCCCCACACACGAATGCCAGCACTTGGGGACACGGGAACCCACAGATACACCCATATGCCACACATTGAAACTATAACCATACCTCTATACCCCTGCAGGACCCGACCGTCAACACACCGCGGCGGAGGGGCCAGAATTATCCACACCCCCCACCCAAGAGGCCGTCAGCGATGACAGCAGCTCTGTCGATCTGGACACCGATGACCAGCCCGGACCATCGGGGACCTCTGGACAGTCGGTTCCCCTCACACAGGCACAGGCCACTATAGACCCTAACCCCTCTGGGAACACCAGCACAGCTCCCACCCAGCGGGCCCATGCCTCTGTCTCCAGGGCGCGTCAATCTGCGGTGTGTCTACCACTACAGGGCACCCAGGATAACCCACCACCCCAACAACAACAGGGACCTGGGGGCAGTGGTAGTGGGCACACCGGCCAGGGGGCAGAGGCCCAGGGAAACAGGGCAACTCGGCGGGCAGCTGTGCGACAGGGGGGGGAGGAGAGGCCCAGGGAACCCACTCTCCACGAGGTCCTCACCACCATCATGGGAGCATACAACCGCTCCCAGGAGACGATGGCGACGGTACTGGCCCGGTTCCAGGAGATCCAGGTGCTGCAGGAGGAACACTATCGGGGGTACAGGGAGGACATCCGAGCCATCAACACCACCCTGGTTACCATGGTAGGGCTGCTGCAGGACCTCGTAAACAGCAGGGCGGACACTGAACAACACCCAAGGGCCCCTGCCACTAGCCGGGACCAAGAACAGCCATCCACCTCCGCCGGCGCTAGTGGACAGGAGGCCCCCGCACAGCAGCAGCCCACCAGACCCCCACCTCCTGCAGGAGAAGAACCACCCCGCAAGAGGGCCCTGAGATCTCGCAAGACAGAGTAGGATGTCAAGACCCCCGCCAGCAATGGATACCACCTGATGTCATCCCACTGTCCCACATTGTCACCCTGTCCATCCTCGAACTGCCCATGCTCCATCTCTCCACAGGCCTCTGGACAATGCACCTGTGTGACTGTTACTCTGGACTCTGCCATGGACATTCCTTCACCATAGCCCCCACCCACTTGAAACCACCCATCCCATTTTGAGCACTTCAATAAACACCTATTTTGCACCAAAATATCAGGAGTCTGGCTGTGATTTCAATAGATTGTAATTGACATGACAGTGCAAATATGTCCTTGTACATGGTGAAGTCAACAAACAGCTGCCACAAAGCTGCAGTCCATGGGGAAACAAAGCACAGGACTCGTAGTGGGGACCCCAGATCTGAAATAGGGAGGGAAAAGCCAAAACTCAGTCATCATACACTGGGGCAAATAGACAGGCAGCAGAGATGCTGCAGAGTAGTTAACTTTTACTAAATTATCTTTGAAATGTTACCTGTGTCCTATTGGAAGTACTGTTCAATGATTCTGTCCCTGTTGTCTGTTTCAGCCCCGTCGTCTTCCTCCTCGTCACTCTCCTCAGGTTCCACCGCTGCCACAACACCACCGTCTCGACCATCCTCCTGCAGGAAAGGCACCTGGCGGCGCAAAGCCAGGTTGTGAAGCATGCAGCAGGCCACGATGATGTGACACACCTTCTTAGGTGAGTACATTAGGGATCCACCGGTCATATGCAGGCAGCGAAACCTGGCCTTTAGGAGGCCAAAGGTGCGTTCGATCACCCTCCTAGTACGCCCATGGGCCTCATTGTACCGTTCCTCTGCCCTGGTCCGGGGATTCCTTACTGGGGTCAGTAGCCACGACAGGTTGGGGTACCCAGAGTCCCCCACTAGCCATACACGGTGTCTCTGTAGCTGTTCCATCACGTAAGGGATGCTGCTATTCCTGAGGATGTAGGCGTCATGCACTGACCCTGGGAATTTGGCATTTACATGCGAGATGTACTGGTCAGCCAAACACACCACCTGGATGTTCATTGAATGGTAACTTTTTCTGTTCCTGTACACCTGCTCCCTGTCTCTTGGGGGAACCAAAGCCACATGGGTCCCATCAATGGCACCAATTACGTTGGGAATATGTCCAAGGGCGTAGAAATCACCCTTCACTGTAGCCAGTTCGCCCACCTCAGGGAAAATGATGTAGTTCCTCACGGATTTCATCAGGGCAGACAACACTCTGGATAACACCTTTGAAAACATGGGCTGAGACATCCCAGAAGCAATTCCCACGGTTGTCTGAAATGACCCACTTGCCAAGAAATGGAGTACTGACATGACCTGCACCAGAGGGGGAATCCCTGTGGGTTGGCGGATGGGGGACATCAGGTCGGGCTCCAGCCGGGCACACAGTTCATGGATAGTGGCACGGTTAAGACGGTAGGTCAGGATAATGTGGCGTTCTTCCATTGTCGACAGGTCCACCAGTGGTCGGTACACGGGAGGATTCATCCGTCTCCTCGCCCAACCCAGCGGACGGTGCCTAGGAAGGACAACATGGAGCACACAGTCAGGCAACCCACAGGTACGTACTCACAGCTAGCACAGTATACGATTCTCTATGCAGTGAATGGCGTGTATGAGTGGCTATGCAAGGCCTAGGCCTGTGTGACGCAGTTGAAATTGAGCCATGTGGGCCCTGGAAATGGCGGCTGCCTGACCTGTGAAGTGTGACAATGGGATGTGAGGTCAATGCGCTGGCGTGGCACACCGCGGCGGGCGGCGGGCCAAGACCGCGGCGCGAAGCCGCATTGGTTAACATTGAAGCCTATGGGTTTCAGGAGCCAATGGCGAAGGGCGCCGGCGGTGGCGGGACGCACCGCCGCGGTACGCACCGCCGCGGACGTGACCGCCATTTTCTATCTACTTATCCACTTGCGACTTGAACTTTCACAGGAGAGGACCTATACTGCAAGTGTTGCTGTGACCTCGGTCTGGAAGGGACAATGGCTGCTGCGACTGGGGAAAGGGCCCCTGCCTTCACTGGAGAGGAGTTGGAGAAACTTGTGGATGGGGTCCTCCCCCAGTATGCGCTACTCTACGGTCCTCCAGACCAACAAGTGAGTTTAATTCTATCTGGATTTGGGGCCACTGGCTGGCTTGGGGGCCTGGCGGGGATGTGGGGCATGTTGGGGCTGCGGGGGGCCTGGCGGGGATGGGGTGCATGTTGGGCATGGCGGGGGGCCTGGCGGGGATGGGGGGCATGTGGGCATGGCGGGGGGCCTGGCGGGGGGCCTGGCGGGGATGGGGGGCATGTTGGGCATGGCGGGGGGCCTGGCGGGGGGCCTGGCGGGGATGGGGGGCATGTTGGGCATGGCGGGGGGCCTGGCGGGGGCCTGGCGGGGATGGGGGGCATGTTGGGCATGGCGGGGGGCCTGGCGGGGGGCCTGGCGGGGGGCCTGGCGGGGATGGGGTGCATGTTGGGGCTGGCGGGGGGCCTGGCGGGGATGGGGTGCATGTTGGGCATGGCGGGGGGCCTGGCGGGGGGCCTGGCGGGGATGGGGGGCATGTTGGGCATGGCGGGGGGCCTGGCGGGGGGCCTGGCGGGGATGGGGGGCATGTTGGGCATGGCGGGGGGCCTGGCGGGGATGGGGGGCATGTTGGGCATGGCGGGGGGCCTGGCGGGGGGCCTGGCGGGGATGGGGGGCATGTTGGGCATGGCGGGGGGCCTGGCGGGGGGCCTGGCGGGGATGGGGGGCGTTGGGCCACTGGAAAGGAAAATGCTGAGTAACTTGAACGTGGTATTTCTCCCTCCCTGTACGTGTCACATAGGTCCGCGCCCATGAGAAGATCGGGATTTGGCGTGCCATCGCCAAGGAAGTCCGGGGCCTGGGGGTCCACCATCGACGGGGCACCCACTGCCGCAAGAGGTGGGAGGACATCCGCCGCGGGACCAAGAAGACCGCTGAGTCTCTGCTGGGGATGGCCTCCCAACGTAGGCGGGGTGCCTGCCGTCAACTGAGCCCCCTGATGTTCCGGATCCTGGCGGTGGCCTACCCTGATTTGGATGGGCGCGTGAGGGCAGCACAGCAGACACAAGGGGGTGAGTACAAGCATCATCTACTCTGTTGTCGTGCAGTGGAGGTGTCTGGGTGGGGGAGGAGGGCTGTGGGTCCCCCTAGGCCAGGGCGATATCTGTAGGCTGGGCACCCCCGTAAGCCCCTGTGTCCCCAGCCACCACCCTCAGTAGTGTGTCAGTACAGCCATCCCTGGGCCGTGTCATCCATGGGTGCAGTTGACAACTCTAGGCGTGTAGGGCATGTTCCACGGAATGCGTAGCGGACCCCAAGTGCGCAACTTAGTGCAGGGGGCATCTGTGTCTGTCATGTCCGCTAACTGTACCGGAGATCCATGTACTCAATATCCCTTTATTTCTCTCTCCCCCCCCCTTTTTGTTTGTCTTTCTGTGCTTGTGTGCATCAGCATCATCAGGCGGAGGAGAAGTGGCATCGGGGCAGGAGGGAGCTGCATCTCACATGGCCCAGGAGGGCCATGCCACAGAGTCAGACTGGACCAGTGAGACGGAGGGCGAGGGGAGCTCCACGACGGGGACGACTGGACCCTGCAGCGACACGGACACGTCCTCGGAAGGGGGCTCCCTTACGGGGGTGGCACCATCCGTGCCCCCCGCCATTACAGGTACAGCCGCCACCCAGCGCACCATCTCCGCCCTCCCAGCAGCCCCTCCGCGTTCGCCCCGTGCCCGCTCTGCCAGGAAGCCGGGCATCTCCTTCGCCCCAAGCACCTCAGGCCCTGCCCCTGTTACCCCCGCTGCCCTCAGTGAGGAGGTCATTGACCTCCTCCGAACGCTCATTGTTGGGCAGACTACCCTTTTGAATGCCATCCAGGGGGTGGAGAGGGAGGTTCATCGCAGCAATGCGTACCTGGAGGGCATTCATTCGGGTCAGGCTGCCCATCAGCGATCGTTCCAGGCTCTGGCCTCAGCACTGACGGCAGCCATTGTCCCTGTCTCCTGCCTGCCTCTACTAACTCCCTCCTCCCAGTCTCCTGTTCCTCTGCCTGTCCCACCCACACCATTAGACCAGCCTGCACACACCTCAACACCCAAGAGAAGCTCATCCAAACATAAGCACCACAGATCACCCAGACATTCACACACGCAACATTCCGATGCAGACATGCCAACAGTCACTACCACCTCTGTGACCCCCACCTCCTCGTCTCCCTCCTCCCTCCCTGTGACGTCTACACTCACACCTCCATTCACCTCACCATCAGCCAGTGTTTCCATCACCAGCACACCCTCCACTCCAGTCCGCACACGTGCAGTCACCATCCCCACTGCCATTTACACGTCCCCTGTGTCCTCTCCCACTGTGTCTGTCACCCCCTCTTCCACACCACACAAACGCAGCCACCCACCCACCCAACAGCCATCCACCTCACGACAGCCTATCCCTCCTGCACCTGCACCCAAAGACAGCAAACGTGACTCACCTACAACCACATCCTCTCCCTCCACTCCCATTCCCACTGTACCTACCACTCTCCATTGTCCCAAGAAGCTCTTCCTCGCCACTACTAACTTCTTTCCTGACCCTGAGCCCCCCCCTCCTTCTCGTCGGGGTAAGAAGAGCACCTCAGCCACCACCAGCCCTGCAGCCCCCTTGACAAGGGTGCAGGGGTATTGGAGCCAGCCAGCCCGCATGTCTGGATCTTCGCCCAGCAGCAAGGGGACAGCCAGCCCACCCCCTGGGAAGAGGAGCAGAAGGCGGAAGGGGCGCCGCAGGAGCCCGCCTTCTACATCCCCCCCGGACACCACCCAGAGACAGTCACCAGCCACAGCTCCAAAGGGAGGCAAGGGCCACAGGCCGACGACTAAGGAGGGCAAGGGCAGCAAGTTGGAGAGGTCAGGCAGCAGGCCTGCTGCCCAGGAGGAGCCCACAACCCCCATAGCCGCTGCCCCGGGAGGAACCGGCACAGCTGCCCCGGGAGAGCCCACCACCCCCATAGCCGCTGCCCAGGGAGGACCCAGCCCAGCTGGCCAGGAGGGCCCCACCACCCACAGCCCAGGTGGGCAGTGAAGGAGCACCATCCCCGCTGCCCAGGAGGGCACCACCAGGCAATTAGCAGTTGGCCATAGACCGTCCGCCGTCTCAAGAACCGCTGAACTGGGCCCCGCCGTCTCCAGAACCGCTGAACTGGGCCCCGCCGTCTCAAGAACCGCTGAACTGGGCCCTTCAAGGCAAGAACCGCTGAACTGGGCCCCGCCGTCTCAAGAACCGCTGAACTGGGCCCGCCGTCTCAAGAACCGCTGAACTGGGCCCTTCAAGGCAAGAACCGCTGAACTGGGCCCTTCAAGGCAAGAACCGCTGAACTGGGCCCTTCAAGGCAAGAACCGCTGAACTGGGCCCCGCCGTCTCAAGAACCGCTGAACTGGGCCCGCCGTCTCAAGAACCGCTGAACTGGGCCCTTCAAGGCAAGAACCGCTGAACTGGGCCCTTCAAGGCAAGAACCGCTGAACTGGGCCCCGCCGTCTCAAGAACCGCTGAACTGGGCCCCGCCGTCTCCAGAACCGCTGAACTGGGCCCCGCCGTCTCAAGAACCGCTGAACTGGGCCCTTCAAGGCAAGAACCGCTGAACTGGGCCCCGCCGTCTCAAGAACCGCTGAACTGGGCCCTTCAAGGCAAGAACCACTGAACTGGGCCCTTCAAGGCAAGAACCGCTGAACTGGGCCCCGCCGTCTCAAGAACCGCTGAACTGGGCCCCGCCGTCTCAAGAACCGCTGAACTGGGCCCTTCAAGGCAAGAACCGCTGAACTGGGCCCCGCCGTCTCAAGAACCGCTGAACTGGGCCCCGCCGTCTCAAGAACCGCTGAACTGGGCCCTTCAAGGCAAGAACCGCTGAACTGGGCCCCGCCGTCTCAAGAACCGCTGAACTGGGCCCTTCAAGGCAAGAACCGCTGAACTGGGCCCTTCAAGGCAAGAACCGCTGAACTGGGCCCTTCAAGGCAAGAACCGCTGAACTGGGCCCCGCCGTCTCAAGAACCGCTGAACTGGGCCCCGCCATCTCAAGAACCGCTGAACTGGGCCCTTCAAGGCAAGAACCGCTGAACTGGGCCCCGCCGTCTCAAGAACCGCTGAACTGGGCCCCGCCGTCTCAAGAACCGCTGAACTGGGCCCTTCAATGCAAGAACCGCTGAACTGGGCCCTTCAAGGCAAGAACCGCTGAACTGGGCCCCGCCGTCTCAAGAACCGCTGAACTGGGCCCCGCCGTCTCAAGAACCGCTGAACTGGGCCCTTCAAGGCAAGAACCGCTGAACTGGGCCCTTCAAGGCAAGAACCGCTGAACTGGGCCCCGCCGTCTCAAGAACCGCTGAACTGGGCCCCGCCGTCTCAAGAACCGCTGAACTGGGCCCTTCAAGGCAAGAACCGCTGAACTGGGCCCCGCCGTCTCAAGAACCGCTGAACTGGGCCCCGTCGTCTCAAGAACCGCTGAACTGGGCCCTTCAAGGCAAGAACCGCTGAACTGGGCCCTTCAAGGCAAGAACCGCTGAACTGGGCCCCGCCGTCTCAAGAACCGCTGAACTGGGCCCCGCCGTCTCCAGAACCGCTGAACTGGGCCCGCCGTCTCAAGAACCGCTGAACTGGGCCCTTCAAGGCAAGAACCGCTGAACTGGGCCCTTCAAGGCAAGAACCGCTGAACTGGGCCCCGCCGTCTCAAGAACCGCTGAACTGGGCCCCGCCGTCTCAAGAACCGCTGAACTGGGCCCTTCAAGGCAAGAACCGCTGAACTGGGCCCTTCAAGGCAAGAACCGCTGAACTGGGCCCTTCAAGGCAAGAACCGCTGAACTGGGCCCTTCAAGGCAAGAACCGCTGAACTGGGCCCCGCCGTCTCCAGAACCGCTGAACTGGGCCCCGCCGTCTCAAGAACCGCTGAACTGGGCCCTTCAAGGCAAGAACCGCTGAACTGGGCCCCGCCGTCTCAAGAACCGCTGAACTGGGCCCTTCAAGGCAAGAACCGCTGAACTGGGCCCTTCAAGGCAAGAACCGCTGAACTGGGCCCCGCCGTCTCAAGAACCGCTGAACTGGGCCCCGCCGTCTCAAGAACCGCTGAACTGGGCCCTTCAAGGCAAGAACCGCTGAACTGGGCCCTTCAAGGCAAGAACCGCTGAACTGGGCCCCGCCGTCTCAAGAACCGCTGAACTGGGCCCCGCCGTCTCAAGAACCGCTGAACTGGGCCCTTCAAGGCAAGAACCGCTGAACTGGGCCCCGCCGTCTCCAGAACCGCTGAACTGGGCCCCGCCATCTCAAGAACCGCTGAACTGGGCCCTTCAGGGCAAGAACCGCTGAACTGGGCCCCGCCGTCTCAAGAACCGCTGAACTGGGCCCTTCAGGGCAAGATCCGCTGAACTGGGCCCCGCCGTCTCAAGAACCGCTGAACTGGGCCCTTCAGGGCAAGAACCGCTGGCCCTTTGGCAGACGTGGCAGGGCAGGATCTATCTCGGGCAGGGCTGCAGGATGTCCTCTGGCCAACTTGCCTCCTCCAGTGGCAGTGGGGTCTGTTATGGACTGTATGGACTGTGGCTTTGCTCTCCCCAGGATGGCCCAGTGGGCAGGCCACCCACTGTATGGACTGTATGGACTGTGACTTTGCTCTCCCCAGGATGGCCCAGTGGGCAGGCCACCCACTGTATGGACTGTATGGACTGTGGCTTTGCTCTCCCCAGGATGGCCCAGTGGGCAGGCCACCCACTGTATGGACTGTATGGACTGTGGCTTTGCTCTCCCCAGGATGGCCCAGTGGGCAGGCCACCCACTGTATGGACTGTATGGACTGTGGCTTTGCTCTCCCCAGGATGGCCCAGTGGGCAGGCCACCCACTGTATGGACTGTATGGACTGTGGCTTTGCTCTCCCCAGGATGGCCCAGTGGGCAGGCCACCCACTGTATGGACTGTATGGACTGTGGCTTTGCTCTCCCCAGGATGGCCCAGTGGGCAGGCCACCCACTGTATGGACTGTATGGACTGTGGCTTTGCACTCCCCAGGATGGCCCAGTGGGCAGGCCACCCACTGTATGGACTGTATGGACTGTGGCTTTGCTCTCCCCAGAATGGCCCAGTGGGCAGGCCACCCACTGTATGGACTGTATGGACTGTGGCTTTGCTCTCCCCAGGAGGGCCCAGTGGGCAGGCCACCCACTGTATGGACTGTATGGACTGTGGCTTTGCTCTCCCCAGGATGGCCCAGTGGGCAGGCCACCCACTGTATGGACTGTATGGACTGTGGCTTTGCACTCCCCAGGATGGGCCAGTGGTCATGGAGTCCCCTCGTGGATCTGGCGTCGTGTACTCAAGTGGCTGAGGTGCCCCCCCTTCCCTTCCCCCTGAGGTGCCTGTCCTATTTTCTTTCTGATGCCCCTGCAGTGTTCTCTCCGTGGAGTTCTTGTCGTGGGACTGGGCCTTGCCCCTTTGCACAGGACCCCTGTGATCCACGGACAGTGGTTGGACTACATTTAGTAGCTGTATATATTTTGTACATAGTTTATTTATTTATTTGGATTACTGGTGTCCATATTTCAATATATCTGGCCGTTTATGATCTCTTCTTTTGGTCTTTGCATTATTTCGGAGGGGGGTGGTTTGTGGGTTGTGACAGTGATCTGTGGGAATGCATTGATGTGTGTGTTGTAGTGGGTGTGGGTGGGTGGGTGTGTGCCGGTAATCTTTTCCCTCCCCTGTGTCGTAGGTGCAGTACTCACCAATGTCTTCCGCGCCGCCGGGCGTGCTCCTGGTATATGAGGAGGAATAGGAGTGCGGGGATGACCTGTAACTCTGGCTCCATACTGCCGGAATCTCGCGTGGAGTGCGTAGAGGTGAGCGTTTTCCCGTTCGTAGTCTGTTTCCGCCGTGTTCTTATCGGCGGTGCTCCCGCCCCGGAAAAGGTGGCAGATTGGTGGGTCGTAATAGGGTGGGCGGTACTTTGTCTGCCGCCGGGCTGTTGGCGGGAACCGCCGCGCTGTTTGTTTGTACCGCTGTGGCGGTCGGAGTGTTAAGTTGGCGGGCTGTGTTGGCGGTTCCCGCCAGGGTCAGAATGCCATTTTTAATACCGCCGGTCTGTTCGCGGTCCGACCGCCGCCTCTCCGCCGACCGCCAAGGTCAGAATGAGGGCCTGAGTGTCCTGGTGAAATCCTAAAATGCAAACTCAACATAGTACACAGCCTGTATGCCCTGTCCACTACACAATGCTTTGAAAATAGGGAAGTCACCCCTCTGGCAGGCCTTCCAGCCCTAAGGCAGGGTGCACTACACTGTATGGGTGGTAATAGATGCATCAGCATTATGCCCCTATTGTGTCCTTGCGAAACCTGGGACATAGTAGGTGAACAGATCAGCCAAATGCATGTGCTGGAACTGGTCAGTACAAGTTTCACAGCTACATGATAGCTACTCTGAAAACTGGGTTGTTTTGTATCAAACAACTCAGAATGATAAATCCAATCTCATACCATTATTGGGTTAATTGCAAAATGTACCCAGGGACCACCTTAGAGGTGACCCCTGTTAAGGTAACTACCACTGGCATGGATAGGGAAGTAACCTCTGTCAGTGGAAGTAGTCACTTAATGAGTGTGGCCACCCTAAGGTAGCTGGCCCATTGGTCACTACTAGGAACTCCCCTAAATGTCCACTGAATAAAGTATTTTGTGGGCACCCCTAGACAAGAGATTTAGATTCCAAGGACACAGCAGGACCAGCAGCAAAGAAAAACAAGGCTGGAGAATTGAAGTCCTGCTGCACCAAGAATAAGGCATCAAACCCTGCCTGCTGCACCCAGGACTCAACGATCGCCTCTGAGGGGTTGCTCAGACATGGGCCAGACTCTACAAACCTTGTGAGGACCTCCATTCTTCTAAAAATCACAGAAGATCTCCCTTCAGGGAGAAGGCATCACTCCCCTGCAAGAAAGACCAAAAGACCAGTGAAGGTCAGTTTACTGATTGGCTGCTGACCAAGGAACCAGATGTTGCAGCCTGACCATATTTCACCTTATGGACGGTGATGATGAAAACTACCAGTGTGCCAAACTTGGTGGCACTGCATCCTCCAGTGACCGGACAGTGCAATAGCCCCAGGTTCTGGTCACTCAATGTTGGATACCCAAAAGGACAGTCCACCCCAGACTAAAAAAGAACCAAGAGGATGCCCAAGTTGAGGGACTTAAGAAAACACCAAGGCCTCCCACCAGAGTTTCCCTGCTGACCTGCAAGCATCTGTCAAAGCGACCTAACTCCTGCTTCCTAGGGCACCTCTGTGCACAGCTCCTGGTTCACTGATTCGCTCTCCACCTAGATGCCTTGTACCCTTCAATGAAGATCCAGCTGTGTTCTAAGGGTTTCCCACCCCTTGAGTCCTTGGCACTCCAAGAGGACCCGTCAAGCTCAACTTGAAGTCCACCTGTTTAGTGCTTTTCCTTGTGGTCCCCTGCAATGGCCTTGCACCAGCTCCAATGAAATTCTGCAACTTCTCCAACTGAATACGGGAGCCACACAAAGTTCTCCAGCTGGTCAACAGGGCCCACCAAGGACCTTGACCTATCTGCAAAAGGAGATGCATTTTTAAGTTATTTCTCTGTTGATACCTATGGTGTGTAATTACACAGAGAACTTAATTTTTTCTAAACTTTGAAAAATCATAACTTAAAAAGTATTTATCTGATTTTGATGATCTTCGTCTTAAAATTTGAAGTATTTTTGTAAATTGGCCTCAAGTTATTCTTTTGAGTGTGTGTCTTTATTGATACTGTGAATACAACAATTGATTTGCACTTCTCAAAGATTAACCTAACTGCATGAACAAACTACCATCAAAATGAGAGCATTAAGTGGTCTAGTTTTTACCTCTGTAAACCAAAGTGTGGTTGCCTGGACTCTCTGCACAGTGGCCTAGCTTTGCACACTACATAGATATCCAGCCTCATACTTTTGGTGTCTCAGTGATGAGATAAAGACTTTGCATTTGCTGATACCACTTTATCAATTTGTGAGCACATAAATAACTCTCCAAATTGCCTTTGGCTTAATAGCATTTTTTAGATTGGCTAGAATGTTTGCTAAATGTTTAATTAACAGCTAGGGCTCAGGTTAGGTCCCTACAACAACAGTTAGAATTAAAAGGTCCCTACTTTAGTTGGCCTTATCCAATAAGGGGTTCTAAATTTATGAAAAGGTCCCAAATTTAGTAGCATAAACATGTCAGATGCAGACAATCTGACCAGGGAGCTCGACCTGGCTGCTTATCAGGCATATACCTATGCTCAGTTAATCAAGCTCTGCAAGTTGTTCAGAATTCCTACAGGAAAACATACTAAAGCGGACCAGCTTAGATTCTTGGTAGCTCAGCTTAAGAAAGCCAACTCCACAGAGGAAGTGAATGGTGAAGTCTCTGATGGAGAGGAAAACCCTGTGGACAATGGGGAAGAAGGTAGCCCCTCGGCCCCTAGCATAAGTGCACCAACAGAGGAAGACATGATTTAAGTCAGGCTGACCAAAAAAACTGGCCTTAGAGAGTCAGCATTTGGAAACTGAAACATAGAGAAAATACATTGTCCTGAAATCTATCTCTGCTGGCAGCAACCAAGTATTGAAAGAGAGTCCTTTCAATCTTAAACTCCCAAATAGTGTTGTCCCTCCCTTCATAGAGGGGGATTCTAAATTGAAATGGTTTTCTGCCTTTGAAAGAGCCTGTATTTGATGCAAAATTTAGAAAAAACACTGGGGCACACTAGTCTTGGAATGCATTCCAGGAAAGGGCAGGGATAGGCTCCTGACACTGAATGAGGCAGATTCTAAATCCTATGACCTTATGAAGTGTACCCTGATTGTGGGCTTTAGATTTACAACTGAAGAGTACCACAAAAAGTTCAGGGAGGCTCAAAAAACCCAGAGCGAAACTTTGATAGAGTTTGTGGACTAGTCAGTAAAAATGCTGGGTGGTTGGTTAGCTGGTAACAAGGTACATACTCATGATCTGCTGTATAATCTGTTCATAAAAGAGCATCTGCTGAGTAATTGTTACAATGAGAGGCTACATCAATACCAGGAAGGCCAAGGTATACTTTCCCCTCAAGAGTTGGGATTGAAAGCAGAGCACTGGGTCAAAACAAGGATAAGCAAAACTACCACTGGAGGGGGGGACCAAAAGGAAGAGGCCAAAAAACCACCACAAGGGATAGATGGGAGCCAAAATAAAAATAAAGAGTCTTCTAAAGGTCCTCAAAAACATGAACAGGAGATTGGGCCCAGAAGCTCCTCACAGTCTAGGGGTGGGTACAAAGGAAGAGCTTCGATCTCAACAGGGCTTGGTGTTATGACTGCAAGAATAGAGGACACCCAACTGAAGATTATAGCTATAAAACAAAATGAATCCCTCTAGCTAGCCTGCAGTAAATGCAGTGGTCATTCCCCAGATGGATTCTGAGTTGTGGCCTGATCATGTCAGTGAAGCCGTAGAGGCAACATTAGTTACTGAGGGAGAGGTCGAATTATCCCGTGCTGCCTGGCCAATTAATAATAAAACAACAGCCTGCACCCTTTGATTAATGGGTAGAAGGTTGAAGCCCTGAAGGACTCAGGGTTAGTGCTACCAGGGTAACTCAGCACTTGGCCCACTCAAATCAGTTCCTCGTAAGGAAGTCTCATGCCACTAGATATCCTGAGGCTATACTCCGTAGAACCATAACTGCTCCTGCAGTAACAAAAGCCCTCCTGGGTATTTTTATCAGAGTAGAGTTCCCTAAGGAGGTAGAATCAAACAGAGGTTCTAACTTCATGTCTGTATACCTAAAACACATGTGGAAGGAATGTGGTATGGCTTATAATTTCACAACCCCATGCTCCCACAAATGTTTGGTTGACAAATTTAAGCAGACCCTAAAAGGCATGCTTGGAAGACTCCCTTAAAAACTCAGAAGTTGATGTGATTTTTTTACTTGAATGTTTGCTTTTGGCTACAGGGAAGTGCCACAAGATGATTCTCTTCATTTGAAATGTTGTTCAGGCATCCTGTTAGGATACCATTAAGTCTTGTAATGGAAGGCTCGGAGAGACCTCTCAATGCTCCAAAACAACACATAGTGGACTGTGTCCTTGGCCTAAGTTGGCACAATGTGGCAGAGTACATGGAAAAAATCAGCCAAAGTCTTCAGGCCAGCCAGGAGCTGTAAAAGCTCTGATATGACCAAAAAGCTGCTATGGTGGAGATCCAACCAGGGCATAAAGTTATGGTGTTGGAGCCTGTTGCTCCAAGGGCTCTCCAAGACAATGGTCTGGGCCCTATCTCATTCTTGAACGAAAATGAGAAATCACCTGCTTAATGGACGTAGGCAGTTGCAAAAATCTGAAAAGAATTATACATGTCAACCGTCTAAAACTCTATTATGTCAGAACTGTCGTGACCATGCTTATGGTTACAGATGAGGGACAGATTACAGATGAGAGACAGGAAGAAGAGAGTGAGCCTCTCCCTGATCTCCTCTCCAGTAACCCACAAGATGGTTCTGTGGATGGAGTGGTCTTACATATACCCTGTCAGAACAACAGCAGGCTGATTACTGGCACGTCGTCAAAAAGCAGGCTTAATTATTTTCCCTGACCCCTGGGAAGACTGATTGGTGCACCCATGATGCAGACACTGGTGACAGCTTGCCTGTTAAAAGCAAAATTTACAGTCAGACTGTGGAAGTCTCTCCTTAAATCCAGACTAAACCAATGACAGAAACAGCACAGCTGTAGTGAGAAAAATAATTTGATAACATGACACAGGAACAATTGGCCCTCAAATCCAACTGTTCGAATTGCCGAAATATAACATGATCTTTTATTGCTCTACACCACAAAGGGTGGTCTAATTAATTGTCCAACGAGAATTTAGCATATAGCTATTTCTCTGCAATTACACATACACAAATCACATGTCCATCTATCTCCAGGAAAGATTTAACAACTTTTAATATTCCATCAGATTACAGTATTATTGCATTATAAGCACGTACATAGAAAGAATCACGCATTCCCCATAATAGCAGTTGGGAACTTTTTAAGATTGATAACTATATTAAGCAATGGCAGGTGTTTTGCTATAATAATAAAACATTAATGCTGAGCTAGCATCGAGTTGTATATCACAGGTGCTATCTCTTGAGCAAACCTTGCATCAAATTGCATTACATGCATAAAATCAGAAAAACAACAGGCAGTGTCTTATCATTGAGTATCACTGGACTATTCAGAAAACAAAATGGACTCCTTATTACAAGAAATTGGAATTTTACATTCCACCCTCTAAATGATATCCTACGCTATCTCTTTCAATGATTTTACCTTCTCTCTGCCCTCCAGCTTATCATTGTTATCCATTGTGTGATGGTCCAATTGCACATGACACCTATTTTTATTGCAGCAATCAGTGACAAAAATACCAGTGCAGGAGGGGCATACCTTTGTGAGCACGCACAGTGTTACCAGCATTGCAACTCCTACTACTATACTTATAATAGCCAGGATCCCCAGTTGCTAAGCCACGTCTCTATCATCTCCCAGATGCTACCCATGTAAATAACCTCTACTTATTTGTGACCTCTTTTATATTACCTATGACCTTATTTATTTTCCACTGTTGTCAGGTATATGCACAACAGGTCTGATAAATTATCTGGCATACCCCATCCTCTTTTGGTAGGAGGATGTCTAGAGCATTACGATTACGAATTACAACGGACCTCATAGCAGTCAGTTAATCTGTTAAATTTCCCAAAGCCGCTGCTGTGGAATCTGCTAATCTTTCTACCTGTTGTGCAAGTTCATATATTCTAACAGTTGAGTAGGCTGTCCCTGCAGGTGGCAATATTACACTAATAGCCGTGAAGGTATGATACAACCATGCAGCTGTCCTTTTCCTATTAACCCTAGGGCTAGCTAGATGACCAATCAAGGAAGTATTGCCAACATGGGTCACTCGGAGTAGTACCAGTGAAGAGTAGTAACTGCCATACCAGCCAGAAGGCAATCAAAAATATACTGACTTTCCACAAATTAGGAAAAAAAAACTCAGGCCTTTCCAACTGTAGTGACAGCTGCATCTGGCCATCCTTTATTTTGTCTAAATTTGCATGCCAGCTGCAGTTACAGTTGCCAATATACATACTAGGTTTTTCCTGTATATGTTTTTCCTTAAATGCCAGGTGTGACCCTGCCAGTTCATAATTAATCAGCTCCAATACAGTACATGGCCTATCAGCCTAACTGGTACCCTTTGAACCCTCATCCTTGGAGCTTTTTATACACTGTGGTGCTACCACTGTATTGAATATTTTATATCTGGTACACCCAAGTCCTCTGCCTTCTTATCCCCGAGGACAAGCCAGGCTATTGAGTCCTTTCCTCCATTGTTTTTCCTATGCTTCATTCCATTAAACCTGGTCAATATTAGCCTATCCCCTTTCTGTGGGTGCATATTGTGGCATGGTAGTCCACCCTGGGAAGATAATGATACTCTTTTAGTTTTGGGAGACACACAATAGAATGTATGCATTATCTCAGCAACCATTTATTACCTCGCATATTTTCCAAATGGGACATCCACATAACCCATTGTTTCCAGGGAATGTGTTGGCAGGTGTCTGCAAACATAGCAATCTGAGACATTGGCTATATCCACATATATCTCTACCATTTGTACATGGGATTTGCAGTATAGGCCTCCTTATATTCACTCCATGCCACTGTCTTTTCACCTTCCATCCCTTGCTGTTGTTGAATGCATCCGGGTTCAAAATACAAACTGTCACCTTTTGTTTGAGGGACACATGCCATTTCAGCCTTTTCATATGTTTCAAATTCACATCCTATCAGAGCAATTCTCTTTGCCTCTCCATCAATCAAAGCATTTTCTTGTGACACATAGGCCCTCATTCTGACCTTGGCGGTCTTTTCGCAAGACCGCCGAGTTACCGCCGTGGTGAAGACCGCCGACCGCGGCGGTATGCCGCTGTGCGCATTCTGACCGCTGGGAGCGTTCCGCCGGAAAACCGCCAGCAGCCACACTGGCGGTCGGCGGGAAAGTGGAGACTGGTCAACCTCCACCGCCACGCCAGCAGAACACCGCCCACAGAATTACGACCCACATTTCTGTGTGGCGGTCTTCTGTTGGCGGTCTTCTGTTGGCGGTCACCTCCCCATGGCTCCCGTCGCCTCCCGGAGGACCAACGCACAAGGTAAGTTGACCGTCCGTGAGGGGAGGGGGTGGGGGTGTGTTGTGTGATGTGGGCGTGCATGGGGGTGTGCGTGTGAGTGTGTAGAGGGGGTGTGTGAGTGCGTGTATGCGGGCGGGGGGTGCTGCTGTGTCTATGGGTAATGTGTGCTGTTCGGCAGGTGCGCATGTCTGCATGTATGTGTGCGGGTATGTGTCCCCGTTGTGTATGTGTGTGTAGGGGGTGTGTATATGTGCATGTTGGGGGTGTGTGCATGTCGGGGTGCATGTATGTGCATGTCGGGGTGGGGGTGGGGAGGGGGTTCGTACCACCTCTGGGGGGTGGCAGGGGGGTGGAGGGTGTGGGGGGAGGACTCGGGTGGGTAGTGTGGGGTGGGGGTGACCCCTATCAGTGCCAGGGAAGGAATTCCCTGGCCCCGATAGTGCTTACCGCCATGGTTCGCACGGCGGTTCCCGCCCGCAAGAAACCGCGGCGGTAGGCAGGGTCATAATACCCTTGGCGGTCTTGGGACGACCGCCGGGCCGGAGTGCGCAAACTCCAGCCCCGCGGTCATGACCGCCGTGGCGGTCGGAGTGGAGAAGTGGCGGTCGGTCGCGGCGGGGACCGCCGCGGTCAGAATGCCATTTTTAATACCGCCGGTCTGTTCGCGGTCCGACCGCCGTCTCTCCGCCGACCGCCAGGGTCAGAATGAGGGCCATAGTTCTTTGCAGAAATGTGGGCAGCACACTTCACATTGGCAACTTTGGTTGGTAACAGTATTGCTTGCAAGAGTTCAGCAATCAGTGAAGCATGATGTATTTGTTGGCCAGTTGAGGTGAGAAATCCCCTCATAGCCCACAGCTGGCCAAAATTGTGGACCACTCTGAATGCATATTGGCTATCCGTACATATATTCACTGCTTTTCCTTGGGCCAGTTTGCAAGCTCTTATCAATGTCACCAGTTCTGCTGCTTGGGCACTTTTAATTGCCAACCACCACCTTTCAGTAGCTTTTTATCTGTGTCCACTGCATAGGCAGCATGCAGGATTCCTGTGTCATCTCTAAGGCATGAGCTATCTACAAACAGGCCCCCCCAGCACTGGGAAATGATGTGTTTCTTAAGTCTGGGTGCACTTTGGTGTAACTGAAAAGTTGCTAACACACAGTCATGAAAGGCATCATCTTTGACAGGGTCATCCAGGTCACTCCAACTGGCAACAAACAGGTGGGGTTGATGGTGATACATCTCTTAATAAGAATGTGTGGGGCCTGCAGTGTCAGCTCATATAATGTAAGGCAGGTGTTTGTTAGATGCTGTGTCTTTGTAGTTGTCAGCATTGTATCCACTGCATGGGGAACATGTGAAACCAGACCAGCACCAAGTTTTCTGATTGTTCCACTGCTAGTGCCACCGAAGCAACTGCTATGAGACATGGTGGAAGGGCTTCAGCCTTGGGGTCCAAGGTGGTGGAATAGTAAGCCACTGGGCAGTAGTAGGACCCATGTTTCTATGCCAGAATTCCTAAAAATCATCCCTCTTTTTCATGGTAAAACAGGTGGAAGTCATAAGTGTATTCTGGGAGACCTGGGGCTCGTGCCATACATAGTTCATGGTTCAATTTTGTAAATGCCTTTTCACACTCTCGGGACCACAGAACTGGGTTGGACAGCTGCTTATGGGTGAGAAGTTGAAGTGGGTGGGCAATCATGGAAAAAATGTGTATCCAGTGTGCTGCAGCGCCACAAAATCCTAGCTAACACTTTAAGCTGAATAGTGGATTTTGCATAAGAAGTCAATGGAACGAAGCGATATAAGATTGAGGGTATGTCATCAATGAGCAATGTGATTATCAACAGAAACAATATATTTAGAATTCAGAACTTCAAACAACAACCACACTAGTTTATTAGTTTATTAGTTTATTAGGAAAATTAATTAATTTATTTCCCTATATTAACAATGCTAATGTCACGAAAATAACTCTCAAACACAAATGATAAGCATATAGAATCAATAGTGGTTGATTAGAACGTCTTATATATCTGAGTTTAATCAGAACAATCAAACAAATAATATCCAAAATAATAACACTGATTAATAATATCAGAATCGGTAATAATGGCAAAGTATGCATTAGTACAAACAATCAAAGAGTGTCAATATGAATCTTGAGCTTTTAAAAGTTAATACCCTCACTAACCACAAATCAGCATTGACATGTTGGACTTCAGGTTAAGAAAATTCAGAAACACAAATTTAGAAAAAAATCACTCTAACTCTGGTTATTATAAAAAAAAATATTAATGTGCAGCAGTCAAATTATAAGTTGCAGCTGGTACCTGCAGAACAAAAGAGACACATATATCAATGCACTTTCATACATTACCCATAGAACAACAACATGCAGTCTACTTCAGCAAACAGACACCATCATGTAAGCCTTCGGAAGATCAGGCCTAATAACAGTTAAACCCAAACTGCTAGTACGTCTTAAACAATCAGGAACTCGAACTAAAGATATCTCTCTAAAGTCTGGCAGAATTCTATCATAGAGTTCTATCACGGAGTCTGACTAAAGAATATACTACCCACATTGTTATACTAATCTTCAAGAAGTTTATGATTGATCAGTACATCGGGTGGTTACGATTCAACCAATTGTAGCTCTAATTGATAACATAAAATGCGGGGATGTCAAATTAACCAGGACATATTCAGTACAGTAACTTTTTCTCTTCCGTCTCGTCTGTGGCTCCATTGTTCCATCCCGTCTAAACTTCTCTTCTCAGGAAGAAACTTCTCACAATGTATAACCTACTTTCATCCTCGAGAAAGAAACCACGTATTAGTGACAATTTCAAACAATAGAACATTTAACTTATGCAAGAACCTTGTCAAACATGACCTTGTAAGACATAATTTAGCAAACCACTAGGGGTAGCTGTGTACACATATATTAAGCCATTTAACACACTTTTATGTAAGCATTGAACTGCGGAAAATAACCACAACGTTTAGTTAGAAATTTGCTCAACAAAAGAACAGAAATGAATTATGGCAACCATTTTCAAAAGTCACCCGTTTTGTACGTTAATTCACTATTCAGTTAATACATTAAAATTACTAATAAAGCATATTGGAATTGGTATCATTAGTACAATCAAGCAGCCTGCTTATCTCAGGCACCTCTAGTAGGGTCCTGACTGTGGTGGGGTTAGTGATGGGTGACCACCATCAGATCAATATCCGGGTACCTTAGATCTCTGTTGCCCCCCTGAGGCTTGAGGCCGTGGAGGTACCTGTGTTAGGCCATACTGGAGTTGTGGAGTCTTTTGCCCCCCTGTCTATTGGGGGCTATATAAAAAATGTCCTGTATGTAGGGTGGTGGTAGTGCAATTTGTGGGTGGGAGTTGTGCCTCTGTTGGCTTCTGCCTCTGGTTCATGTATATCTCAAGCGCCTAAAACCCTATCATGACAGAGCTGATGTGACCATGCTCAGGATTACAGATGAGGGACAAGAAGAAGAGAGTGAGCCTCTCCCTGAACTCCTCTCCAGCAAACCACAAATGGTTCTGTGGATGGAATGGTCTTATCATACACCCTCTCAAAACAACAGCAGGTTGATTGCAGGCAAGTCTTCAACCAGTATGCTGAATTATTCTCACTGACCCCCAAGAAGACTGATTGGTGAACCCATGATTTGGACACTGGTGACAGCTTGCCTGACAAAAACAATATGTAAAGACAGTCAGACCATGTCAGGGGGATTAGGCAAGCATAAGCCAAAAATATGTTGGATTTGGATGTCTTTGAACCCTCACAGAGACACAGGGCTAGACCAGTAGCTTTAGTCCCCAAACCTCACTCTAAAGGGAAATTAGGTTTTATGTGGATTACAGGGGCCTCAATTCTGTGACAAAAACTGATGCACACCCAATCCCAAGAGCTGATGAGCTCATAAATAGACTCGGGCAGTCAAATATCTGAGTACTTTTGATTTAAACCTCAGGGTACTAGCACAATGGTATGACCCCAGGAGCCAAAGAGAGGTCAGCATTCTCCACTCCTAGTGGGCATTATCAGTTCACTGTGTTGACTTTTGGACTAAAGAATGCACCTGCCACCTTCTGAAGGTCCTTGCTGGACTGGAATCCTTTAGTGCAGCTTACCTGGATGACATAGCTGTCTACACCTCCACCTGGCAGGATCACTTGATCCACCTAGCGAAGGCTCTTGTTTACTTGGGCCAGCTTGTTGGTGGAGACCAACTTAAGAATGCCTTAAGAACAAATCAGAAAAACTGCAGACAAGCTTAGGCAGCTCATTTTATCAAGAAAATTACTGAAACCAAAAAAACTATCCCAAGACACTCTATAATCTAGTGAAGATGTTTGCAGATTCATCCAAACACATCCCCATTATTTCCCTCTCCCAACTGCAATACGGTGAGATATCTGACTTTTTTATTATTAAATTCGAGGCCATTATAAAGACTTTCCTATCCTCAGATAAAGCCCACAAATGTATAGATTCCCATAGTACGCGAACCCTAATTACCCACTTGGAACCTATGGATCTATCTTTTGCCCAGCTCACATTATCAACCTTAAAATCTGGCTCCCCTTTAGATCCGTGTACCCCTGATATTTTAGGTAAGTTCTCTCAACAAAATTTAGAGCTAATTTTCCATCTTCTACATCTATGTCTATTGAATGGAGTAGTCCCTAGTTGCTAGAAAACAGCCTTAGTTACCCCTTGTTGAAAAAAACAAATGCTGATCTGATTCACAACTATGGTGAAATTATAGGCCCATATCCCTGTTACCATATTTTCAAAACTGCTTGAAAAACTTGTAAATCTGCAACTAACACAACTTATGAATGGAATGATCTACTCCAGCCTTTTCAATCATGTGTTTATGCAGGTTATAGCACAGAATCTTCACTGCTTGGGGTCACCGAATTCCTCAGACATAAATTGGACGAGGGAGGAGCAGCTGCAATCCTGCTTTTAGACCTGAGTACATCATTTGGAAATACTACTTTTAAAACTTGATGGTCTGGGTATAAGAAGCATAATGCTCGCTTGGATAGAATTCTTTTTGACGAGTCGCTCCTTTCAGGTTTACTCAAATCAGTGCCTCTGGACTTTAATTTGATCCCATTATTATTTAATCTCTATGTAAGGCCACTGGTGAATATTGTTGAGAGTTTTGGTCTCACCCTTTTCTATTATGTGGATGATACCCAAATCATGGTCTCACTGTCTTCAAAGAACCAGTCTACCATGGATGTACTTCCCCTCTGCCTTCAGCAGGTGGCAGACTGGATGTCCACAAACATTTTGAAGCTGAATGTGAATAAAACTGAAATACTTCTGGTTGGTAAATCCCCTACATTATGAGGCCCCCAACTCTGCCCAGTATCCTTAGGTGCTCCTCCACTCCTGCTGCATTGGTGAAAAGTCTGGAATTATGGTAGAGTCAGGAGCTTTCAATGAGGCTACAGATAACTAAGGTGGCTGTCACCTGTTTTGGTATTCTGAAATGGTTAGAAAAAATACTATTCTATATTCCATTTACAGCACAACAGACCGTAGTCCAAGAATTAGTTATGTCAAGGCTGGACTATGGAAATGTTCTGTATCTTGGAGTGACAAGAACTGTGTTAAAATGCCTCCAAATAATACAGTATGCAGCGGTGCGTTTCTTGCTTCATCCTGTGCAGTTCACTAGCTCTGCCACCTTACTTAATTCTCTCCATTGGTTGCCCAGGAACAAATGGGTGCATTTTAAAGCTCTTTGCTTAACGTATAAAGGTCTCCACAATACTGCCCCCTCCTACCTGAGCTCCACAGTCACCTATTACGTACCGCAGCGTACGCTTAGGTTGAGCCATCAGACCCCTGCTGTTGTCCCTAGAGTCAGACGACCCAACAAGGTGGCTGTTCCTTCCGCGTTCTTGGTCCTAAATTGTAGAACAACCTTCCATGACATCTGAAAGAATGTAACTCCTATCTAGAATTCTGGAAGTTGCTGAAAACGTGGCCATACCCATTGGTTTTAGTCCTGAGAGAGCTGATCATTGGTTACCATAGTTTGGCTAGCGCTGAGAAACCGGCTCAGTATCCATGTGCTTTATAAATTATGTAATTAATCAACTTCAACCACTCCAACCCAAGAATCAGACCATTCTGGCTTGGGAAGCTCCAACAACCCAGGCTCAGGTCAGGGCGTTCCTTGGCTGGACTGGGTATTACAGCAGATATGTGATGGATTATGGCACCATGGTTGCCCCCTCAAAGAATTGCCCAAATGCCCTAAAAGGTTAACTGGACAGTGAGCTGTCAAAAGGCCTGTGACTCTCTGAAGAACGCCATGTGCTCTCCTCCACTCCTACAAGCTCCAGACTATGCCAGGCAGTTTATTGTGTGAACAGATGCCTCAGAACTGGGGGCAGGAGCGGTTCTAGCCCAGAAGAATGATGAAGGACATGATCAGCTGGTTGCTTTTATAAGCAGAAGACTACCCCCTAGGGAACAAAAGTGGAGTGCCATAGAGAGAGAATCCTTTGCTCTGGTTTGAGCCCTGAAGAAGCTGGAGCCATATCTGTTTATATCTCTCTTCATAGTTCAGACTGACCAGAGTCCTCTCAGATAGCTACAACAGATGAAAGGTGAAAACCCCAAACGTTTAGGTAGTCTATTTCTCTACAGGGAATGCACTTTCAAGTGTAACACAGACCTACGACTGTGCATGCTAATATAGATTGACTTTTCAGGTTCTTCCACTTAGATGTTGAAGACTCACTAGGGAAAGGGTAGTATCATCCTCTTTTGTTTGGGGTGGGTAGTAGGATTAAAAAAAACTCTTTTGTCATGGTTAGCCCCACATTTTGCCTGGTATTTGATGGGATCTTAAAGTTGTTAATGCCCAGGGCCCTTGCTAACAAGGTTCCTGATCCATATCTCGTTCTCAGAACTGTTGTGATGCATTGGCACAGTTGGCAACACTCTCAGCTGCCACTATAAGTCACTAATAAATGGTACCTGAGTACCCAGGCCATGGGTTACTAAAGGTAGGGCCCCTAAAGGCAGCAGCACAGATAGTGCCACCTTCTGGGGCCATGCATCCAGATGCACCCAGCACTGCCACTGAAGGCTGAGTGTCCTGGTGCAATCCTAAAGGCAAACTTGACATGGCACACAGCTTGTACCACCCCTAAGGTGTTGCATTCGAGGTGACCCTTCCATTTCTTTTTCCTCCATCTTGCATGGTAGGAAAATAGCCTATCATTGATAGGGAAGAGACCTCTGCCCTCAGGAAGTGGTCACTTATTGGGTGTAGCCACCCTAAGGTCGCTGACCTGTTGGTCACTACTAGGAACTCCCCTAAATGCCCACTAAATACTGTATTTAGATCAGAGACCCAAGGCTTGAGAAATGAGTTCCTGCTTCACCATGAAGAAGGTGCCAAACCCTGCCTGCTGCACCCAGGACTCAACAATCATTGCTGAAGGGTTCCTCAGACATTGGATAGACTCTACAAACCCCCAAAGGACCTCCACTCTTCTGAAAATCACTGAAGATCTCCCTTCAGAGTGAAAACATCACTTCCCTGCAACAAAGACCAAAAGAGCTGTGAAGTTCAGTTCACTGACCAGCTGCAGACCAAGGAACATGGATGCTGCAGCCAGACCAAATTTCACCCAACAGACCATGAGGACAAAACCTACCAGTGTATGAAGTTTGGTGGCACTGTGACCTACAGTGGCCAAACCGTACAATAGCCCCTGGTACTGGTCACTCAACATCAGACACCCAAAAGGACACTCTACCCTGGACTGAAAAAGGACCAGGAGGAACCCCATTTCAAGGGACTTCAGAAAACACCAGGAACTCCCACCAGAGTGCCCCTGCTGACCTGCAAGTGAAATTCAAACAACCTACCTCCTGCTTCCAAGGGCACCTTTGCGCATAGCTCCTGGCTTAGCGACTCACTCTGCACCTCGCCACCCTGTGCCCTGCACAGAAGATCCAGCTGTGTTCTAAGGGTTCTCTACCCCTTGCGACCTCGGACGTTCAAGGGGACTCACCGGGCTCACCTCGAATTCTACCTCTGCAGTGCTTTTCCAAGTGGTCCCCTGCATTGGCCTTGCACCAGCTCCAACAACTTTCTGCAACTGCTCCCACCAAAATCGGGAGCTGTCTATGTCTCTACAGCTGGTCCACAGGGCCCACCAATGACCTCACCCTAATTGCAAAAGGAGACATTGGAAAACACATTGCCTGATTTTATATGTGTTTTTAAAGCATTTCTCCATTCATTTCCATGGTGCGTAATTATGCACAGAAATGAAACATTTTCTACACTTTTAAAAATAAGAACTTAAAAAGTACTTACCTGATTTTTATGATCTTGGTCTTAAAATTGTTATAATAATCTGAAGTATTTGTACTTGGTCTCAAGTTATTCGTTTTTGTGTGTGTCTTGCTTTATTGATACTGTGAGTACAACAAATGCTTTGCACTTCTCCAAGATTAGCCTAAGTGAGTGACCAAGCTACCATAACAATTAGAGCATTAGGTGGTCTTTACCTCTGTTAACAAATGTGTGGTTGTCTAGACTCTCTCCACACTGTGACTAGTTTTACACATTACATAGAGAGTCAGCCTTTTGCTTTCACATGAGTTCATGAGAAAGCTGAGCTGTCCAACCACGTCTAGAAAGTACTACTATGCTTTATTTATATGCAGCTTTGAAGTGCTTATAATCTTTTGCTCTGGAAAGTGAATAACAAATTCCACATCTTTAGACGATTCCAAATTGCAGTCACTTTAACTGAAACTGTAAAGTGCTAAACAATTGCCACTCAGACTACAGTTTAGCAAACAATAGCTATTCCTAGAATGTGAAAGCAACGTTTTCATGTAAGACCGAACCTAAATACTATTCACAAAATTTTGCATAACTCGACTGCATGAATGGAGTGTACTTGTTGTCTCGTTTAGAAGACTACATGAATATGCCACACTTTGCAGTACAGAACAAGTTCCTATGAAAGACCACCCCTAATACGCAAGTATGATGTTTCACTCATTATAATAAACCAGGAAAGACATGCTAGTTATACAGGATAAATAAAAGTTAACAATGGATTATGATCATCTAATGACCTCAGATGATCTGAGACCACAATAAACTGCAAAGCAGAAGACTAAGGGGCAGATTTAAGAGAAGTGGTGCTGCATCCAATGCAGCGCCACTTTGCTAGCGCCCCCCTCACCGCCAACATGTGTGTGCTGTATTTAATATACAAGGCAACATGGCACAGGATAGGGGGAATTGCATCAAGAAGTTTTACGCTATTGATGTACTTTAAAGGACTAGCGGCAAAAATGTTGGTGCTAGTCCTTCAGAGTACATAGAGGCCCATTTTAACAAATGGTGTGCCTCATTTTAGCACCTGCTCAGAGCTGGTGTGAAAAAATGCTGCTAAAAATGGCGCAAATAAATCTTTTAGATTTAATTGAAACATTTTTTCGCCCCCCCCCGACAGGGGAATGCACCCCTTGCACACATTATGCCTGCTTGCTTATCTTAGTTAATTAAATATGAAAATAACTTTTTTTGAAACACTATTTTATGTGTTGAAAATGATAGTTGAACAGAGTTTTGGTTAGCTGTAGTGAATAGAAAAGAATGAGCTATCTTATGTTATGCAAAAGGTGGGAAGACAATGAAAACGCGTTTTGCTGTGTTAAGGACATTCATATGTGTGAGACACTTTAGATTTACCCAACAACGGGTCATGGCATCAATGACATCAATTACAATGCTCAGGTGTTGTTTACCTTCATTATACCATTGCAATGTAGAGAAACTTCGGGCCAGATTTACAAGAAATTGGTTTAGGGTGGTGCTGCGCCAAACTCAGCAGAGCCACACTGCACCAGTTTTGAAGCCAGGGCTGCACCTTACTCACAAGAATATGGCACAGTCCTGCATTTCTCCCTGCACTGGTGCTAAATTAAGTTCCCTGCGCAATGCATGCATCCTTGCACCATAGTGCAAAGGTGTCTGCGTTGAGGGGAGTGACTGTTTATGTGCAGGAAGGCAATCCTTCCTGCACATGAAAAATCTACAATGGCGATTTCGCACTTCTATGTGTGCTACAGAATGCAGCACGCATAGAAAAAGCAAAAAACGAGGAGGAATAAAAACATTCCTCCTTGTTTTGCCATGCTAGCACCACCCCTGGGGTGGTGCTAGTTTTTGGAGCTGCCATAAAACTGGGGCAGCATCTCATAAATCTGGGGCAGCATCAAAAGCAATGGGTGCTGCGATGTAATGCCCACTGCAACACCCATTGCACGCCCCTCTGACAAGAAAACTGCTTTGGAGGTGCCCATATTTGCAAGGAGGTGTAATGCCACAAAAAGTGGCGTTTCACCTCATTCTAAATATGGAGCAGTGATTAGCGCCACAGGAGCGTCACAAAAACTGATACTGCAGTGGCGACATGGCCTCGTTAATCTGGCCCTTCATAGAAAGTGAGATAGAAACTAACCTGAGATGAGGCTTCCTATCTGATGCAATTTGTAATTAACTGGAATCCTTTAATTTTAAAGAACTATGGATAATTAGTGAGCTAGACCACATGTGGGTTTGTAATCCACTACTCATTCAATATAAGAAGAAAATCGTAGTATAAATAGCAGTAGCAAGCCTCATAAACATTTTGCAGTTTAGTTTACTATGCAGTTCTTCCAAGTTAAAAAAAAAAAAACGCCTCGCATTTTATTATGGCTTCATATTTAAATAGGTCTGTTACAATCTGCCTTATTAAAACTAACATAATTCAAGCTGTCTTTCTTTTGCTGTAAACATATTTTTTTCCAAGAAGCTAACTATTGCAAGTGAAATCAAAACAAGACTCTAATTAAATGAAAAAATATGAGCTACTGCATAGTTCGTGAAAGGAATGGAATGCTCAATGCTTTTAATGAAGTAAAAGTATTCAGTTTCACTCTCCAATCTATTGGAGTCAGTTTCGTCTCCACATAAACGGTATAAGACGCTGCGACCTCTCTTTATGAAACTGTTTGCCTCATTAGATTTCTGTTGTTTAGCTTTCATCACACATCCTCCTCACTTTCAGCTCTATGGTTGACAAACTAATGTGTTTTTATTGAAGTCTAGTGAAAAAAGCCGGAGCATTATTACAGTCTATCGAATTTGATGTGTGGCCATCTTGGTGTTAGAGATCAATAAAACAAGGTGGTAAAGTACTTACTAAATGTGTGAGCACAGTTTGTAAACCAACTTTCCTTATCACAGCCTAGTGCACAGAGTGGCTGTGATTTCAAAGCAGAAAATGATGGGTTTCAGCGAGCGTTGCTAAGAATTACATTTCTTTGAGTGTAAGGTAACATTTGAAAATCTTCATCACATTTGTTTTACTGGAATAAAGAATGGCAAGAAGGTCTATAAGAATAAACGTGGTTCAGAGTGTAGCATGTGCAAGCCATATGAGCACAAATCACGGATACTACATGTAGTACTAATTGGATGTGGCTCAGGCTGTCGCAGGGCACAGGATGTACAGATGTTCACACATTTTTTTAACTTTGAGCATTCATGTCAATTAACACCTACTTTTCAGCAACACCAACAAAGCGATTCTTTTCGAGACCAGACGACAGTTTAGATTATTCGTGAATGAAGGGCATATGGCATTGGTACTCATGGAAACTCAATAATGTCTCACTGATGAATTATTAAAACTGACTGTCAAAGGACTTTGTGATTACATGAGGCTCGCTCTCTCCTTTCATTTTCATTAAGAGTCTTGTGTCCAGCCGTCCTCCAGCAGCCCAATGACAATCTGAATACTCATGGTGTCCATCAATAAACTCAGGTGCATACTTATGACAGCTTTGTGGCATGCTTGCACCACGCAACATGGGACATGCGCGGAGCAAACCTCTAAAATAGATATATGAAGTCACGCAAAGCCACTTTGTGTGGCTTTGAATGGCTTAAAAATCTGGAGTAATGCAATGCAGCTCAAATAACTGTGTTGCATAGCTCTGCGGTGTGTGGGTGTAGTTTTTGAGGCATTCCCAGATTTTTGAAACTTGGTAAACCTGGGAATGCACCAAAAGGACGCACCTCCCCAGGAGAGGTGCAACAAGAAGTATCTTTATTTCTCCTCATTACTTCCTCATTCTGCAGCACACAAAATAGTGGAAAATGCCTTTAAGGAATACTTTTATGCAGGAAGGGACCTGCACAAAACCAATCCTCCATGCAATGCAGGCACCCTTGCACTATGTTGCAGGGGTGCTTGCATCGAGTTAGGCAGTCCATTGTGCGCCAGTGCAGGGGGAAAGGACAGGAATGCACCGTATGCCATAAATACGGAACCATCATACCTTTTCCAGTGACACAGAGCAGATCAGCAAGGAGACTTGCTGTGCTGCACTACGCCACTTTGCAATAAATATGGCCCTTAGCATACTGCACACTAAAACAATGCATTTTTAAAAACACTTGACAGTGTAATAATATTGTTTAGTTGCCTTGGTGAAGAAGACAATAAATAGACTTTTTGCCAGATTAAGAGTTTGGTGGACAGGGTATTCCATAACAACTGTGACAGAGTACCCAGTCCACCAAACCCTCGGTAGAGATGGACAGACCATCAGTTTAAGTAGGTGGAGTTCTGGTTGGCTCAGTCAAAGGAATGGTATTACACTGGGCGCCAGATAGAGGGTGGACTGTGGATGTCCTTGTTCTGTCCATCACCACCAGGTAAAACCTGGTGACAAATTGACAAACACAAATAATAACAATCTACCCCCAAGAAAAAGTCTAAATTTTTAAGTTGCCTGTGGAGATCATTAGTAAAACAAACTCTTTGTTTTTACAGGTGAACTCCAGTAAAAACTGACAATGACTGTCCATCAAAATTTTTGAACCTTGACAGGAAATTGACAATGATTCCTCTGAAGGTACCGTGATCACAGTAGCACCAGCAGTGATCTCTAAGTCTGGCGGACAGTAGACCATCAGGGTGGCTTATAAAATGTCCTCTTCCACCCAGACAACCTCTATGTTGCTAGAGGGGCGTGACTTGATGGCCAGACAATATAGCAGTGTCCCAGTGAAGCTCCGAGGAGCTGCGCACAATCATCTGTGGCAGTGCCAGCTTCCTGCACCGAATTTCATCTTTATTCTACATGAAACTACTAGTAAACCCTGCCGGAAGCTGTACACACCTTTTTAAAAATGTGGTAGCCACATTTTCTCTTCCTTCACTTGCTGCTCCCCAGTTCAAATAGCAGCTGTCATTTTGTATTGAAAGACGTGCAACAAGTGCGTGAAAATACCTCACACCAGTAAGCATGTCTTGTTTTGGAAAAGGAATAAAAAGGGAAAACAAAACAATGAAATATTTACTTCATAAGCTTTAAGATTGTTGATAAATATATCAATCTCACTCTGTTCCTGAGATTTGTCTTCCTCTGAGCTTTAGCTGAATATCGCAATATCACCAGTTTTGCTCAAGTGAAAATACCTCATAAGGGCCAACATTTGCAAAAAAAAACTAAAACAATGAGGCACCTATTTAACTTGATTTAAGATCTATTTAAAACACAAAAATGTTACTCGCCTCCTGAGACATTACCTTCTTTGAACTTTTAGTGAGCAAGTCACAATAATACCAGGTTACTCCTCACTTTTGATATAGTGGTAGACTGAAGTCAATAAAACATTACTCTAAGCTATCCACTGGTAAACGGCTTCAATGTATTTTGGCAATATCCTTACACTGCACTATAAAAAAACATCCTCAACATAAAAGTCCTTCTTCCTCTTCATCCTCGGCTGGTCTTACCAGTTCTTCGCAACCTGCTCCTAGCAAGGTGACTTCTAAAAGGTTCAGAAAAGATCCACCTTCTCTCACAAAATTGCTTCCACATACCTCATTAGACCTCCTACTGGAAAAAAGCAGGGCTCTGCGTCCTTTTAGGGAGAAAACTAATGCTAAATTATCGAATCTAGGAGACAGGTGGTCTCTTTTGGAAGAGAGAATGTCTACAGCGCAGCCACAAATTATTAGTCTCAATGAAATTTCTCTCAAGGTAAATCCCATGCAAACCCAGACAGCCTCTCTCCAGAAACAGGTTGGACACCTTGAAAACCACAACAGAAGAAATAACCTTTGCATAAATGCTCTCCCTGAAGGTTTAGAAGAGTCAAATCCTATAACTTTTTTCAATTTTTTTTACCTCAAGTTTTTAATTTCCCTACAGACCCAATGCTTAATATCCAGCAAGCTCACAGATTGAGTCATGCATGGTCATCACCTACCACCTCAAAAAGACCTAGAGGAGCTATCAGGTACTTTTTGGAGAATACTGATCTATTACACGTCATTTCTGGGACTGAATGACTTAAGCACATGTCCTGGTCAGGGCACAATATCTTCTTCTCTCAAGATTATGCTGAGAGCACAGCAGACCGAAGACAAACTTTCTTAACTATGAGACCTACTCTTCATTCTCTTGAAGCTCGCTTTGGTCCTTTGCTCCCATGTATTTTTAAAGTTACATGCAACAGTAACTCAATGCCACTTGAAGAACCTTCTCACAAGCTTTCCTTGACACTTGCATAACTATGGAAATTACCACATCAGCTCAATCATCTATTTAACCTTGCTGTTCCTTATTATACCTTATCTATACCTTGTAGATGGATTATTTAGATATGATATGTTCATGCATTTTCTCTACAGTTGAAGGTGAAACCATTGAAGAAGAATGTTTTTTCATTTTACTTCTTTAGGAAACAATTTTGTCTTAGATTTTCCTATTAGTTCTTATGACAATTTATCTTCTGTTCCTTTTTCCACTGTAGGCATACTATTTCCTTGTGTCTGCCCACATTTACCATTTGATGTTACAGTGACCGTTATGTTCCTTGTGTTATCGCTGGAGTCCGGATGTGCTGTCTTTTCATGAGGTCTCCCCCCCACCCATTCTCATCAAGATATCTCTAGGTAAGGTCCCTCTTTTTGTTACATGTATCATCCTATTTCCTTACCTCTTCTTTTCTGATGCTTTATTTTCCTTCTTTTTTTTCTTTCTCTATCTTTTTCCTTCTTCACCCTTTTTTATCTGTTTACCTTTCTACATGTTTGGCTATATCCCCTATTTCTTCCCACCATCATCTCCCCTGTTTCCTATCTGGTTCTCTTCTCCTGTTCATTGGCTGATTATATTTTTCCTAATGTTATTGTCCAATGGTTTTGATAATGGTTTCATGAAGCATCAGGGGTTTAAATTCTCAGGCCAAAAGACAATGAGTTCTAATTCATTAAGCAAAGCTTAATGCTCATATTGCTTTCCTAAAGGAAATGCATCTAACTGACAGTGAATCTGTGAAAATGTGCAAAGGGTGGGTGGGAAATGTGTTCTTTTGTCTAGGAAATGGCAAACAACATGGAGTCATCATTTTATGCTAACAATCTTTACATACTCAGCAGATATCTCAGGAAATAGATGAAGAAGGGAGATGGACAATACTTAAACTGCATACTGATACAATCCCATTTGAACATTTCAATGATTATGGCTCTAATGCTCCTGACTGCCAGTTTTGGCCCACTATTCACCAGAAACATCTACAATATCCTGATGATTATTTGGTTGTGGATGGTGACCTCAATCAATTTGTTGACCCTTTTATTGATAGACATTCCTCCTCTTACTACATCCCAAGCAAACCACAAAAAACATCTGCACTAGCTATCCAACAGTGCTGCCTCTAGGACACTTGGCACTTATGTAATCCCACAATCAGGGAATACACGTATTACTCCCCGGTTTACCACATCCAGTCTCAAATAGACTGCATGTTCATGTCTCATTCTCTCACCCAATATTTATATGCAGCCGATATTGGAGCTATTTTAATATGAGACCATGTCCTAGTCTCTATACAACCAGACCTTTTACCAACACAGAACTCTCCCAAAAAATAATTCTTTATTGTTGGCTAGCATCTTTACATCCTTTTTTGCTTCCTTCTTCCATGAATATTTTTACACAATTACCCAGCTAACATTAATTTTGCTACAATTTGGGATGAATTTGCTTCTTCCAGGGATTTTTTTATTAATTACTTATCTAAGAAAAGGACAACTTCTCACATAAAGCCCAAGTAAATTGTTGAAGAAAAAAAAAGCACCTTGAACATATATACTACAAGTCTTGCACACAAAAATCAGTAGAGCAACTTGTTAATGCTGAACTTCATTTTAATACATTTTCTACCTCCTTTAATCCAGTGGAAAATATTATGGAGAACAAAATAAATCTGGGAAATTACTGGCTAACTATCTTAAAACAAAACATAACAAATTACATATAGAATCTATCATTGATTAATCTGTCACATCGTATCACAAAGATTTGGACATCTTAAGTCAATTTAAAAGATCTTATACCAATTTATATTCACCAGATTCAGACATTTTGCAATGTTTATCCTCTGTCCAAAAAACAGATTGTTCCCAAGTAGATTTCTCTGTCTCTATAAACAGACATTACGTCTTTGCCAATGGGTTAACATCTACTTGGCAGGGGGGTTATGTAAGGTTGCCTCCTTTCCCTGACTCTATTCAATTCAGTATCACTTATAATACTCAATAGGTTAAATTAGCTGCATATGCTGATGACATCTTACTATTCGTTTCCAAACCACTGGCATCTCTTCCTGCTTTTTCATCAGAAATCATCTCTTATGCTTGTGTATCTTGATACAAATAAAAAAATGACAAATGTGAAATTTTTCCCCTAAACAAACTCACTTTCAAACACAACTTTGTTTATGTTAATTATAAATGCAACCTAAACAAACAAAAAACTTGGGTCTACATTTTACCCAGACACTTGCTAACTCTCTATCTATTAATATTGATCTTTGTGCTCATAAGATTAATTTATGAATTAGTAGATGACATCCTCTTCATTTGTCTTGGTGGGGTTGACTTGATACTGTAAAGATTATGTTAGTCCCTATTATTCTTTTACGCTGTCTAATATTCCTAGAAATATCCCCCTTAAATCATACACAAAAATCTTTTCAATCTGAGGGCCAGATGAATCAATTTTCCCAATAGCGATTACCTAATTGTGTTTTTTTGTGAATCACAATTAGGTAATCGCTTAGAATGTATGAAACTCCAGGAGTTTTATTTAGTAATTCCCAAAGGCTTGCAAAATTACCTACCTCATTAATATTCATGAGGTAGGTCGCAATTTGCGACCCATTGTGAATGGCTACAATCAAAGGCCACCATGTCTGATTGCTTTTAAATAAAGTACTCTTTTTTTTTTTTTTTTAAATGCAGCCCGTTTTCCTTAAAGTAAAACGGGATGCATTTAAAAAAGAAAATTGAAAAGTTTTCTTTTGATTTTTCAAGAGTAGGCAGTGGTCATGGGGACCACTGCTTGCTCTTAAAAAATGTTTTTGCATGCTTTCAGAAAGGCGAGGGGTCCCCTGGGGACCCCTTCCTGTTTGCGAATGGGTTACCACCTACTTGAAGTAGGTGGTAAAATGTGAATGTTTTGCGACCGCATTTGGGTTACAAAACATTCCTACATACCTCTGCGATTCGGTATTAGGAAGGGACGCCCTTGACACGCACCTTCCTAATAACGAATCAGTATGTAGTAGCAATTCCAATTTACGATTCGGTAAGAAGTTACCGAATCGCAAATTGGAATTAATACATACCAAAATGCATTTTTGCGATTGCAAAAATGCATGATACATCTGGCCCTTAATCTCTTTTCTCTGGCATAATGAGAAGCTGAATCATTTTTGCGTCAAAATCCTTAGTGCTTGCTAGCTCCATTCCATAGCGGCAGCCAGGCTCCATATCTATGGAATGGCTCATGCTTGCGCTAAGGAATGGCTAGCGTCTAAGAAAAAGACGCTAGCTGGGGGGATGGGTTAGGAAAAAAGACGTTAGTGGGTCAGTAATGAAGCTAGGCGGGTTATCGGCAATAAATATGCCGCTAACCAGCCTAGCGTCATTTTCTGACGCACTAACACCTAAAAATTTCTCATGAGTCATGCCCACCACCCCAATGGCCAGCACAGGGGACCAGTGTCTGCTGGGCAAGGCCATAAGACCCAGTGCCAGGCAGGGGGCCCCATGTAAGGGGCCCCCAATGGCACATTAAACAAAAAAAGAAAATTAAAATTAAAATTAAAACTAAAACAAAAAAATACTTACCCAGGATGGGGTCCCCCATCTTGTGGTGTCCCTCTGGTGTGGGTGAGGGTGTTGTTGGGGTTTGTGATGGTCATCTGTGGGCACATTCCATAGTGTTTGTACATGGAAATGAGTCCTTAGGTACCCTAACGCCTGGTCTGCCTCAGGTATTAAATAATGGTGCTAAGCATGCTTAGCTCAATTATTTGGGTCTGCCTGCTCCGTAGTTGTTGTTTCTGCACCGGAGCATGAATAAGGTGTTAGGGTGTTAGCATCATGTTGTGGGCAGGAAAGCCTATCTTGCATCTAATTAGAGCACTGTAGTTTCCCGCATCCACAACTTGGCGCTAACTCCAATATATTGATGCTAGATGGCTCTAGTGTCAAAATATAAATATGGAGTTAGCACAGCACCATTTTAGTGTCAAAATATTTGACTCTAAAACAGCGCAAGCAGAGGATAAATATGCACCTAAGTTTACAACCATGCAGAATATTATATTTCAAGCAAATGTCCATTTGAATCCCCATCTATCCCCAATTCAAAGTCTAGCCTAGCTAACATTTTATGTACAAATTTAAAGGCCTCCACTACCTACTCACACTTGGCATCTGATATTTCCACTACTTTTCCTATTTCACCCTGGAAACATATTTGGATTAAATTCAGAAAATCCTCTTGAGCTGCAAGCACAGCACAAACTCTTTCCTTCCTGTTTAGTAGACTTTTTCTGATGCGTGCTTTCCGTCATAATATTAATGCAGAACACACAGACACTTGTTGGACATGTGCCTCTACACAAGCTGACTTGAAACACTTATTATTCGCATGCCCCTCTGCTTTTTTTTGGACACAGTTTTGGAATCAAATAATTTCTATATTTCATTCCAATGTACCTTATTCCATCATTAATGTGTTTCTAGGTAATGTCTCTGATGCATGGACAAATGTTATCTTTGATTTGAAAATATTAAATCTGTTATTACCAATTGCCTTTCAGCAAATTACTAGACACTGGAAAGACTTTACACAACTATCCATTAAAGCATGGTGGTTTTGCAGTTTGACATCATCATCAATTAAACGCTGCCTATATGCACTCTATTTGACTTATTTTTAAATGAAAAGAACTTTGGACACCTGTAAATCAAAACCTGGACAAATCTATAAAAATCTAATTTGCACCTTCGCCTGACACCCAGAAGGTTCTCTAACTCCCCTACTCCCTATTGTACATCATATTTTTAGTTAAATATATATTGTTTTTGATATTCTTCTTACTGATAAACTTACATTAAGATTCAATTGTTTATATACATGGCTTATGTACTTAGTTGGCTTTCTTGTTTCCCTCCCTTCCTCCCAACATTACCTAATTATCTTTGTTATTCTCACGCACTATTTACTTTGTATTTTTACTCTGCAAAATTTCCTCCAAATTAAACTTATTCTTAAACTTAGAAAAAAAAACTCTATGTTGTCAGTGAAACGTTAAATTTGCATGAAATGGTGCAATGTAGTTTTACATAACATGTTTTATCCTAGACTCCGATGAATTCTGAAAAATGACCTACTTTCACCCACACTTAGTCAGAATTATTGGGTATGCCTTTGAGGTTTAGCTTTACTAAATTTAATAGCTTGCCTTTAGTTCTCTGCTAAAAAGTATGGGATATGAACATTTAAATCATTGTAAACAGATATGATTTCCACCCTCTATATTTGTCTAGAGGAAGAAAAGGGAAGGAGATCCTTGTATACACACTTTCATGGTTTAATAATGCTCATGTTATATTCTCATTTTAACTGACTGATTTATACAGCTGATGAGGAATCATTACTCTAATAGGCCCCTCAGTACAAATACATTGTCATGCCCAATGGGCAATTATGCACAGGAATTACAGCTAGAGCGGAATGACATAGGACCTTTGAGTAACTCTTGGGGAATCAGAAATTAATGGGGACTCGGATGTTACTGCACTAACTTAACAGGAATAAAGTGAACACACAACACAAGCAAAACCTCATATCAATATAGAAAAAGTACTTGACAACAAAATAACAAAAATCCAATCAGCAGAACCAGAGATATTCAGCTTTAAAGATTTATGGTTAGTATAGCTCCTAAAAGCACATAAAGCCACTTACGACTATCTGGTTTTCTGAGAGTTCCATTCATTGTGTAGAAGACTATGTGGAACAGGGAAAGCATTGTTAATATTTGTTGTTGTCATGAGAAGAGCAGCTCAGGTGTAGCGGAGGGTAGTCACAGTAGCCCAAAGATCCTGTCTGGTGTTACAGACAGGTGATGCTAGAACTTTGCATTGACATTCATTTCAGACAGTCAATGCTGTGGCGCTAAGTGTGATCTCACGTTGCAGGTCATCGCTGCCTGTCAGCATAGCATGAAGAGTTTGTTTCACCAGAGCTTTACTTTGGTGGTCGAGGCGGGAGCAGGATCTTGGTGGTAATGGGCCTGTTTGCAGTCACAAGGAGCCCAATACTTTAGATTTTTTCCTTTTCTTCATGGAGGAGCTCAACTGATGCTACACAAAGGTTGCAGGACCTGGGAGGCACCTCTTGGTGATCAGGAACTCACTTCAGAGGAGGCTGGAAGGGCTGAGCAGGTACATTTGCAGGTCAAGGCAGGTCCTTTTGCAGCAGGTCAGCTGCGCAGTTGCAAAGTGGCCTCTAGAGCTTGTTGTATCCCTGTGCTTCAGAACGAGTCACTTCAGCCTGGGATGAATCGAGCAGGCATGCTCTTCCTTGTCCGCAAGCAAACTGTTGCAGGGCTGCAGGGTGTCTTTCTGTAGTATATACGGATCCAAGAGTGCTCTAAAGAGTGGGTCTGATGGTCCGACTTTTATACCTGGTGTTCACACTGAAGTGGGTGAAGCTTCTGGAGTTTTCTCTCTACAGAGGTGTCAGGAATTTCCTGCATCCCTGTCCTGGTGCCAGTCTGTCTAGGAGTACAATAGACTAGTTTTAAGTCCTTTATGTGTGAGTCAGGCTAGTACCTTTGAAGTGCAAATGCGGTAAATGACAGCTAAACCGCCCCCATCCTGCCAGAGATGGTGCATCCTGCCAACACCCAGACCCATGATTGTGATGCTGTCTGGGAGAAATACACCGAGACCAACTGTCAACTGCACCTACTGATGGGTAGGACCGGGCTAGTGTAATTGAAGTAATATTGGTAATTCCGTATTACTTTTTGATTTTGCATTACTGATAACAATGCAATTAAGCCAGGTCGCTTGGTTAAGAGTAATTTGGGGAGAATAATCCTACTGTGCTAGCACATTTAGCAACTACCAGTGGCCACTGGTGCTCACACATTGTGTTCTGCTGCATGTAGCACTATTCCTTACTACAAAATGCATTGTTGTATTCATTTTGGATGCAAGGGTGCATTCTGTACTAAGAAAACATACCTAGATGCTGAGAGTACTTGGGAAGAAAATTCTACCTCAGCAGCACATTTAGCTCTATTTCAAAATGGCATAATGCTTTATCACACCTATTTTGGACACAAGGGGATATTTCATGATAGGAAATTAGTGATCAATACCAGGGGGATGAAAATCCAACCTCAAGAGCACATTTGGATGCCTGTGCTTGCTATTCATGTTCTGTTGTATTTAGCAGTATTTCATAGTGCAAAATGAAATCTCACACTCATTTTGGATGTGAGGGGTAATTTTTGTGTTATGGAAAAGCGATGAGCGCAGAATTATTCTTTAGCCTAATTATGCATAATCTTGTGTGATTTTTAAGTTCTTCTGTGGTATTACACTACACTGAATTATGCTAGGTACGCTCACCCCTAGTCATGTGACCCTTAAAACAGGCTGCAGCAACCAAATGGTTAGGATAAAAAAAATGGCAACTTATAAAAATTGTCAATTTCAGAATTGTGACTTAAAATCTGACTTTATCATTAAATACCAGTGCTAAAGTGCATGTTCTCATCTAAAACATGCTAATATTGGTGTATAAACAACTGGCATATTTCATTTACTTTCCGTATTAATTTTTGATTTTGCATTACTGATAATGCAGTTACGCCAGGTCACTTAGTTAAGAGTAATTTGGGGAGAATAATCCTACTGTGCTAGCACATTAAGCAACTACAAGCGGCCATTGGTGCTCACACTTTGTGTTCTGCTGCATGTAGCACTATTCCTTACTGCAAAATGCATTGTTGCATCCATTTTGGTTACAAGGGAGCATTCTGGACTAAAGAAAACATACCTAGATGCTGAGAGTAAATTGGGAAGAAAATTCTTCCTCAACAGCACATTTAGCTCTATCTCAAAATGGCATAATGCTTTATCACACCCATTTTGGACACAAGGGGACATTTCATGATAGGAAAATAGTGATAAATACCAAGGGGGTGAAAATCCAACCTCAAGAGCGCAATTGGATGTTCGTGCTTGCTATTCATGTTTTGTTGTATTGAGCAGTATTTTATAGTGCAAAGTGAAATCTCACACTCATTTTCGATGTGAGGGGTCATTTTTGTGTTATGGAATAACGATGAGCGTAGAATTATTCTTTAGCCTAATTATGCATAATCTTGTGTGATTTTTAGGTTCTTCTGTGGTATTACACTACACTGAATTATGCTAGGGACGCTCACCCCTAGTCACGTGACTCTTAAAACAGGCTGCAGGCACCAAATGGTTAGGATACAAAAATGCCAACTTTCACAATTTGGCATTTTCAGAATTGTGATTTAAAAACTGACTTTACCATTAAAGAACCAGTGATAAACTGCATGTTCTTCTCATCTAAAACATGATAATATTGGTGTATAAAAGTTTGGCATATTTAATTTACTTTCTGCATTACTTTTTGATTTTGCATTACCGATAACAGCGAAAAATTATGCCAGGTCACTTGGTTAGGAGTAACTTAGGGAGAATAATCATACTGTGCTAGCACATTTAGCAACTACAAGCGGCCCCTGATGCTCACACTTTGAGTTCTGCTGCATGTAGAACTATTCCTTACTGCAAAATGCATTGTTGTATCCATTTTGGATGCAAGTGTGCATTCTGGACTAAGAAAACATACATAGATGCTGACAGTAAGTTGGGAAGAAAATTATACCTCAACAGCACATTTAGCTCTATTTCAAAATGGCATAATGCTTCATCACACCCATTTTGGACACAAGGGGACATTTCATGATAGGAAAATAGTGATAAATACTGGGGGGGGTGAAAATTCAACCTCAAGAGCACATTTGGATGCTTGTGCTTGGTATTCATGTTCTGTTGTATTTAGCAGTATTTCATAGTTCAAATTGAAATCTCACACTCATTTTGGATGTGAGGGGTCATTTTTGTGTTATGGAATAGCGATGAGAGCAGAATTATTCTTTAGCCTAATTATGCATAATCTTGTGTGATTTTTAGGTTCTTCTGTGGTATTACACTACACTGAATTATGCTAGGGACGCTCACCCCTAGTCACGTGACTCTTAAAACAGGCTGCAGGCACCAAATGGTTAGGATACAAAAATGCCAACTTTCAAAATTTGGCATTTTCAGAATTGTGATTTAAAATCTGACTTTACCATTAAAGAACCAGTGATAAACTGCATGTTCTTCTCATCTAAAACATGATAATATTGGTGTATAAAAGTTTGCCATATTTAATTTACTTTCTGCACTTCTCATCTAAAACATGATAATATTGGTGTATAAAAGTTTGGCATATTTAATTTACTTTCTGCATTACTTTTTGATTTTGCATTACCGATAACAGCGAAAAATTATGCCAGGTCACTTGGTTAGGAGTAACTTAGGGAGAATAATCATACTGTGCTAGCACATTTAGCAACTACAAGCGGCCCCTGATGCTCACACTTTGAGTTCTGCTGCATGTAGAACTATTCCTTACTGCAAAATGCATTGTTGTATCCATTTTGGATGCAAGTGTGCATTCTGTACTAAGAAAACATACCTAGATGCTGAGAGTACTTGGGAAGAAAATTCTACCTCAGCAGCACATTTAGCTCTATTTCAAAATGGCATAATGCTTTATCACACCTATTTTGGACACAAGGGGATATTTCATGATAGGAAATTAGTGATCAATACCAGGGAGAATAATCATACTGTGCTAGCACATCTAGGGCCAGATGTAGGAAGGTTTCCTTTTGCGAGTTGCAAATTGCGAGTCCCAGCGACTCGCAATTTGCAACTCGCAAAAGGAAATGCAGAAAGGTGTCTCAGACACCTTCTGCGACTCGCTATGGGGTCGCAAAGACCCACCTCATAAATATTTATGAGGTGGGTCGCAGTTTGCGACCCCATAGCGAGTCTAGGCACTCACAGGGATGGTGGCCGCTGGAGACAGCAGACCACCATGTCCGTGACTGCTTTTAAATAAAGCAGTTTTTTTTTTTCTCTTTGCAACCCGTTTTCCTTAAAGGAAAACAAGCTGCCAATAGAAAAAATACAGAAACCTTTTTGTTTCGGTTTTTTTCAGAGTATGGACCACTGCCTGCTCTGAAAATATATTTTTGTGAGCATTCACAAAGGGGAAGGGGACCCCTTCCCTTTTGCGAATGAGTTACCATCCACTTCAAGTGGATGGTAACTGCGAGTTGAATTGCGACCGCTTTCGCGGTCACAAATCAACTCTACATCATGATGCGGTCGCAAATCGGAAGGGAACACCCCTTCCTATTTGTGAGTCGGAATCACATTTTGCGAGTCGGTACCGAGACGCAAGATGTGATTCTGCATTGCGGAAGGCCTTTTGCGCCTCGCAAACAGCATTTTTCGCCATTTGCGAGTCGCAAAAGGCTTACTACATCTGGCCCTTAGCAACTACAAGCGGCCCCTGATGCTCACACTTTGAGTTCTGCTGCATGTAGCACTATTCCTTACTGCAAAATGCATTGTTGTATCCATTTTGGATGCAAGGGTGCATTCTGGACTAAGAAAACACACCTAGATGCTGAGAGTAAGTTAGGAAGAAAATTCTACCTCAACAGCACATTTAGCTCTATTTCAAACTGGCATAATGCATAATTTCTTACATAGGTTAGGCTTTTTTCCTTCTCATGTGTTACTACATGGCATGTAAACTGCAGCACAGCAGTTGTGATCCTGGCATAATTTACTTTTATCATAAATTGTCCTGCACACTGCAACTCACCCTTGACAGTTAATCTTCCATATTGTAGGTGAATTTTATGCTCTATTTACAGTTGACCAATTCAGAAGTTAAGTATACCAAACTGGTATAGGTTGATTTTAGCGTTTTACTTGGACAGACTTATTTTAGCTCAAGGCCTACAGCCTGTGCCCTTTTACATAGTTACACATTTTATTTAATGTATGCATTTTATTATATATCAGCATGGCTTGCTTTTAGCAGGAATGTTTTTATTTTCTGATCGACTGCTTTTCTGAAAAAACATTTGCAGTTTGTTTGCACAACATTTCATTCTGTGCCTCTGTTCAAGGCTGTATATGATAGTTTACCTAGTATTGCCGACCCCAGACTGCGGAGATTACGGAGCCAACCTTCTAAAACCTAGACATAGTATCACATCAGACCTGTTCTCAGAACACAACATTTTCTTTTTTGTAAAAACACCACACAGGCTAAAGGAGGTCAGAGGGGATTCCAGCCAGAGCCATCACTTGCTATCTGCCATCTTGTTGACAGCTACTTTGACCCTGGTTTTGTTTTCTAGTTAATCTGGAAGATTGTCAGCAGAATAATAGACAGACTCCTGTCGCGCTCCAGGTATGGGGTTGAGACTCCTCCTTTAGGCTGGGGCGGAAGTAGTTCTACACAACAGCATGCTCTCAGGGCGTAGGCCGAAATCACTAGATTCATGCTTATTCACGAATCTTTGGACTTTTCATATTGTTTTGCTAATGGTCACACACATCTCTGTTCTATGTTTCATGCTTCTAATAATCACATCTCATGTTTTATTAATGAGGATTTAGGGGCACATGTATGTACCATTTTTCCTGTTTCAAATGGCCCGATTCGCAGAATCAGACGGTTTGCGACAGGAAAAAAACATTTTGATATGTACGGAGCCTATTTTGCAATTCAGTAATCTATTTACTGAATCGCAAAATAGGTTTGTGAGTCGCAATTAGTAAGGGGCGTTCCCTTCCTAAATGCGAGTCGCAGTGTGATGTAGGATTGTTTAGTGATTGTGAATGCGGTCATAAAACAATCACAGTTAGCACCAGTTTCAAACTGGTGCTAACCCATTCGCGAACAGGAAGGGTCTCCCCTTTGTGAATGGCAGTGAAAATATTTTTTTCAGAGCAAGCAGCGGTCCCACAGACCACTGCCTGCTCTGAAAAAATGAAAAGAAAACTTTTCATTTTTTATTTTTAAATGCATCTCGTTTTCCTTTAAGGAAAACGGGCTGCATTAAAAAAAAAAAAAAAACTGCTTTATTTAAAAGCAGTCACAGACATGGTGGTCTGCTGTCTCCAGCAGGCCACCATCCCTGTGAGGGTGGCCATTCCCAATGGGGTCGCAAATTGCGCCCTACCTCATTAATGTTCATGAGGTAGGTCATTTACAACCCCATTGGGAATCGCAAACATGGTTAAATACACTGTTGTACATTTGGATTTGCGACTCGCAGTTTGGGAGTCGCAAAACCAGATCTTTGACCATGTGGCCCATAGTTTCTTCAATAAAATGTATTGAAAGATTCCCTGCATTTCTTTATTCACCTTCATGTGCATGGGACCTTGCGTATGTGAGAGAAAGTGGTGTGATCTGTAGACCACAACTTCCCTGAGGAGTCTGAGAGTTATGTCTCTAGGCTGCCAGAAATCATCCTTACTCCCTAGATGTGGATGAAGTTCTGCGAGCTAGCCGACGCAGTCATGCCTACAGCTTCCATTCGGTGTGGGACTGACTCAGTTGCCCACATGTGGTGGTGCTGCTGCCCTATACTCAGTTGTCTCACACCCATGGATAAGAGTTCAATGGCAGGAGTTCCAATATATATATATGATGTATTTGTATAGTGCACATCCCACCAGGGAAGGTATCTAGGCTCTAGAAGGAAGGAGTTGTGCCACTTCTGACAGGGGTCTAATAGAAAAGCCAGAATATGCAGTTTCCTGTGAAATTCCATGATTGAGTTGGTGGTTCTGAGTTTCAAGGAGAGGTTATTCCAAGCTTTAGGAGGCAGATACGAGAAAGTGCTTTTAGAGTGTGTTTTTTTAACAGAGAGACAGTGGAAACCTTTGAGATGAATGGAGATGTGTCTGTGGGGTTGAAGTTTGAGCATGAGTCTGGCTGCTGTGTTTTGGGTAACCTGGAGCCTCTTGATGAGCTGAATGGTTATCCTGACATAGAGTGTTTTTCCATAGTCCAATTCCCTGATAAGTACCTGAGTGACGATTCTACAAGCGTTGGGCAGGAACCATTTCAAGATTTCTCTGAGGCTCTTGAGAATGTGAAAGTGGGAAGAGTTGACTGTATTGATTCGACTGGTTAGCAAGGGTTTGTTCCCCAGCACTATCCCTAGGTTCCTAGCTTGTTTGGCTGAGCTGAGTATCAGAATGCTTTCAGCTGGCCTCCAGACTAAGGCCCACTGTGAGGTGTCTTTTCTGAAGTGCACCATGTCCATCTTTTCTTATTTGAGCCTCAGATTCTTTGGCTTCAACTGAGTGTTGTTAACATATGAGGTGATGATGATCAAGTGGATTTAGATGATGTTGGCAAGAGGTGCCATGTAGCCTTTGAACAGTGTTAGTAAGGATTCTTTGGGGTAGTGTGTAGATCAGCTTGGCAGCAATATATAGACATGTCTAGGGGAAAACACGTGGTATTGTATAGCCATTTTAGTTATAGCTCTATGAACGTTATTTTAGCATACTAGGCCTGACACTGTGCACTTTAACCTAGATATATTTTATTCAGCTTCATTTTATTATTGTTACAGTAACCACTTTTACAGTCTTGTTTTATTTTCTCTATCTCTCTGTTTTTGCCTAGGCCAGCACTCTGTTCTCAAACAAGACATTTTTGCTCACTCCGTGCTTCTTCCAAGGCTACAGTAAGATAGGTTGCCGATGAACGTGGTATAAAGTTTTGTCTCCGACATTCATGGAAAACACACATCCTTACGTAGGGACATTTTCTCAGGACATCAGCTGTTTTATTATAAAAATACTTCCTTGTCCCTTACACTTTAGAGGGAGATTCCAGCCAGAGAGCCACAACTGTATGCTGATTGCTGAATGCTTTGCTACAGCTGCTCATGCAGACTTAAGGCCTTTGCTCAGGTATGGGGGTTGATGTCTTCCCAGGGGAACCTGAAGGGCAGAATTAGAGCTTAACACGTTGGGCTCTATTATAGCCTAGGTAGGAATTAGTCTATTGACTGTAGTGACAATATGGTAGCATTATTTCTATGCTTTACTCTCCTTGTCACAATTTTAATCTTGTCATGCTTAATCGTCCTGGTTATTGCAGCTCATGCTTTGCTATCTAAGATGCAGTCGCTTCATTAAAATCATTATTGAAACATATGCTGCCTCTGTTTGTCATTGTATGTATGAGACTAATGTAACTAAGAGAAAATGGATGAGACCTGAATGACCACGGCTTCCCTGAGAAACCAGTTATGTCATGCGCTCAGCTGCCCAATCATCTCTGACCTTGGGTAGAGATGAGGCACTGCTAGTTAGCCAGAGCAAAACCCGGATTAGAGTGACAGGTGTCACCTGTAGGGGGTTAGTCTCAGTCTCCCACACCGCAGGTGATTCTGTAGCTCAAAATCCAGTAGTCTCATTAGAATAATGAGAGCCTAGGTGACGGCATAATAATTTTTAGCAGTGCTCCATGACACAAAGTGGGATCCAGGAAAAGGCAAAAAATCTAGGATGACCTTATAGAAAAGATAAAGCCAATATACATATTTTATGTAGTGATACTGATGTTACAATGCGTATTTCATCCACCATGGGCAGTGGACTTAACCCCTTAAGTTCAGCTAATGGCTGACGGCTGCACTTCCTTCCCAGTTTGTCTGTTGGCCATTGGCTGACATTGAGGAGCGTTATAAAGGCCCTTCTGGAGCTTTGCACCAGAGGGTTTCCTTTTTTATTCCTGCAGGTTAGGCTGCTCAGGAAGAGCTTCCAGAGCTCCTGGAGTGCTTTTTGTTCTTTGCAATGATATCATTACTTCTAAAACTGAAAGAAAAACAAGCCAATGGGCTCATTTTACTTTCACTTCATATGTGCTCGGGGGCATACCTAAGCCCAAAGCAGTGATTGCTTTCAGGGGACTTATTGTTGGAAAAGAGAGAATCTCCATTTTCCAATTATACTTCTGTCTGGTAGATCCCTGCTTGCGGATTTCCACAGGACAGTGATCCCCAAGAAGTGATCTACAACTAGACCACAGGCACATGGGGGAGAGGCCCCTTAGACTATGACCCGTTTCTGCCCCCGTGGGGCAGATGAGGTACGTATCCCCAAACTGCCCCCAGGGGGATAGAAATCAGGCTAAACACCTGGGAATATATAAAGAAAATATAGAGTGTGGGGGCTGCCCACCATGTCCTTACCCCAACAAAGTATGATGTCAGTTTTTCCTCCTCCTTGGAGGGTGGATGGGAATATTTATCCCAGATCTGCCTCACAGGGTGGCAGAAAGCCTACTGAACACTAGGAAAATGTAAACATATATAGGGGTAGGGCCTGCCCACTCTAGGCATGGCCCTGGCCCCACTAAAAAAAATACAGTATTTTTGCCCCCCTACTGGACGATTGAGGGGATTACCCCCAATACCCCCCTCCCCGTGGAGATCAGAAAGCCCACTAGACAGCAGGGAAATTATGGTACAAATATATACAGGTGTGGAGGCTACCCACCATGGGCATGCCTCCACCCCCAAAAATGTGGCGACAATCGTTCTATCCCCGGGGGGGGGGGGTAATTACCCAACAATTTACCCCTAGAAACCAGGGCATTACATTAAAAAATATAGGGGTGGATGCAGCCCACAGTGGGCATGTCCTGGCTATGCCCCAAATTAAAGTAAAATGTTTTTTAAAATTCTGCCCCCTCCACGGGCAGATGGTTTTGATTAGCCTAATCTGTCCCCATGGAAGGGACAGAAAGCCCACTGAACACCAGGGGAAAGTGAAAGGGGTGGACACTGCTTCAATGGTCATGGCCAGTCCAAAAGGGCACAGGCATTCTTCCTGTTTTACTGGGGGGCACATGGAAGCAATTATCACAATTTGTCCCCCAGGGGGGCAGAATGCCCAATAGACATAAGAGACTGCATTTATGGAGCATTTTTTATGGGGGAGACCTCCCCGGGCATTTGCTCACATGCTCCCCCACTCCATGGTCTAAAAGACATTTTGCCCCCCTGGGGGCAGATAGTGGTGTTCACTCTAGGAGGGGCAGAAAGTCCACTAAACACCAGGGATTTCTAAACAAACAAAAGAAGGGGGCATCACATCTTGGCATCAAGACATACCCCAGCCTCAGAAAGGTCATTAATATGTTTCTGCCTTATGGAGACAGATAGGAGTTTTATCTGGGAAGTTACCCCAAATATGCCCCCCAGGAGCTAGAAAGTCCACCTTACACCATGGATTTTGCCTTTGTGATAAAAAAAAGTGCCACGGTGTTTACCAGGCTTTTCTTAATAAATTATTGGTTCATAAGAAAATAAGTTTGCCTTTTATTTCCAATGAAAGTGATCCTGAAGTATACAAATATTGCCCTAACATTTGTCTTATTATTTGTTTTACTTACATCTTTGTTAGACTGTTATGGTTAATAAAGTGTTGTCCACATAGAACTGGAATGGCAAAGGAACCTCTAGTAGAAACAATAAAATTAAAACTGAAATGATATACCTACAAAGGTTGGGGAAAGATAAAAAGGATATTGAAGAAGATTGACTCTTGGTCCGTGATGGTATAGACATCCCCTTTGGATGCCAACTCAAGTCCATGGTAAAGTCACAGTTCTTCTGGCAATCAGTGCAATAGTTACCTACACCAAGGATCACACTATATTTCAGGAAAAACATAATACGTTTCTGTCATGTTCTCTGATATACAGCCTATATTTGAACAACATCTATGTCCTGGGAGTGCTCAACAGCAGGCACAATATATCACAATAGAAGGAGCCAGTTCAGTCCTTAGGCAACCAATAGTATACCCTGTTTCCATGGATGAAGTTCAAATGATGGAATTTTGTTTTTCAAAAAACAGGAAATTAAAAGAGCAAGCATGGGATGTCATCCTTCTTGATGTGTACAAGATCACTTCACAGTTCTGAGCATGGTCTCTGCATGTAGAAGTAGCACCAACTGTCCTCCAAAAATAATATGGCCAGGTACATAGCAGAAGGATCGCTGTTTAATGTGAGTGGTGAATCTGAAAATCATAGAGACATACAATGTCATCTAGCTCATCAGAGCCTGAAGCATAGTCACAAATTATCATGTAATAAATCAGCTGAGTATTACTGTAGAAAGTTGTTCATTTTACTCAAGTGGGCAGCAGACACAGTATCATTCTGCTCCATCTGCCACATATGACTGCATAGATCTATGTGATCATAAAACCATCAAACAAGGAAGAGAAGGCACCAGGTACAAGGAAACACAAAGTGGCCAGGTGTCTCTTTTCATCTTCATATGCCACTGACGGTAAATGGGGAAGACGCTGGGCCTCTGGTTTCATTACCTGCATGACAAGATCTGGCATAAAAGGGCCCTAGAGAGAGAGATATCTGGCATAGCTGATGCAGTGCCTAGATGAGCACGATCTTTATTATGATGTGAAGCAAATTTCTATGATGTTTTTGAATAATGGTGCTTCAGTAGCACCAAGTCATAGGGTAGTATGCTGTGTTAGGCTTCAGTTGAGCTTGAGCCCATGCTCTATCTTGCACCAATGAGTAAAGGAGTTGAAAGACCCTCCTGAGAGTTTAGCAGAAATCCAAAAGAAAGCACTTTGTGTCTAATTTTACACCCAACAGCTTAGGAGGCAAATTAACTCTCACCAAAAAGGTATGCTGGTCTGTTATGGGACCAAAGGTGATAGAGTCAGGGGATAGAGCAGAATTAGGAATCCTCATCCTCAAAATATCTGCTACCCCCAGAGTTCCACAGAAAGCACAAGGGCAGGGAATTCAGAGGATTCGTAGGTAAACAATGAGACATGGGCTAGGGTTTGAAATATGTCTGGAACTAGTAATTTTGGCATATGTGGTGTACATGTGCAGACCCTTCTGCTGTACCTCATGGCTGTTACATTTTTAACAGGAAAATTCACAACTTTCCATGTTAGCCCTTTCCAACGTTCCCAAGCAACTCTGTTTTCACTCATTTCACATAAACTTGTTCAAGCAAACTACCTTCACTAAGTTATTCAGAACATTCCGTAAACTGTTAATCTACTCTCATTCCATAACAATCATAAAGAACAACATTTTTTACAATGTAGAATGTGAAACAATGCAGATCACACAGATGCACCTAGTCACAATGACAAATTGGTTCATGTTTTTCTCTGTCAGTCTTTCCTTAACTTCTACAGGCATCAGAATTCTCAGTAATGTCATCTCAGTCCAGTAAGGTGACAGGCTTTCCAAGCTCAGTGCCTGTGTGCTGTGTTTAGGGCAGAAAGGGAAGGGCATTTTCTTGGGACTCTTCCCCCTTATCTCCCTTGTTCATGAAAGTTCTCATATTTTCAACATTTACCTAGGAATTTCACAGGTTACAATAAGGCTAGGGACCTGTCCATTTTGAGTAGGATCTCTGCATGGAGAGGCACCGACTGTGCTCCAAAAAGAAACTGACATTTTGGACACTGCACTATGAGGCAATGATTAGGATCCTCCTTTTACAACTACACACCCACAGTTCTACCCATTGCTTACTTTCCCATTAAATTCAGTCTGTTCTTGTGGGTATATCCTTCTAATTCCTTAAGGTACATGCAAGACTCTGGACCACATACTGTATATGTGATATGTGGGAGCCCCTTTATTTGGAAGGAGACATTTTAATCCTCTGCTCCCACATTACTCTTCTCATAATGAGTATACCAGACTGCATTCAATTAAAGGGTTCCTCTTATTGTTTTTATTTATTTAAAAAAATGCCTTATTTAAATAAGCATAAGTTTGAATGTCCGGGCTGTAGCCAGCTTGCATTTATATCTATTCATATTTCCAGAAGGAAACGTGTGCCTATATTTTAAGTGAACAAGCCTTTTCCTTTTCCTTTTATGTTTGTTGCTCTGTGTGCTTTTCCATGTCAGAATATCAGACAGCAAGCCTAATACATGGTCTCTATATTGATAAATTGTATTAATTTTATTTCTCTTGAGGAAGACATGTATAGAATGTTCCTGTCTTTGTAAATTTTAAGGTGTTTTTTTTTTCATGCCTTTCTTACGGACCATTCAATAGTTGAACTGTCAATTGTATTTTTGTATTACACAAACCTCATGCCATTTTCTTCATTGGCTATGCACACCTCATTAATTAACATGCAATACAATTATGTGCTTCTAGATGTATCTTATTGAATGTATCTCATGTATTAGAATATTCACTGGCTTTCTAGAACAATAAGTGGCTAGTTCAACCCTATTATGTCACATCTCACCACTAAATGTGTGTGGCATTTCTGTCTAGAACCCAGAAAAGATTATATATTTAGGTTATGTGTCAGATTTTCTTAGACTTTCTTTCACTGTCTATGGCTTTCTTTGCCTTTCTAACTGTGCAGTCTCTACGCTAGTCTTTGAGTTGATTTATACTTTGCCTTTTCTGCCTTTTCTTTGGATGCAGACTCTACTGTCAATCTTCTTGCTGAACTATGCTTAGTTATGGCTGCTAGTTTTGTATGGAGGCTGACATTTTGTTTATTCTCTCACATTATTTCATTTTGATTTACTATTCAGGCATTGATTACTATTAATTAACTAACCAACCACTTTTTGACATACTTCTGAATGGTGCTTTAAGGTTTAACTTGGAACTCTGTCTTGTGTAAGACTATTTGATTGGCTTTTACTCAGATATTCCTGACCCTATTTATTGACTATGGGCAAAGAGGCAATTAATATAATTAATATAATTAACACTTATATATTGGTCTAAATAATGAAAAAACATGGTGGTTGAAAGTTGGAGAATTATGGAGGGTATATGATGGCCACATTATCCATGTAATTCATTTAATGAGTGTGTTTGGTAAGTAAAATTAGAGTTGACATGAAACGTGACATGTTAGATTGATTTCGTAATTTCTTTTCTGTTGTAGTGTTTTGTCAATGATCTTGTACTTTGTGCACACATCAGAAAATTGAGTTTTAAACTTGATTGTATTTGAATGTGTTGTGTGTCCTCGTAATGTGCTGCAAATTATATTTTCTCTAAGAAATGGATGATCTTGTAATGTTTATGAAAAGGCTTTGGATTTCAGGAGAACCTGAATTAGAAATATTATTGTCTTCTGCATAAAGGTGTGGAACCAGGTTTGTTATAAGTTGGAATTCATGAGAACTACCAGGAATAGCGGTGCATTTTTTCTATGTTTAAAGACATACAATGCTGATTCCAAGGGTAGTTTTCTCTTTTTGTGGTAAACTGAATTTCCATCCCATGTTCTGGTAGGCAGACAGAAGGTTTACAAATTTTAGTTTATTAAGATTATTTATTCTTTTATGGTTTTGTTTCCAAATTTGGTTTTGATTGATTACATATGTATTAACTGTATTGTGAAGTTTGGTTGAATATACAATGGGTGCACTGATGACAAAATCTGAGAAACTATACTATTGAGAAGTTCTGCCTCCTGCTGGAAGTGCCTTATGTGACATTCTGCTAGATCATGGGTACATATGTGTTTGTAACATTATGAATGACACAAAATGACTGCAAAGTATGAAAAGTTGGAATTTTCTGAGAATGGTAGTTTGACCTGAAGAAACTTGAGTATCTGGGGTGTGTCATGTTCAAGCAAACATGTGCAGTTCAAAGCATTGAATGGATGGGAATGTGGCCCAGATTTTTGAAAAGTGCTGCTTCATGTCATGAATTGCCACTTCTCTTGCGGCCCACTGCCTCCCCTAACACCATCATGTGGGTTCCGTATTTAAAATATGGCACACCATGCTGCAGGTTAGGGACAATATTGTACTTTGCAGGATTAGCGCCAAACATTTTGGTGCCAACCCTCAAAGTACATAGAGGACCATTAAAAATAATGGTGTGCCTCCTTTTAATGCCTGCTCTGTGCCGGCGTTAAAAATGCCACTACAGATAACACAGTGGAATCTCATACATTGCACTGCTCCATTTTTGCAGTCCCCCTAACGGAGAAATGCCCCCATTACATACATTATGCCTGGCGCAGGCCTAATTTGGTGCAAGGGTTTACAAAGTGACGCAATACATGCATTGAACCACTTTGTAAATATGGTACAGCGTTTTAACTGCACTATTGTCACATTAGCATTAAAAGAAATGACGGTAAGGTAGTGATAGTTGGCTCTAGGCCATTCTTAAATGTGGGCCTATGTGACCAATCAAAGATTACATTGGACAATGCTCAAAGGTCAGATTGGTAAGGCTGTGAATAACTGGATGGTTGTGTGAATCCGTTTATGGAAGAAGAAGTAACATGATAATCTGTAAGAGACGGTGGCCTCATTTACGAGGCCCCAGCAGCACACTGCACCACTGGAGCATCATTTCTTTTTTTACGCTGTGATGGTGTGGCTTTTCATGGCCTTGTAGATATGGACCCTTTTCATGCATAACAGTGCGTGAAAGGGGCATTCGATGGGTGTTGCTTGGGGTGTTCCCACTCAATACTCATGGAGCCCGGAAGGAATCTGATGCATTCCCAGACTGGGATTGAGTCTGGAAATGCAACAGATTCCTATGCCACCTAAAGGATGGTGTAAGAGTGATGCAAAGAAGAGAAATATATTTATTTCTCCCTGTTTTTTTCCTCTTTCTATGTGTGCTGCACTCACTGCAGAATACATAGAAAGAGGAAAGCACCTCCTGTGATTGTTTTCGTGCAGGAAGGTGTCTCTTCCTGCAAGAAAACAATCATCCCTACAACGTAGGCACCATTGCACAATGGCAGCAATTTGTGCACCAGCGCAGGGGGAGAGGACAGAAATGCACCATCATTTTGAAGATATAGAACTTTTCTGGCCGTTCCAAGTGGCACAGCGTGGTGCAGCAAGGTACTTGCTACGCCATCCTGTGGCACGTGCCTCATAAAAGAGTTGCTAACATGACTTAAATTCACAATATAACATTGTATGATGCAGTACTGCAATCATCTCTGGAATGTGTTTTGAGTGAAATGCTAATACAAGTATGTTTTTAAAAAAAAGATACACCATGCAAATAGGTTGAATAAAATGAATGAAATTAATGGTAAACGAGTGAAAAGTGGACTGGCGAGGTTATTTTGAATGTGTTTGATGTGATTATCCCTCCTATTGTTGTGGCTTTGAATGATAATAAAATTGGAAAGTTGTCTACTTTGGTAGAGCCTTCGGCTACTAATACTGTGGGGGCATTACATAAGGTTAATAAAGAAATGTCTGCCACTTTTGCAATTGTGATTCAGAATAGTTGTGCGTTTGGCAAAAGAAGATGGTTTGTGTTGTGTAATTAAGGTCAGCAATGTTATATCATCATGCCACATAACAGCTGCAGATTTTTTTTTTATAAACAAACTTTTATTGATTTTAAACCACTGAGTGGTAAAGATAAACAGTGACACACAAGCAGGTAACATCTTGAAGAAATAAATGTGGCGGTACCACATAGCAGCAATTCTTGAGCTGTAAAATAACAGCTTATTAGATACAACCCAGGTTATTGCACCAGATACCATATTTAGGCAAAGGATCTCATTCACTTTCCCCAAACCTGCTCATATTTACGGAGGCAGCCCACTCCTTCCTGTTGCACACTAGTCTACCCCTCGTCGCCACCTCTATAGTGTAGAAGGAGTAGAGGACATCCAGTATGAAACAACGTCTCATTTAGCAACAAGTAAGGTTATGCGTAAAAAGGTTCTTTCAGTCCTAGTGCCCCAGGAGTCCTCAAACACACCAAGCAGTATCAGCGGGGGGAAAGTGGTACCTCCTACCCAAAAACATCTGATAGCTCCTGTGCCACACTGGTCCGGTAGGACGCCATCATAGGGCAGGTCCCTGCCATGCGGTAGAAATCCACTGATTCCATCTCGCATCTCGCACCTGGGGCGATACAGGCTGGGACAGAGACCCACCCCAATGCAGCCAAGAGGTAGGCTGAGTAAAGATAGTATGTTTGTATCACTCGCAGCCAAGATGAGATAGTAAGCGCTCTTGGAGCCATCAAGGCGCCCCTCCATTCCTTATCTCCAATGGGGCCCATTCAACCCTCCCAGACGAGTTGATTATTAATGTACAGTAGATCTGGAAGATCCCTCCACGTCCGAGGTTACCCATGAGGAGTTTCACCTCCAGGGGGCTAAACTCTGGGAGAGCATCAGTAGTTGGAACATGTGTGTGAATGGCGTGTCGAGTTGGAGGTATTTGTAAAATTGAGTGTTCGCCAGTGCACGTGTTGTTAAAAGGTCTGCAAAGCAGTGCATCTGTATCGCTGTCCAGATGCCTCCTGACTAAGTGATACCAATGAGATCCCAGGTCCTAAAGCCTGTAAGCACCGCCACCTCCCCCAGCCATCTGCCATGCCATGGGGGGGTTTGTTGTGTAAGTTTGGGATCCCATTACACATGACAGAGTGCAGCCCTCCAGACAAGGAACACCTCTCTAGTAACATGGTGTTGAAGGTGGGACTGTAGAACCATACAGCATCACCTGTAATTGGGGAAACCGGGTAGGGAGAGTTCTAACTGGTAAGCTGGGTCAGACCTGCCCCTGTTAAAGCAGTCATGAAAAACAAGCAGGTGAGATGCCAAATAATAAAGGTAAAGGTTGGTGATCTTTAGCCCACCGTCGTAGGGGCACCATTGGTAATGCCTGAAGGATAGACGGGGTCAAGATCCATGACACAGGAACATTGTTGTTCCCTGATCCAGGCTAAAAAAACACTTAGGAAGGTGGAGCCAAACCAAACCGTGGTAGAACCATTATTTTGTATAATGCGATACACCCCATGACATTTAGAGGGAAGGATTGCCATCTGGTGAGAGCAGCTGTAGCTTTCTGGACCAAAGGCTGAAGATTGAGGATCCAGGCGAATTCTGGATTGAAGACGAACCATACACCCAGGTATTTAAAGCTGTGCCCGTGAAGGGGAATGTTTGTCTACCAATCGTAGCAATTCCTAGAGAGGGACAGAGGGACCAAGACAGACTTAGAGGGATTCATTTTAAGGTCCAAGGCTGCTGCAAAGTTCTCCAGCAAATAAAGACATTCCGGCCCACTTGAAGTGAATTTTAATAAGTATAGTAGGACATCATCTGCATATAATGCTATGCGGTCCTCCTGGGTGTTTTGCCATACCTCAATCTGGGCATCTGTTCAGGTAAGCTGGACCAGTGCAATCGATTGCTAATGCAAAAAGAAGGGGAGAGTGAGGACAGCGCTGTCTTGTTCCCCCATCCAATGGGGAAGGCTTCAGATAAGACCCATTGATCTGGACCCGGGCTGTGGGACTGGAGTACATGGCATGACCATGCCTCGAAATCGGGGGCCAAAGCTGGCTGAAGACAGCACCAGATAGAGGTATCCCCAGTCAACCATATTAAAAGATTTTTCGAAGTCGATAAATAATAGAGCCAAGTCTTGTGGCAATCGATGACTGTAGAACAGGGCCACATGGAGTTGCTGAAGGCAATGCCTCATGCCCCGGGTTTGCACGAAATCACGCTGATCTGGGTTTATCAGCAAGGTAAGGCGGCGCTTGAGTCTGGTGGCTAGGACAGTGGCAAAGATTTTGGGATATCAGTCGGTAGTCTGCACAGTATGCGGAGGGGGGCTGTTTTTTTGCGATAAACACAATTGTAGCCACGTCTAGGTCAAGGGGAAGGCATGTATAGCACACTTCTGCAGGGCCAGAAGGCGGGGTACTAAAAGTGGTATAATTCTCTGTGGGGAACCCATCAGGGCCCACAGACTTTCCGGGTGCCAATCTGGTTAACGCCTCATTCACTTCCTCTGCCGTGAAAGGCTTATCAAGCACTTATCTCTCTAATTGAGATAGGTGGGGGAGAGGATTCACGTTAAGGAAATTGCTAGGATCATCCATGTTCCTTCTCATCGAGGAAGTGTATAGTATACTATTGTAGTGAGTAAATATTTGAGTGATTTCGGGAAAACTATGCCTCGATATCCAGCACAATCAATAATTTCAGGTATAATTATCATTGCTTCCTGATGAGAGGCCAACCAGTACAGCAACTTACCGTTTATTTCCACCCAGCCATAGACCCTTGCATTAGTAGCCTTCCAGAGGTGTTTGGTGGCATCAAAGGAGTTTTGCCAGATTTCATCATGGATGAGTTCCAGTTGTCAGGAGAGGGCTTCTTGAGGACCAGCTGCAAGTTGCTGCTCCATATGAAGAGCTCTGACGTCCAAATGGGTAGTCTAGAGGGAGAAGGCTCATTCTCTGACTCTTATATGCCCTCTGGCAAAGGCCCGCATGGTCGCCTTGCTGGCTGCCCATATGGTGCCAACTTTTGTGACAGACCCTTTTTTTTGTT